>NC_083877.1:80150510-80453541 GCF_032452875.1 Bos javanicus | reverse complement strand
AATATTTTAAAGGAACTTCCAGACATTCACCGCTTAACCCCATTAGAGAATGCATCCTTAACTGATAAGTTTTTTTTCTTTTTTAACATGACCACAATACCATTGCTATACCTAAAAGATATAACAGTGTCATGCCATATTTAAATAGGAAGAGATATATCGAATTTGACAGTGTGTTGGTTGTTTGTTGAATTTGCTTCTAATCTTAGTATTTTAAAAAAGAAACAAGATTTTACATATACATTTGAGGTCCCCTTTTACTGTTTGTGTTTATTCTTAAATAATATGGTGGTGTTTTGCATGTTTATATATACTTAATGTTTTCCTTTACATATCCTTCTGAAACCTGTTTTTATTACTTAAAATTAGGTTTTCAAAGTTTATTCATTTTGGTACATGTATCTAGCTCGTTTTAAATGCTGGGTAGTGGTTCCACTGAGCTTAGATTTTATTTGTATTTTCATCCCAATTGTTTTTATTGTTCATATATTGATGGATATTTGTGTTACCTACTTTTTTTTTTCTTTGCTATTATGAACAGTGAGGCAGTGGACATTCTTGTACATTTCTTTGTGCCATTTTGAAAGAAGAGCTCTATAATTTACATTTCTCTAATTACTTTAGAGGTTGAGATCCTCTATAATATCTATTTGCCATTGTATTTTCCTCTTCTGTGAGTTGTCATGTCTGCCTCTTTTCCTAGTGGTTTTCAAAACTGATTTGTAGAAATTCTTGTGTATTCTTTGAAATAAGCCATGATCAGTTTTGTGTGTTGCTACTAGAATCTTTTATCATTTCAGGCAGTCCCTTCTTGGTCCCTGTCTCTGCTCCCTCTGTTTAACTCCAGTTAAGTTGATTTCTGTTTTTATTCCTGTGGTCCTTTGTTTTATTTTTACCTACTGTGTTTTGAGTTGTGCTACCAAGGCAGAGAATCCCTTCAGTTGTTCATCAACTGAATTTGCTTTGTTGGTTATGGTTTGTTTTTTGTTTTGTAATGCAAACAATCTACAATAGTGGTTAAGAGAGTGGGGACTATGGAGTCTTTTAACTATTTCCTTTTGAATCGTGAAAGTGAAGGTCGCTCAGTCCTGTGACCCCATGGACTATACAGTCCATGGAATTCTCCAGGCCAGAATACTGGAGTGGGTAGCTGTTCCCTTCTCCAGGGTATCTTCCCAACCCAGGGATCGAACCCAGGTCTCCTGCATTGCAGGTGGATTCTTTACCAGCTGAACCACCAGGGAAGCCCTTTGAATCTTGATTAACCAACCATTTTATTTACAGTTACTACCTTGGCAAATTACTTAACTCTCTTGTAGTTGACTTTATAGTCCGTAAAACCCATGAGAGTAAAGCTGATCCTAGGTATGTATTTGATGAAAGTCAGGCTCAGAGAGATTAGATTAGAAACATGAATAAGTGGAAGAAACATGTGGGCCTCTTTATCTTTTAATTTGCACTTTTGATACAGAGGTGGGCACAGAAAAATATTTCTCTAAGATACAGAGTAGCAAAAACAGTGCCAAGTCTCTGACCTGTGGCCTCAAGTGGTGGGGGAAATCAGAAAGAGTAGAGACTATGTAGAACTAAAGTGCCCGTGGCTTGTCAAATCTGTGAATAGGGAGGAAAACCCCTTTATGCCATTTTCCATTAAAATAAAACAAACAAACCCCCAAACTTTATTTTCATGACTTTAACTTTATAAGAGATAAGGGATTTAAATAACCATCCCAGGCCAGCCTAGTTGAATTAGGCAAATCATAAACAAAGAACATTGTGGGTCATAGTTAGGGGATCATTCTGGTAGATAAATGAAATACTTTGGAGGAGGACACAACTTGATTTTGACCAACAATGGAAGGAAGAAGAATCCCAAGAAACAAAAGAACTCAAGGAATGAAGGCAACTTCCTTTCTGGAGGAGGGAGAATAAGTTTGATTTGGTTACTCTATTTTCTACTTTTTTTAACTAAAAGAGGAAGTATGTTTATGGCAGAACATCAAGTAGTAAAGGAAGGTATAAAGTAATAATTAAAACATAATGATTTTTCCAACAGTATATACCCAAAGAACAGAAAGTAGGGGCTTGAACAAATATTTATACATCCATATGCTCTTAGCAATGCTACGCACAATAGCCGAAAGGTGGAGACAACCTAAATATCTATAGATGGATGAATGAACTTTAAAAAAATGATATGTGTGTAATGAAATATTACTCAGCCTTACAAAGAATGAAATTCTGATATGTGCTACCATATAGATGAACCTTCAAGATGTTAATGCTAAGTGACTAAACCGTACACAAAGGGACAAATACTACATGATTCCATTTATATGGGAGTACCTAGAGTAATCAAATTCATAGAGGCAGAAAGTAAAATAATGGTTACTGAGCACTGGGGAGAGATACCATGTATTGGGTACAGAATAAATATTGGGTACAGTACTCAAACTAAAAGTTTGAGGAGATGTACAAGTTCTGGAGATGGATAATGGTGATGTTTGCACAACACTGCAAATATACTTAATGCCACTGAATTGTACATTCATAAATGATTAAAATGCTGCATTTTCTGTTACATAAATTTTATCACAGTGAAAAGTCTCCCAGTAGCCCTAGCCTAGAAGTGGTGTCCACTGAAAACAACTCCTTTTACAGCCATCTAGATATGCAAATACAAGCATAGACATGCAAACATAAGCATGTTAATTCAGTGTCTACTCCTTGGGGCATTCACTTAGGTGCTAGAAAGTCTGCAGTGAACAAAACTGACAAGGTTCCTGCTGTCATGGAGCTTCTTAAAAATTTGTTTTACACAAAAGGATGTTGGTATGCATACTATTTTACACTTCATGTTTTTCCCCTGACAAAGACCTGTGGTCATCTTTCTGTGTTAATTCTTATAGACTTATTGATTTAGTGGTTGCATCTAGTGGTACGCTTTTGTATGATTGTGATACAATTTGTAGCTATTATATTGAATGGAGAAGGGGAGGCTGAAGTATAGAACTTACTATTTTTCTGCCCTGTTGAAAGTTACATTTTTATTAGGAATATAATATAGGCTTATTATAAAGAGTCAAGCCATGCCAAATCTATAAAAGTAAAAACTTTCTAACATGTGTTCTAACTCTTTTTTAATCCTACTCCCTGGAAGTAGTAAACCCTTTTAACAGTCCATTGTTCATCCTTCCAGACATGTATAATGCATTTGCAAAAATAAAGAATATGTAGAACATGTATCTTCTCATTCTCTAGGAGCTGGCGCATGCGGTAGAATATTGCTCATTCTACTCAGACTATAGAGAGTTGTGCAGAGGAAAGAGCTGGACCGAGCTTCTTGAGAGCCAAGTTCTGTCTTGATCCTGCTGCTGTGACAGGCAGTTCCTCAGTTATCCTTTGTCTAGTGTCCCATAGTCAATGAGATCTCATCAAGGAGAGTGCTTTGGAAAACTATTATGCTTTAAATTCGGGGATAATTTCTTTAGAGTTCTTTGCAAGCAGTAGAAAGCAACTCAGGTTCTGTTAGACCAGAAAAAAAGTGGGGAAACTTTAGTGGAAGAATTTTAGGTAGCAAATGAAGAAATGTGTAAATGACTGGGTCTCTGAAAATTCAGGAATTTCTGTGTGTCTGTTCAAGATGTAATTCCTGGGGAAGAGTGAGTGACTTAGAGGCCACATGTCCACTGAAGATTAAGGGGATAGAGTCCTGGGTTTATGTGCATCAGAGTCTCATGGAGGTGGGGAGATGCAGTTTTGAAAAGTATGGGATTCAGGCTGGAAAAATGAAATATCAGCCTTGAAATGCCAGCTGTTTTAACCCTAGATTCTTGCTCCCCTCTCAAGGAGGAGATGATCGTCGGGTTCTACTATGGCACATGGAACAAGCTATCCACTCCAGAGTTAAGCCCATACAGCTGAAAGGAGAGCATCATTCCAACATTTTTTGCCTGGCTTTCAACAGTGGGAACACCAAAGTATTCTCTGGAGGTGAGCAGAAGGGAGATTTTGGGAAATTGACTGTGGCTGGGATTTCAGATAAAGGAGTGCTAAAATTACTCCAAATTTCCTTTCTTTTAGCCCACTGAGTTGTGGAAATATTGGTTTCCCATAGCTTGTCTTCTCTGTATGATAGCAGTTTAGATACACATATCAGACTAATGTCTGTCTGTCCTTTCTCTCCTTTGCTCTTGTTTCTTTCTATCTTCTTTGGTAGAAAACTTCACATTGCAGTCTGGTACACAGATACATATTAGAAAGAGTACTTAACTTTACTATGTGTGACTCACTCTGATTTTTTTTTTTCCTATTCTGTTTTTAAAGATTTTAAAGGTTTTGATTCCAGTTGGTATTATGACCCATTAGTGGCTCTTTTTTGAAAACATGTTATGTTGGGGTATAACTGGAATGGCTTGCAGTCAAGCCAGCCTCTTGATGGCATCCATCAATCACACTCCTGTCTGACCACTACATTTCTAGGCCTGACCTCTCTTCTGCTTCCATGGTAGCTCAGACAGTAAAGAATCTTCCTGCAGTGTAGGAGACCTGGGTTCAGTCCCTGGGTTGGGAAGATCCCCTGGAGAAAGGACTGGCAATCCACTCCAGTATTCTTGCCTGGAGAATTACATGGACAGAGGAACCTGGTGGGCTACAGTCCATGGGATCACAAGGAGTCGGACATGATTAAGCGACTGACACTTTCTCTTCTGCGCTGCAGATTTTCCCACTGGATATCTACCTTGTGTTCCAAAAGTAGTTTAAATGCAGCAGATCTAAAACTAAGATTTTAGTTCTTCTCACCTGCACAAATACTTCCTCTTGTTTCATGGATTCCGTTTCTCAGTTATTATCACCATTCAAGTAATTATCTAAATTGTTAGGTTTAACTTTTAAGGAACCGCTGACATTGAAGCATTTTCAGCCTACAACAATGACAATTTTATATGGTTCAATCTAATAGAAATCTCAAAATCAGCACCAAACGTGCCTTTCTGTCATTTTTACATCTCATAAGTCACCAGCTATTAATGTTTTGAAAGCTTCATATTCATCCTTTAGTTTCTGTTCTGTTGCTGTACCTACTACTCTGATTCAGGTCCTCAGTTTTGGCCTAGACTACTGTAGTGTCCTTCTGTGATTTCTGCTACCAGTATCTTCTTACTCATTGCTTATACAAGTTTTCTTTGAAAAGTTGAATCAGTCCTGTGAACCTTTGACCTTCAGTGTCTGTCCACAGGATAAAGTCTGAACCCAGTCTCCCTGCCTGGCCTCATTTTCCTCCCCCGCATCTTGTGCTCTAGATTCCTAAGTCACTTGCCATCTTAAGTGCCATTACTGTTTTTCCACAGGCCATAATCATTGTCCAACCCCACCAATTACCCTAAGCCTTCCATCGGTTAGAATTCTGAGTTTCTATTCAAGTGTCTCCTTTCCCATAAAAACATATTTGCCATGTACTTTCACCCTGCTCATAAAGGACACAATTGCCCCTTTATCTGTGTTCCCATGGTAGAGCATATCACTATAAGATAACCCATCTTATCACTGTTAATTGTTCGTGCAGGTAGACTGTGAATTCCTCACTTATTCCTCTCAGATCCTCATCACTTCACACTGGGCCTGTTACCTATAAGGCATTAACACGGGTTTGATGTACTTCATATGAACCCACAATAGAGTTACAGGGAGGACTTTAAGATGACCTAGCCACATCTCTACTGCTTATACTTTTAGCATAGAGTGGGAAATTTTTTTGCTGTCTTCATTTTGGAGTTTTTATTTGTTAGCTGTATAAACCACTTGAAGGCAGGACTATACATATCATGAATGTATAGTATTCGTAGATGCCTTGATGGAATAAAGAGAATGCAAGAGAAAAAAGTTGTGGATAAAAACTTTCCCTTCATTTAGTATCATCATCATCATCCAATTTTAATTAAATCATCATTAAATTTTAATGTTATAAAAGATGAGGATGTGAATAGTAGCAAACATTTGTTGGGGGGCCTAGTTCTAGTCTGAATGCTTTTACACTATTATCTTCACAACTACTATGAAGTAGACACAATTATTCCTGTTGTGCTGAGACATAGAAAAGTAACATATTATTCCAGGTCTCACGGATAATGAATGTTTTGTTTAAAAAAAAAAAAAAGAACAAATGAAAAAAACATAGCTTGGAGTAGTTGATTGATTTGCCAATGATCACTTACTCTTTTCCTGAAGAGCCATTGTTTTGTTTTTTTAATCATTGGATAATGCATTTTGGAGATTGTTATTTTGTTATTTCTAGTTGCTATTATGCTTTTTAAAATTCTCTATAAGTATATTCTATCCTTAATGATTTTTATAAACCTTTTTTCTAATTAGCACTCTTAATTTTTATTAACACTGACTTTGTCCATTTGTTTTCCCTGAAATCTTTAACATACTGAATTGTAATATGAACGGGACCACTTTGCAGGAATTGTCAAATGTCTCCTTTTTCCCTTACAGGAAATGATGAGCAAGTTATCCTCCATGATGTTGAAAGGTAAATAGATTGTTGATATGTGAAAGTGATTAACTCTGTTTTTCATATGAAGAAAGGCAGTTATCTCTTTAGACCAAAATAGTTCTTCTTTTTTTGAAGTAAATAGCATAAAATCAACTGTCTTTTGCTGAAAAAAAGATTTCGGTAATAGTTTTCAAACTAAATTTTGATTTATAAAAAGATTTACAAAGTTGCTATAAAATTATAGTTTTCTGGTGAAATTTTAAAGGGCAAGGTTAGAAGGGAAGGAAACACTTAACCCTCACAGTAATTTTATGAGGCAGTACTATTATGATCTCAATTAGAAAACTGAGGCATGGAGATGTTAGGTAACTTAAGGTCAAGTGATGTTAGGATCTGAACTGAGGCAGCCTGGCTTTGGGCCATGCATTTTCTCACATGCCAGACATCAGGAATTCCTCTTCTTCCCTTGCTGGCATCAGGGCTGCTTTATTGTTTTCCCTCACTTTTTGGAAATCCAGCACCACTCCCCAAGTCTGTACACAAGCAGATGCAGTCTGTAGTAAGTCAAAACATGAAACTCATATGTTGAGTCACTTTTTTGGTGGGCACGTGGTGAGGAGGAGTACAGTGGGGATCTTAGTTCCACAACCAGGGATTGAACCTGGGCCCTGGCAGTGAAAGCACCAAGTCCTGACCACTGGACTGCCAGGGAATTCCCTTGAGTCACTTTTAAATACACTCAGGGCAAAAAACAAACTTGTTGTGAGGTCTTGTCTCTTTAATAATACCTTTTTCTTTTAACCTGAAAGTTGAATACCTACTTTTTAGTAAAAAAGTAGGTATTTTTTGGGGGTTTAGTTGGGTTGGCTTTCTCCTGGAAATGAAGAGAGCTTCATTCTAGGAACTAGAGGGCTGGGACTCTGCACTATTTTTGTGTGTGTGTGTGTGCCTGTGTGCCTCTCTCTGCTCTCTGTCTCTCAGCAGTGAGACCTTAGATGTGTTCGCTCATGAAGATGCGGTGTATGGCTTGTCAGTGAGCCCTGTGAATGACAACATTTTCGCCAGCTCCTCCGATGATGGCCGGGTTCTCATCTGGGACATCCGGGAATCTCCCCATGGAGGTAGGGCCCCTGTGCACAACGTAGCTGGACTGTGCTGCAGAGTTTGATATCAGCTTCATCACAGATCCAGTTTATGACTTGAGTAACCTGGGCAGAAGTGCTGTAAAGGGAGAGGAAACTCTCATGGGGACATAAATGTGTGTCTCTGGAGGTCCCATCCTACCCCCCAGTAGTCAGAAGTGAGGCACCTTTGCCAGTCCTCTTCCAGTCACTTGTGGTCCACAGACCTTTGCAGTGGTGTAAACACCACAGTGTCTTGTTGCGAGGTAGCCCCAAGGAATAGAATGTGTGGTGCCTCATTAGTGGAGGGGAGCCACAAGGGCCGGCTGTGTGCATGGTGCTGAAATGCGCATGTTCTTGGTTATTTAAGAGAGTGGGGGCATCGTGCACTTTGTTGCATCCTAGTTCCAAGGTTGTTATTTTGCTGGAAGAACCACAGACCCTCACCTTAACTGTGTATAGAAACTTAAAATTATAGCAGATACACTCTGTTTAAGGGGGATTGTCTGGGTGAGTTCCTCTTCTGAATGTTTTCTTTGCATCTCTGAAATGTAAAATGAAGAATTTGTCTTGTTGACTTTCTCTGAAGTTCTTCAGGAAATTCACCTTTTCAGCTCATTTCCTGCAGAGAGAGTTCAGTCGCTCTATCTTCAAAGGCTCTTTTCTCCAGCATACCTTCAGTGCCAGCCACAGCCCCACTCTTGGTGCAGCTTTGTTAGCGCCATACCTCTGTACCCAAGTTACTATCCTGCCTGCCTTGTCTGGCAGGCTCTGAGTCTTTATTCTATATGCGGAGCATTTAATATGTTGGTCTGTGCTCATTACTGAGGTTCAGGCTTTAGGAGAAGCCTATTCTTAGGGTCAGGAAGATAAGGTAGCCAAAGCAGCATCTATGGTTGAATGTAATGGTTTGCTTCCTAGATGAAATTCCCCTTTGTCTGGACTGCCTCCTGGCTGAGATGATTGAGCACTCCCTGTGCCCTCTCCCCCCACAGAGGCCTGTACGGAGTCATGGACTGAGAAGTGCTTTCCGCCTTCGGCTTCTAAACAACTTCCACAGGATTGAGTCCTCCCAGGCAGCCTAGTGGCTCCTTCCTCACCCGGAGCCAGCTAGTGTATGCAAGAGGCTACAGGGTTTCTAGGGGAGGTTGATATACATAGGTGCTGGCTGGACGCAAGAGAAGTTCAAGTATTAGACGTCCTTTTTTTTTTTTTTTTTTTGAAGTATTCAACATTGGAAATGAAATCTTAAAATTCTAGACTGAAGCCATTTTCTTTTCAATTTAGGGAACAGTATTGCCAGAAGGAAAAACTGCACTGTTATTTTAAGTCTATATAGTTATAAAACTTAATTTCTAAAGCTGGTAAATTTGGATTAAGGTATAATACTACTACCAGTAATTGAGTGTGAATTTTTTTTAGCTCATGAGGAATTCAATTTTACTTACTGTGAAACAGCTTACCTTCCTGGTTACAATGACCATTTGTGTTTTGTTACGGGATCTAAATAGGTGCTATGTGTATTTCTCAGTATTATAGCTTAAACTTCGTGCATATGTGTTTAAGTTGCTGTGTTCAGACTTTCTGTGTACAGAGGGTGTGTGCCAGGACTTGTGGGGACTTTGTGAGTAAGCATGCTAGCGGTAGTTGTTAAGGCTGTGCTCTTCCTTGCCTTCACACTCCTCCTGTCTACCTGCCATTGGCCCAGAAGTGCCTGAAGTGGACTGATCAGAATTTTTCTCTTCACAGAGCCCTTCTGCCTGGCCAACTATCCATCAGCCTTTCACAGTGTCATGTTTAACCCTGTGGAGCCCAGGTTATTGGCCACAGCCAATTCGAAGGAAGGAGTGGGACTCTGGGATATTCGAAAACCTCAGAGGTGAGCTCCTTTTATTCAGAAGGTGTTACCGCTTTTCCCTGCCTGAACTCTCAAGAAATATAATCAGCCAGCATGTGTTGTGGGAAGCTGGTTGGCAGTTGATCTCGGTTGGACATCTCCTAATGTATCCGGGTTTCTCTGAAGCCAGGAGAACTCTATTCCCAAGGGGCAGGCAGTGTGAGATATCCACACTCCTTGCTAAGGAAAAGTCATAAATTGTAGTCTAGGCTCTAGACAGGATCAGTTCTAGGCAAACTTTGCAGTGGGAAAGCCTTGCTTTAGCACTACCTTCTATCTTTAGGTCCATGGTTCCCCAGATGCATGGAAGGGGAATTATGGTGATTTATTAAACTCATTACTACTGAACTGGGGATTCTTAACCCCAGACTGAAGGGGATATGAACTTCAGGAGAATTGTGAATCCCCAAATTGCATGGGAATTATATTGTGTATTCACCTAAGTGTGTTTTTGTGAGGAGGAAGTTTTTTTTTTCTTTCCATTTCTCCAAAGGACCAGTGACTACAACAGTAAAGGCTAAGACCGCCGCCGCAGTGTTAGGGGTGTGTCCCCTGTGTTTGCACTATTAAAGAGTACTCTTAGGGCAATTCTGAGCCGACGATTCAAATCACTTACGGGGGAATATCAGACATCATTAGGAGAAATATGTGGATGGGGCAAGTAGGAATCTCTTTCATGTTCCTTAAATCCCACGGGGGAGAGATGACCTTTTATGGCACCTATGACCTTTTATGGCATATAAAACCAAACCTTGCTTTATGAAAGATTTGCATGCATTGCTAGCTTTTCTGAAAATTCCATATGGTAGTAACTTCCCACTTTAAGGCACTATTGCAGAAGAGTATCATGCAGAGTAAACAAGATTATGGTTTATTTCATGGGCCTCAGATGAAAGGGGCAATTAAGCACAGAGGATTATCTTCCTTGGTGATTTTTTAGTCCTAGCTAATTCTCTCTCTGGGCCAGTCTGATGAGGTTGGAACTATGGGATCCCAGAAGGGGATCCCTGGTGTTGAGTGGGGATCCCTGAGGCTCCGTAGGGCAGCAGAGATTTCTCCTGCTCTCTGTTGCATGTGCACCTGGCTCTTCCTTTTCCATGCCACGGGAGTGCGTGTAGTGGCAGGACCCCTGTGGTGCCTTTGCACTGTGTGCTTAGGGAGGCTTGTTCTCTGCCAGGAAGACAGTCTCCTGTGTTTAGCTTTAGCATTCTCTGCACTTTGCGCTCTTCGGGCGCAACTGTTCTGCCTTTTCCATATCACAAAAGGCAGAATTTGGACTAACGATGCCAGCTTTCTCCCAGCCTGCTATCTTCCGTACTGAGAATGAATAGCTGGCAACTGGAGTGAGGCCTGAGCTATTCATCCCCAGTGGAAAGCTTGAGTAGCTCATGATGTCAGCAGTATCTTGAGAGAAGAGGGTGGTTGAATGTTAATGTTTCTCCCGATTTTCCTCCACCAGCTTCGTACTGTGCATTGTATTTGGGTCCTCCTCCCCTTTCTACTTATCCCTTCACTAAACATGGCTTCTTTCTCTTTAAAAAATTCTAAGTGAGATTTCTGCTATATTTTTATAGTAACACTTAACTAAATTTAGGGTCTGTATCCAGAAAAATGTAAAGAAAAAGATAAAAAGAGGATCCTATCTCAAGCTGATCTCTGTTGCTTGTATGTTTTTTAAATGTTTTGTGTCAGTACCGTTCTTCTCTTGCTGGTCTCTGGTCACTTTCTCCAAAAGTAACTACAGTGAACAGTTTCTTAGGTATCTGTCAAGAACAAAATTTAATGCATATGACTAGCATAAAGAATACATATCCTTAGAAGAATTTAAACTAAAAGAACCACATAATGATACCTTGTTTCCAGCGTCTTTTTTCAATTAATAATATGTCTTGCAGCTTTTTTCATATCAGCACATAACAGATCTAGCATATTCTGTTGATGGCTACTTAGTTTTCCACTCATGTGATGTACCCAACAACCAGACTTCTTATTTCCTGTTGGGCCATTATAAACTATGTTTCACTGACCCTGGTCACACATATTTGGCCTACCTCTGCAAAATATCTAGGGAATTGCTGCATCAGACAAAGAATGGATGTTTTTACATCTTTTTAAAATAAAAATTGTCAAATTTTCCCACCACCAAGAAAGGCTACGCTGATTTACAAATCTCTCAACTGCACAAGACCACATGTATCTCATTAACACGTAGTCCTTCGTTAATAGTCCTTCATTAACACCTAAACTGTTACAAGTCTTATGGGGGAAAATACTATGTTCTTGTTTTGATTACGTCATTTGTGCATAAGGTTATGTGGTTTCTTTGGCAACCTATAGTTTTCAAAGCCCATATGGGATAAAAGTCATCTAGTAAAGCTAATTGGCATTCTTGACTGATTCCTTTCTTGGAGTAAAAGGAAGAGCACAGTGCTGTGGAGACTAGGATGTTTTTACCTGTTTATTTAATCTTTTCTAAGGTTCTGTGTAATTTTATGGATATGAGGCAGAAAACAGCTATGAGATATTCTTGGGGTCCTGTTCTCCACATCCTCTAGTGTTTGGGGATTAAAGTGCAGTTCTTTTCCGTTTGAACTTTCTTAGTACAAGTTGGTGTGGGCAAAAAGAGACAGCCCTTTGTCTTTTCCATGTGGGATTAATTATGCTGCGTTGCAGTGGATGATTTGTCTCCTAACACAGCTGCCTGGAAACCCCAGCCCCCAAATCTTGGGACACTTCTGAATCACCTGGGAGAACAGGAGATTAATAGAATAGAACAGGAGAGATGATCTATTTCAGGGGTACTTTAATGTCTAGGGAGAGATTTTTGAGAATTTATGAGCCCTTATAATCGCAGGTAAAATGATATGTGCTTGTGTATCTGAGTGAGCACATGGGGCATTTTTTTTCTAGGGACGAGGAGAGCTTTTACCAGGTTCTCACAGAGACCCTTGAATCCCAAGGGGATGAGTTGCTCAGTGTTCTAAAGATTCTTGATTTAGAGCCTATTGTGGTTCCTTAGCCGACTTCTCAGTAACTTCCAGCTTGTAGCTTGGGCACATCTGTGCGTTCTGGGCCTAACTGAGTGGTCCACTGGCTTCCTAGAAGCAAATATATCTCCGTGGAACAACGAAGGGGGCTCACATTGAATACCTTTTCCTTCCTACCTTACCGTAGGGTTAGTTCCATGCTAGAGTGGTTTTCTTACCCTACCCCAAGCCTGAGCTGTGTCTCTCCACTTCAGCAGGCAGCCCATAGGAGTGTGGACAGGTTCCTGTTTATCCCACTGCTGCCCTGAAATAAGCTGATGAGAGGTCGGGCCTTTAGAATAAAGTGTCAGCTTTAGAAGGGACTTCAGTTATCATCTGATCTGACTTACTCGTACAGAATTTAAACAGAGGCAGAAGAGCTTAATGGTTTAGAGAATAGGATCTGAAGTACATCCCGGATACAAAGCCAGGCAGTACACCTTAATAGCCATGGGATCTTGAGCATGTTACTTTACCTCTCGGTGCCTCATAATAATAAATAATAGCTAACATATATTAAACATGACTTGCTGGGGAAAATGACAGTTATATGAATAATTCCTTTTTAATCCTATGACAGCCTTATTAAATCGATTCTGTTATTCCTATTTTAATGATAGAGAAGTCAAGGTACATACAGAGAGGTGAAATAACATGTGTATATGTGTATTATTTCCTTCCCCCTTTTAAATCAGTTAGGGACCCTGTATATCCTAGTTTTCTTTGATCTGTGCCTCCTGGAAATAAAACTTTGTCAAAATTCTCTCAAATTTTTCTAATACAGACCTACCAACTCTAAAGTCTGAGTCCTTTAGACTTTCTGCCTCACTTTTCACTGTCTTATGGCCCAGCCCCAGTTTGCACACTGACTTTCCAAATTTTTTGCTCTGTTAACCCTGGAAATCTGAACATGCTATTAATTTTTCTTTTGTAAAGTTTTAGAACAGAAGTTGTAAACTAGGTGCCCATAGGCCATATTTAACCCACAGGGATATTTTGATTGACCTACATGATATAATAGTGTTTAGAAAATTACACAGAAAAAGATCAAAATTTCTAACATCTCTTGAAAAAGTCAAAAGACCTGAAATCATTGGACCTTTATTCTCATATGGCAGCAGCCGAAGCTGAATCAGGGGTTCGTTCCTCTTAAAACCTTTAGGATGTGTTACAAGTCCCACCACTCCTTCATGTCTTAACCCAGGTGGTTTCCTCTCATTTATATTACTTCCCTGGCCCTGTAGTCTTTGGAATTTGAAGGTTTGCTTTGGGGATTTCAGTGCACGTGCGTGGACCATAGGTAGGTAACTAGAGTATAATGACTGGATAAGAGAAAACTTCACATATAGAAGTATAATTGCAAGTTTGGGTGAGGTTTCATTCATTTCATGTAAATTGTTTCTGCTGGTATCTTTTCACAACCATCCTGTCCTTTATCACTGCCAGTGTCCCAGTTGTGATGTCTTGCTTGGTCTATTGCAGTGACCTCTGGGCAGTTTTCAGAACTGAGCTCCTTGAACATCCAAAGCATTAAGGAAAAGTGTAGTTTCCCCAGCTGTTACTCTCCTTGTCTCACCATTATGATTGCCCGTTTTAGCTGTCTGCTCACTCACTACTTCTCTCCTTTCTCGTGTCTTTATAGTTTCTGTCAGTTTTTGTCAGGAACTATTAGTTCTGTGACAGGTAACAATGTTTTGCTTTGACAAGGATAATAAAGAGAGTGTTTCTTTCCCACTCGATAATAAAACTAGGGCAAGCCAGGAATTCCTGCAGACTTACCTCATAAGCTGGTGCTTTTATGTGTTGGGTAAATGGGCAGTAAATGCAAATTCCTGCCGTCAAGAAGGACTTGCTTACTCTTAGTAACTCACCTGGCTTTGGGGCCTAGATATGTGTTTTCTGGGCCTGGGCCAATCCTACTTCTGTAGAGACCAAATTAAGTGCAGCTCTGTCTTCTGAACAGCTGGGCAGTCTCTGCCACATTCCCTTTGAGGGCTGCTCATACTGTTGTGGGAAATAGAGCTCAAGAGTTCAGCTTCAAAGGCTGGGGAAAAAATCATTCATGCTCTGCTTTCTATCTCTTCTTTCCCACTCACCCATCTTTACTTTTTATATGAACCTATCCAGTGCTCAGGCAAATGTTCTGTCTATTAAACCCATAATAAAAGCTTGTTTTTCCCCTGAAACTATATTCCTTCCTTAAGTTCTTTATTAATGTCACCATCACTCTTGGAATGATCCTGGCTAAAATCCAGAGTCCCATATGCCTCTTCTATTTCTTACTTTCTCTGCCATAACCAGCCTTGCTCTGTGTTAGTGCCTGGCTACTATTTTCAGTTCTTAAAGCCTCTGCCCTATTTCAGGTCCATATTACTCTTTCCATAAGGTGTCGACTTCTAAGGTGTCGGCTAGCTTCTTAACTTGCTCTTGCTTCTGGCACACAGCACACGTCCTTAAAACATACTTCTGCCATTCCCCTACCCAGGAGCTCTAGAGGCTGCTTCTTATCTTTGTTTATGGCCATATTCCCCAGAACCAGTAATGTGGGATGCTCCAAGAAATTTTTTTTTTTTTTAATGAATGGATGACCTGGTTTATGGACGAAATGGAAACTTGTTAAGCAAGCAGTCAGCCCCTTCTCTGGTGCCAGTGCCCCTTTTCCCCTTGTAGCTTGTCCTCTACATACAAACACAGGTAAAGAAGAATTTATCTTTTCTTTACCTATTCAAATTCTAGTTACCCTTCAAGGTCCAAGATCAAATGGCAGCCCATCAGTGCAGACGTCCTTGCTCTATCTCTCCGTTGCATTCTCTTAAAGCGTCCTTCCTTTTTTTACTCGCTGTGTCCCCAGCACCTAGCCCAGTTTTGGTGCAGAGTATATGTCGAATGAATGAAGCTTTCCCTCGCTTCTGGCAGAAAGGATCCCTCTCTCCAGCGCCTCTGTAAAGTACTTAGGGTCTGTGACATTCATGTTGCATGTCTTAGTCACCGTTTTTGCCATCATTGATTATCTTTACTATGACTATGTTTTATCTCCAGATAAAAGATTATGTCTTTTCTTTCTAGTGCTCGGGAATTGCTTCTTAGAAAGGAAGAACTTGTCTTAATCTGTACTATTACTTTGCATGTTTTTCTGTGGATTTTTAAAGACAGGGCCATGTTTTATATCTGTTGCCTAGCACAATGCTTAGAGAATGTTATGACCTTCAGTAAATAGTGCAGTGTTACACTCATCATGAAATAGTATGTATTTTCAAAGCTAGCTCTCTGTAATGTTTTCATTAACTCCCTGAGTGTAATAGCATGGATCAAAATGTCATGTGTAGAGAAAAACCCTTAGAGGAGGTTGTAAGGGTTCTTGCAGGGCTTTGAACGGTTGTCAATGAGTTAAACTAGCGATGTAAGGAAGTCAAGAATTGTGGCAAAGTTGCTTTCTAGTGTTTGGGCCACAAGGTGGAGCTCTAGAATCAGCTTCGCTTCAAGAAGGCACCAGGGCCCCATTATCCCAACCCAGTAATTCTCAAATTTCAGAGGGCATGAGAATCACCCGGGGAGGTTGTTAAAGTGACGCTTCCTGGAGCACAGACCCAGAGATTGAGTTGTCAATCCAGGGCAGACCCTGTGAATCTGCCGTTTTTTAATACATACCCCAGGTGATTTGGCAACTTTGCTTATCCTGCAAGGTGGAAGCTGTGATTTTTCAGAGATCTGTGTTGAGTTTGCTGCTGTGTTCTTTTGGACCCAGGGTCCTCCGGCTTTAGGCTAGAGCTTCCCTGTGTCTATTCATTCTCACCAAACACAAATGTGCCTTTTTATAGCAAGTGGCTTAGTTTCAGACCAGAGCATCTGGGGAATGCCTGGTGAATGGGTGGGAGTTGTGGAAGCATGTTCCACTTCATAGCCTCCCTTTAATACTTCCCAACTCCTCTTACCCAGGGGGAGGTGATACCAGTCCCCTAAATCAAGTAGACATTTTTACTTTAAAATCAAGTCTTGACTCTTTTTCTTTTAAAAAAACTTTTTATGTTTAAAAACTCTCTCTCTCACACACACACTGAGAAATAGTAAAATAAACGCCATTGCACCTAGCACCCAGCTTCGATAATTAACCCATGGACAATCTTACTTCATTTATTCTTCCACTGAGATGATTCCATTTCCATGTAACTTTGTATTATTTCCTCTGTAAATACTTTATTATGTATCTCTGAAAGATATTCTTTTTTAAAAATTGAGATAAAATTCACATGATATAAAATTAACTCTTTTAAATAGTTAAAATTAGCTATTTTAAAGTGAAAACTTTAGTGGCATTTAGTTCATTCACAGTGTTGTGCAACTACCACCTCTGTCTAGTTCCGAAGCGTTTTTATCATTCCAAAATAAAACCCACACCCATGAAGCAGCTACTCCCCAGAATACTTCACCCCTAGTTTTTGGCCACCACCAATCTGCTTTCTGTATCTATGGCTGTGACCTTTAGTCTGCCTCTTTTACTTAGCATAAAGTTTTTGAGATTCATCCACATTGTAGCATGTATCAGTACAGTTTTTCATTCCTCTTTATGGCTGAATAATTTTCTGTTGTATGGATGTATATACCATATTTTGTTTATCCACCTACTGATGGACATTCGAGTCTTTTCTACCTTTTGGCTATTCTGAGTAGTGCTACTATTAAGATTTATGAATAAGTATTTGTTTGAGTACCTGTTTTTGGTTCTTTGGGTTCCATCCCTAAGAGTGTAGTTGCTGGATCATATGGTGAGCCTATGTTAAACTTTTTGAGGAACTGCCATAACTGCCATATTACTTGCCATGAAAAGATAATTCTTTTAAAAATCATAATATTATTATCACACCTAAAAAATTAGTAATAATTCCTTAATACCATTGCATATTTAGTGTTTACATTTCCTTAATTGCCTCCTAAATGTTACAGTTGGTTCTTATGGATCAAGATTTGAATAAGGTCTGTACCAAGCAATTAGTTGACATGGTTTCTAAGTTTTTGGATACTCCTACTTTTCATTTTTTTCTTTTGTAACTTATTCGTTAAAGAAACTGGATTATTTATTTTACCAAATTTCTCACATTTTAGATTATACAGGAGGCCCTTTGTATCCTTGGGTTCTATATCTGTGGGGTTCCTGGATCCAATCCCCCATAGATGCCAAGGGGCAGCTGTACTGATTGCATGTTTATACCATCATTTAGCATGTTCCCTCTTATCTCAGTTTTTTTCATAAATTGGTATTGGGTCTAGGGACTGAAACAGTTTTAGGCTTGATTCTTTTTGGTGGGGGTTACAAAAATATTTCATAGGTAGTGTTGTATATATCCATAAGGAAGCCAAAAATGTCTGGTTTTGTCTTTTGTTTTAAAACACATTGACTGACTTCTCAGTTCAGCTTTTTAAAATACAAGTAATGCTGGTGAAGATGTGGAGAAACTGAATCACTCATACATTGTGAGTAGGAATGTAAAATAGTACAAAATATCTAGAAAATGTTTTGGTAGTTCCTTTATAAATTAAAAATGAACTTATTATCTGACCCAGCAGTTGCACTCTTGGGTGTTTATCCAAGAGAGAGGAAGACTTATTTTCATATAGCAGCTTGTACATGAATGTTCATAGCAGCTTCATTCATAATACCCAAAGCTGGAAACTACCCATATGTTTTTCAATCTGTAAGTAGTTTAAAAAAATAATAAGAAAACTGTAGTGCATTTATACCATAGAATACTACTTGGCAATAAAAAACAAGAAACTGAAGGGTTGATACGTGCAACAATTTGGATAAACCTTAAGTGAACTATGCTACATAAAAAAGCCAATCTCAAAAGGATACATACTGCATGCTTCCGTTTATATAACGTTCATGAGCTAATGTAACATTCATGAGATGGAGAACAAATTAGTCATTGCCAGGTGTTAGGGTTTAGTGGTAAAAGGGGTGGATGTGGCTATAAAAGGAAGTCTTGTGGTGATGGTACACATAAGTATTGTGGTGACTACTTGAAGTTATACACGTGATACAATTGCATAGAGCAACACACACACAAATGAGTGCATGTATAGCTGACAAAATCTGAATAAGCTCTATAGATTGTACCAATGTAAATTTCCTGGTTTTGATATCATACTAGTCATGCAAGGTGGTAACACTGGGAGAGTCTGGGTAAAGGGTTCAAAGAACCTTCTTGATTTTCTGTATATAGTATCCTATTATTAGCAAACAGTGACTATGTTACTTTTTCCTTTCCAATTTGGGTTCCCTTTTATTTCTTTTTGTTTTCTGATTGCTGTGGCTAGGTCTTCAAAACTATGCTGCATAAAAGTGGCAAGAGTGGCCATTCTTGTTTTGTTCCTGATCTTAGAGGAAATAACTTTGAACTTTTCACTGTTGAGTATGATATTAGCTGTACGTTTGTCATATATGGCCTCTATTATGTTGAGATATGTTCGCTTTACACCCACTTCTGGAGAGTTTTATTATAAACTGTTGTTGAGTTTTGTCAGAAGCTTCTTCTGCATCTCTGTTGAGATGATCATATGATTTTTATTCTTTGCAAACTCTTTTTATAAGAAAATTTCTTTGCAAATTCCTCTGAGAATGACTGTCACTCTGTCATGTCTGCCTCTGTGACCCCATGGACTGTAGCCTGCCAGGTTCCTCTGTCCATGGAATTCTTCAGGCAAGAATACAGGAGTGAGTTGCCATTCCCTTCTCCAGGGGATCTTCCCAGCCCAGGGACTGAACCTGGGTCACCTGCATTGCAGGCAGATTCTTTCATCTGAGCCACCAGGGAACCCTAGATTCCTCTGAATCTATAATTATTTCAAAACAAAACGTTAAATGTAAGTAATACATAATAGCATTCCCCTTTTAAAACTATGAATAAGGCTAAAATTCCTCTTGACTACTTCCAATCCTGGTCTCCTGCCCTCTTTCCTGAGGGTAATGAATGTTTGTATATGCTTCCAGAACTTTTTCTTTGATTTTATATGCTTATACATGTACCTGTAGAAAATACATGATTTTTGTTTCTATATGGAGGTATGTTTTTCACACGGATGATGTACTGCTATGCAGTTATTCTACAACTTGACTATTTCACCCATCAGTATGTTTTGGGAATTTATCCATGTATTAACATATCCAGATTTATCTTGTTTCTTTTGCCAGTTAAGAACTTGAGTCATCTCTCTCTCTCTGTGAAGAGTCAGCTTAGATTTTTCTTCTAGGAAGTCTTTTGTGACTGCTCCTAGATATTCTCCCTATGTTTTGCACAGCACATATTCCCCTTATTACAACGTTGTTCATATTATAGAAGGAAAACTGCTGGCTTTCTTGTCCTTCATTAATTCTTGAGGATGTCTTTTCCATCTTATTTCATCTTTAAATCCATGTGCTTAGCATAGTATCTAGAATAGCTAGGTTTTCAATAAATGGTTATTCAGTAAAGGCATGCATATATGAGTTATATATATATGAGTTACTGAACTACAGGGAAGGATCTGAGGTGAATTACTTAGATGAATCCTTCTGGCCTTGATGTATTGTCATCTGATGCTGTTCTTTTTGCTGTGTGGAATAATTCATCTCCACCACGTAGTCAGTGAAATCTTGTTGAACCAAGAAGCAGAAAACAACTTGTTGGCCCTATTTCTGCTTCTTATTTTTTGTATGGTCAGGGCCAGGCCATATAAACATTTAGGACCTAGGTCTCCTCCAGTTTGAGATGAAAATAATGTTACCTTCACTGTCCACCTTATAGGGTGATTGTAAGGGTTAATTGATACAATGTATATGTAAACATTTTGGAAATTAAATTTGATGAAAAACGTGTTGCTTCTTCAAGGGTATCTGTTGTGATCTGATTCTTTTAAGAATCACTGAAGAATCAGTGAATTCTTCATAGTTTGAACTTTTTATTTTGTGATCTTAGGTTTGATCATTTGTACTTTATCTGTTGTGAGTCACGTATTTTAGACAGGGATATCTTGGTATACTCTGAATAATCTTGGCTTCATTTATCCATGAATTACCCGTGTATGGAAGACTTTCCAGGAACCTTGCTAATGTTTCTGGATTCTACATAAAATACTTTGAATTTGTTTTTTATTCCAGTAATACACTTTGCCATTTATTTATAGGTACCTGGAAAGTGGGATGGTGTATCTGCAAAGAGAAACCAAACTAAGTATAGTTTCAGATCTAACTTGGTACTGTGTCCAGTGCTAACCAAGGTGGGGCATGTTTATTACTTAAAATCCTTTCAAAGGAGGGATATTATTTGCCTTCATTGAGAAGGATGGTGAGGGACACTGGTAGTTTTAGAGTCCTTTGCAAATTTTTAACTGTCTTTTAAAGAATTTAGAACAATGGCTTAATTTCAGATTTGCATCTGCACCAGAATCCTGTAGGGCAGCATATTATCTGAAATTTCAGTTAAGCTCTTTAAATTCTGCTCTCTCATACTTCCCTCAAAGCTATCTTCTATGGTCCCTTAATTAAAGAAGGAGTATGTTTGAGATGACATTTTAGAATAAGGTATTTTCTTCTGGTTACAGAAGTGTATGTTCATTGTAGGAAAACTTAGAAAATAAAGTGAAAGGTATAAAAATAAATTAACTAAATGCTATAGTTTGATTGACATATCTTCTTATTGTTCTCAGTATATCCATCAAACTAAATGTTTATCACTATCTAATTTTAGATATGATTGGGTAGGGCATGTGTTCAAAGCCTATAGAATTCACTGTCTACTTTCTGAAAAGGGGTAAATGAATTTTCTTTTTTTTTTTAGTTTGTAATTGACTTCCTAAAGTTTGACTATTAATTTTCCTTTTGAACTTTTATCCTACAAATACCAGAAACTTGCTTTAAAGTACAAGATATAATTAAGATACGTGTTTACCTGTTAAACTATTCCTTCTTGTTGACTACTTATTAGCAGGTACATAAATTTGACTCATTTAAAGGATGTGTGGTGGTGTCAGTGCAGAGAATACCTGAGTGGTCACTGGCAAATTATTTTACGTTCTGGTCCACAGTTCTTTGCTGTAATAGAAAACTTTGACTTAGATGTTCTCCAAGCCTCCTGCTGTTTCTTTGATTTTTCTCCTGTTCTGTTGCTTCCCTCTCAAGATTAGGTTTTGTGAGCAGACAAATGTCAGGAGCCAGGTAAAACCTTTGTGGAGCCTTTTTTTTAAATGTTGTAAAGTCAGAGTATTTCAGATTGCTGCTCATGATCCATTAGATCATGCAGCATCTATTTATTGAATGCTGGTACATGTCTGGCACTGTTTAAGCACTTGGAATGCATAGGAAGTGGTATACAAGGTGATAGTGTAGTGGGAAAGGACAAATAAGAAACAAAATAAATGGTATGTAAGATGGTGATTCATTAGTAGAAACTAAACAGGCAAGTGAGACAGGGAGCATTGGGGAAGTTCCATTTTTGCATTGGGTATCAGAACAGACTAATTGAGGAGGATATTTGAGTAAAGAAGTAAATGAATGAACCATGTTCATATCTGGGGAGAAACATTCCCTCAGAATTTGCAAGTACAAAGACCCTGAAGCAGATGTTTGATGTGTTCTAAGGAGGCATCATGTGGTTGAAGTAGGGTAAGGGAAAAAGAGTGCCAGGAGGTAGAGTCAGACATGAGGGATTGGTGGGGAGAGGTGTCTAGGATCTCTGTTGGGATTATAAAGAGTTTGAGTTTTAACCTGGTTGAAATCCACTGGCAAATGAATGGTACAGTCTGACTCATGGTTCAGCATCCCTCTGGCTGTCATATTCAGAATGAACTGAAGCATGGGCCAAGAGTAGAGGCATGAAGACAAGATAGGAAACTCTTTCAGTAATCCATAGGGCCATGGAATTGATTTAGGTGGTCACAAGTATTTATTAAATACAAAATGGAAAATCAGTGCACTGCTCACATTAGATGGCAAGTTGTTTAATGAATTTATACTAAATAAACGTGGGTGTACTGGAATACAGTATAAAATAAGCTTATTATAAAGGGTTACTATAAAAACGTTTGGAAACCATTATCTTAAGGCATTTATATTTTTGCCAACTAGAACTGACTTTGGTTTTTGGACACTCTCAGTAAGCGGCTCCTATATGAAACAGGCTGTCTTCCTATAATCACGTCTCATCAGTCAGCACTTTGGCCTTCCCATTGCATTCCTCTCTTCCTCTTTTCCACTGTTTGCATAAGTGTTCTCGTAGAAGGGATCAAATTGTGATTTTTATTTTCAAACCCTCTTCTGCTTAGCATTTTTTCTAGGCTTTGCCTCTTTCCCCTTTAACAGCCCTCTGGCTTTGTGGCCTAGTTCTCTGACAGTCAACACACCCACCTAGTTTCTTCTTCTGCCATCAGGGACTGCCTGTTTACCTGCCTGTATTCCCACCCACTCCTTCTGCACCCTTACGTTGCTGTAGCAACTGCCATCTCAGTCTCCCGCCTTCCTCTGACTTTTTTCTTCCTCCTACCAACCTGTATTCATTAAACTCTCCCTCCAGCTTTCTACACTGTGAGGTCAGGGCTGATGCTTTGTAACATCTGTCAGAAGGTAGAGCCATTAATATCTTAGGATGAAGATTAAATGACTGCTTATAAAACCCTTCTCTGTTTTCCACAGCTTGCAGTAAAGCGGGATTTTTTGAATAAGCAAATCATCTGATGAACTGATATGACTGAATGCTGAGTCCCTAATTCTACAGAAAAATCACAAGTGTCCTAGGACAAATCTGTTCTGGCACTGCCTTTTAATTCGTTTTGAGATCTTGTATAGCGTTGAGATCTTGGTTGGTTATATGTGGCTTTTGGGATCCCCTGAGCCAAAGACAAAAACATGGGCTGTAGATCACTTCAGCTCTGGGTGTGATGCCCCTGTTCTGGAAGGTGGTGATTAGAGGCTCTGCAGTACCTGAAAGCCCAGGTTCTTCCCCTTCCAACTTGCATAAAAGAAATGGTTAAGGAAGATGTGCTAGGGATTTCCCTGACAGTCCAGTGGTTGGGACTCAGTACTTTTACTACTGTGGCCCCAGATTCAGTCCTTGGTTGGGGAAGTTAGATCCTGCAGGCACGTGTGCAGCACAATCATTTTTAAAAATAAATAAATAAAAAAAAATAAAAATACAAATAAAAATAAATAAAAATAAATAAATAGAAATTTAAAAAGGAAGATGTGAGGGGTGTGTGTATATATTATGTATATGTATATATAATGTGTATATATAGTGGGATACTATATAGCCACGAAAAGGAATGAAATAGTGCCATTTGGAGCAATATGGACAGACCCAGAGATTATCATACTAAGTAAATCAGAAAGACAAGTACCGTATGATATGACTTACATGTGGAATCTTACAAAACAGACTCACAGACATAGAAAACAGACTTAGATGCCAAAGGGGAAAGGGAGTAGGGGAGGGATAAATTAGGAGTCTGGGATTAGCAGATACAAACTGCTCTATATAAAATGGATAAACAGCAAGGTCCTGCTGCTGAGCACAGGGAACTATATCCAGTATCCTATAATAAATTATGATGGAAAAGAATATACACACACACACACATATATGTAACTGAATCACTTTGCTGTACACCAGAAACTAACACAATGTTGTAAATCAACTAGACTTCAATTTAAAAAAAGAAAGAAGGCTCCCCTGGTGACTCAGTGGTGGAAGGTCCACCTGCCATTGCAAGAGGCACCGGTTTATCTCTGATCTGGGAACATCCCAAGTGCTGTGGAGCAACTAAGCCTGTGCACCACAACTGCTGAGCCTGCCGTAGAGCCCAGGAGCTGCGGCTGTTGAGCTCACATGCCCTAGAGCCTGTGTTCCGCAACGAGAAGCCCATGCACTGCGACTAGGGGGTGGGCCCCGTTTACCACAACTAAAGAAAAGCCCACACAGCAATGAAGACCCAACACAGCCAAAAATAAATAAATAAAATTATTTTTTAAAGTGTATTTTTTTAAAAAAAGAAAGAAAAAGTTTATGGGATTACCAAGATCTTGAATATACTTGAACGGAACTGATACAGGCTGTAACTTTTTGAACTTGTTCACTTTTTACTTAATTCCATTAACAAATCCTCTAGGATTTGTCATGTTCTCTGTGTTGTGTTATAGGAAGTACAAAATGCCACCTGTATTCCTTATAGGTCATCCTGTCCTAAAGCAGAAACAGAAGGGGAGAGATTTTTTCCTACCTATGAGACGTTGAATTTTCCTCTCTGGTTGACTGGCACCAGCTCTGATGTCTGTGATTTGGAATAGCAGTGCCTTGACTCCAGCCGTTTCACAGGTGTTAGGAAACTTTCACATAGTAACTCCGAGGAAATGCATGCCAGTGGGCTTTAGAAAATCTTGTTGGCACTATTTGATGAATTACTTAGTCATAAATTTATGGAAGTCTAGCTTCATGCAGCCAGATCTTGGAATGTTTACGAGTGCTTTATCTTGTGCTAAATGTGATACTCCCAGTCACTTTTTCTGGAAACAGCCTTGGTTTATTTCTCTTCTGTTCCAAGACTTTAACCTTGGCCAAAGACTTTTTGTAAATGTTCTTTTTATCCTGCCAAAGCAATAAAGAAATCCAATTGACTATTTCTGAGGGGCCAAAACACCAAAAAAGCAAAAAAAAGAAAACAGAGGAGCACACTAATGAGGAATATTTTCCTGATGTTCTGAGGTTCTCTTGCTTTTTGTCCTGGGCCTTTTACATGCTAACCCTTGGATCACCTCCTGTCCCATTCTTGTTGCATTTTGTTATAAATTCTTGGTTGAAGATAGGTCGAAAGTGAAAGTGTTGGTCACTCAGTCATGTCTCACTCTTTGCAACCCCATGGACTGTAGCCTCCCAGGCTCCTCTGTCCATGGAATTCTCCAGGCAAGAATACTGAAGTGGGTTGCCATTCCCTTTTCCAGGGGATCGTCCCAACCTAGGGATCAAACCCAGGTCGCCTGCATTGTAGGCAGATTCTTCATTCTCTGAGACACCACCAAACAAACCCCTTCATTCACACCAATGTGTGAAGATAAGCCAGGAATTGATTTTTGCTTTCCTTTTTCTTATAGGATATTTTGATTTGAACTCATTTCAACTTGTTGCTACTCCCTTCAAGATAGCACTCATCTCATTTGGGTGTGTAATGGTAGCCACTTCTCTGGAGGAGTGGAGACACTGTCAAATTTGAGGCATTCTTTTATATAGGTACCGTCAGTTCTCCAAAGGGTAAACAAGAAACTTCTCCTTCAGGGAATGTGTTGAGGGCAGGAAAAAAGCATTTCAGGCATTGTGGGTAGAGTGGAACTCTGATCTTAAAAGGAATTGGAGTCCTTTCTCCTGTTAGGCATTGGGCTGTAAAAAAAAGTGCCATATTGGGTAGTTGGCTTTTCATTTAGCTTCTAGTAATCTGCTTTCTCTCCACCTTATTTTCACACTCACCCTAAATTCTAAAATGGAACCATGTTTTTCAAAGAGTGGTTTGGAAGTCACATGCATCATAATTAATTAAGGTTGCTCGTTAAATTCAAATTCCTGGGCCCACTTCTCAGATTGAATTAGACTATCTGCATATGGATCCTGAGAATCTACATTTGAGAAAAAGTACCAGATGATTTATCATGCATCTTACACTTGGAATCATAAACAACAGGATCTTTGACATTGTATCTTGACTTTGAGAGGAAACTACTGCTAAGCCTTTTCTTCTGATGAACTAGATCATTCTTATCATTCTCAATAGGGAGGAGCCAGCAGCAGAACCCCTGCTGAGAAATTATAGTTAATGTAGCTCACTTTCTGAATTTCAAGTGTCAGTCTATCCCTCTGAAAGGATTCTTGCCCCCAAACATAAAGTATTTAGTTTTAATAACTGCTGCTACAGTTTTGTTTGTTGTTGTTTTTGTAGCTGTCCTCTTAAACATTTAGGAGCAAGATTCCTATGTACCTACCGTCTCTGTGTGAGAGATAGGAGTCCCCTGCCCAGAAGCTAAGGGAAAAGTTAGTGACTCTTGTGGAACCCACAAACAGACAGACCCCTGCAGAGTGGTGGACATAGGAACTTGGGTGGGAATGGGATGGGCCTAGATATCTGCCTGTCCTGCAGGTCTGACTGGAATCTGCAGAGGAAGTTGCTATTAACGGATGCAAAGGGCTTTTGCCAGTGGCCCCAGCTTTCCCGTCAGGGCTGCCTCAGCTGATGCAAACCCCTGCTGCTGTGGCTGGTGGGGTTGGCCAAGTTTCTTTTTGTTGAGTCTTGTTTCCACCCCCAACAGATGCCGGTTTATTTGCACACTCTAGGCTGATCTCGAGTTTGAAAGGCTCTCATTGTTTTGGAGCTTAGTGTTTAGGAAACACCGCATGCCTGTGGCAGCTAGGACACCCTGTAAAGGAAATACCTGGACTCAGTAGCCCTGTCATTCATTCCCTGTATGTGTGTGCGTGTGGCCAGTGTTGGACGTTTTAAGAACGTCAGTCTGTAGGAAGTATTTCTTGGGGCCTACAGCAGGACTAGGCTTCTTCTCCGTGATGTTTGGAGTTCCAGGGACCATTTTTTCTAAGCCACTTCTCTCTTTCCTTCCATTTCATACTTAACAGGATTAAAGTCTGCTTGCCCAAGCCTTGTTTTCACACATAACTGAGGTACTAGAGTTCTTCCCTAGGCAGGTGAAAAGACTGCCTTGGGGGACAAAGGACTGACTGGCTAGCGGTGGTGCAGAATGTTTTTATGACCAGGACAGGTTGGCAAATTCCTTTGGACTATGGTCCAGGGACTCCTTTCTTTCCTTTTTTTTTTTTTTTTTTTAATAGTAATCTCTGTAATTTGTATAGCACTTAGTCAGTTACAAAGTTTTATATCACATACCATTTTATTATATCTGTATAATGAAATAAATTTAATTGTATATAAATAATGTATTAAAGAGTCTTCAAAACCAAAGTTAATATCAGAGAGTTTCAGAGAAAAGGTGACTACTTGGATTTATGTTTAATAAAACAGCATGTTGAAAAAACTAAAATTGTGAATAAAATTATGTCAAATGGTCAAACATGCTAATACTAATAAATTTCAAATAAATCTTCCAGGCTCTAGTTTAGATGTCTCAAGGCCCTTTCCAGTGCTGATTCCCTAAATGTGTAAACTTTTTTTCTTAAACTACTAGACTGTGTTTGCAAGATCACAATGTCTTTTGAAACAGAGTGAGTTAATAGCACTAATGTGGCCCTCATTTCTGTAGCATTTCCAATGCACATGATCAGTGTACGTAATCTCACTTTCTTACCAGTAATTTGGTTATGCATGGACAATGAATAGTCATGTCTGTATAATGAAACAGTGTCCAGGTAGTCAAGGAGACTGACTACTAGAAAGATAAGTTACCTAGTACTGTTTAATTGTTAACGTTCATGGTCATCCTAGTTAACTGTAAAATTGAAAGTATCTTTTCAATCATCATAATAAATAATTTTGACCCATACCATCTGACTTTTTAAAAATGTTATGAACATTATGAAGCTACAGAAGAATAATGGGTGAATCAGAATATACCAGTCTCTAGTAGAAGCTGGATAAATGGAATTATATATATTAGTCAAAGTATATTTTAAAGCTAAATATAAACTCATTGGGAATTGTAAAGGGAAGCAAGTCATCCTGCTTTTCTAATTGTTGTAACTGCTGGCTCTGTATTTAATTTTAAATTTTTCTTTAATATTTATTCTTGAGTTATGCCATATGGAATATAAAAATTCTCTGAACAGATTGAAAATTAAAAAATAAGTGCATAAGCAATAAAGTCATTATTATTTTTAAAAATCCAGAATAAACTAGAGTATCGTGTTTTTCTGGCTGATGGTTTCTGTGTCTCTAATTCAAAAGACAGATATATTTCTTAAATACCATCCATGATGGTCAGTTAGGGTGGACACCACTGACTTCCCAGGGTCTTGACAAGGAACTGTTTGCTTCTGTAGCTCAGGTAAATAAAAGAACTAATCATTTTAATATGTCTTTTCATTCCTATAAACTTAGTGGTAATTCAACTTTTGGAGATTGAAGAAAGGAACCGCCAAGTTAAATAACTTGCTTTAATGTAATCAAGGAGTCATCTCTGTCCTTTTTATTACCTTCTAGCCCACTGCGTGGAAACATCTTTCTGCCAGAATTCAGATGTGCAAGCCTGACAGGAGGTCCTGGTTATGAAATGCAGTGTTTTTTTTGCAGATTCTCATCCTGCCTGCCTTATGCCTGATCCATGTGCTCTCTGCCTTCCAGTTCTCTCCTGCGGTATGGGGGCAACCTGTCCCTCCAAAGTGCCATGAGTGTGCGATTCAACAGCAATGGGACCCAGCTCCTGGCTCTGAGGCGTCGCCTGCCCCCTGTGCTCTATGACATCCACTCCCGCCTGCCTGTGTTCCAGTTTGACAATCAGGGTTATTTCAACTCTTGCACCATGAAAAGCTGCTGTTTTGCTGGAGATCGTGACCAGGTACGTGCCTTCTGCCTCCTGCATCCCACATTCAGGCTTTGCTCTCAGATTGTTCTTTCTGGACTGGTCTTTATTTCTCTTTAGCCATGTCAGGTAGAAACAGTTGAAGGGAAACAGTAAGTGTCTGGAGACATTCCAGCTTAATAGTGAGTTTCTTCATCAGAGTTGCCTTTGGATAATATGAGGTACACACCATAAACCACGATATAGTTCTGAGCAACCTACATCTGCCGAGTTTGTGAACAGATTTTTAAGATTCTAAGAATGTGTCATATCAGAAGAGAGGAGGAAGTCCATAGAAAATTAGCCTGCCAAAAAGGACACCTTTTTTTTTTTTTGGTATCAGTGAAACACTGTGGGTACCAGCTAAGAGACATACATCCTGAATGGCCCTTTTGGGTGGCATCTTTTTCTTGGATGAAATGGGCTGTGCAACTTTGAGAGGAAGCCAGATGCTGACTCTCTTCCTTTATATTGCCAGCACCACAACTGGGAAGGAGAACCAAAGCTGTGAAGTTTCCTGCCTTTTCACAGTCTTACTGGGAGTCGAAATACTGATGTTGCCTTAGAGCTGGCAGTTTAAAAACATACCAGTACCTTGTCAATCTTGGCCATAGAAGTGCTGAAGTGAGTGTCAGTGAATGGACCAGTTGGACTGGTCTAGTAACCAAGTTTTAGCAAAGACAAATATAAAGGAAGATTGATCAAATAATGTTTTTTTTTTCTTCTTCTTCTGAAACACAACAAATCTTATTGCTGTTGCACATCTAGATTGGAAAAAGAAACTTTAGTTTCTTGCTAATTCTTTGTGTTCTCTTGGATCCATCAGCTATGTCAGATTTTTACATGTAATTCTCACATGCTCTATGCCACTGCTTTAAAGTTGTTTGTGGGCAAGGGGCATAAAAGAAATAGTTATTTGAGAACTTGTGACGATCCTATTTTTTTGAAAGCAGTAGCTAGGATTTTTCTCCCTAGCTGAGGTTGCTGGAGGCTCTCCAACATCATAGCTTAAGGATTAGCATATGTAGTAGGAACACAATAAAGCTTTTTAATTAGAGTTGCTTGTTAAAGAAGCTGAGAATATCTTCTAAGTTGCGCAGACTAGGGATTTCCCCTTTTGCAAATAGAGAATATATGTCTAAATTCAGAATTTATATTCGAGTCAGGGCCTACTTAGCTGCGATCCTCACTTAAAACCACTAGGTGGCCTCAGTTATATAAGTGATAAATTTCCCTTGAGAGACCACAATTCTTTATAGACTTGGTTTTTATTAGGCAGTTTGTTTCTTGTGTGGAAAGAAGCAGTTTCTAGAGATGAACTGACTCTTGACAGAAGAGGTAGCTTTCTGCTCTGCAGATGGTTGATTTAGTTTCATTTAGCTGCGGAAATGACAACCAAGCGCCTCCTCCCTCTCTCTCTACCTTTCTTCCTTGCTTTTGTTGATTTTCCATCTTCCGTCAACCTCTTATGCATGTGAATTTTATTTCATTGAGCAATAAAGAGCAGGCAGTACTTCATGAAGTGGTTTATTAGGTTTTATTACCGGAGACACAGGGCCTGAGGAAAAGAAGAAAAGAGGTGAAGGGGAATGGATGCTGTGTTTTCTGTCGGTTCCTGTGTTAGCAGCCGGAACCTGTCTGCATGGAGTCCTTGAAAGTTGGAGAACAAAGGCTTCTAACCGAGATATAAGAGCACCTAGGCCATGATTTCTCCAGCTTGGCGCTGTCCACACTTTGGTCAGATAATTCTTCATTGTGAGGGGCTGTCCTGTGCGTTCTAGGATAGTTGGCAGTATTCCTGGCCTCTCCCCACTAGATGCCAGTGTCATCTCTCCCAGCTTTCCCAAAACAACCAAAAATGTCTCCAGACATTGCCGGTTTATCTCCTGGGTGGAGAATTGCCCCAGGTGAGAACTTTTGCCCTAAGTTACAGTTATGAGATACGTAGGGACAAGTGGGCTTCCCTGATAGCTTAGTTGGTAAAGAATCTGCCTGCAACACAGGAGACACCGGTTCAATTCCTGGGTCAAGTACATAGTCAGAAACCACATGAGTTATTTTGTAGTGATCCTGGTTATCTACATTGACAGGATGTGGTGCTTTTTGCCTTTCAGGTTATATATAATGATTAAAAACATGGGAAGGCTTTTGATTTTCTCTATTCAGATTTGACGGTTATGTACGTCTTATGAGAAGAGTCTGTGGGTAATGTATCCTTTCTGACAAACTAGACTGTTTTTTGGCTGGGCTAAGTGGTTTGCCATGGATAAAGGAGGGTGGGGAGTCACTGAGTCTTAACTTCAGATCCATTTCAGAGTTAAAGTCTGTTTATATTCCCCATAGAGATCATCAGAGTATATAACCTAGGGAATGAGATGTACAGAGATTTATGTGTGGCTGTTTTCTTCACCCCTTAGGGACTAAGAAATGTTAGCTAATTCACCATTATCTTGTCTCCAGTGCCTGGTGTACTGAGAGCACAATAAATATTTGTTGAAGTGAATCTTAAGTATTTTAGTCAGTATGTGGCTTTCTGGGCCTAAGGCTTGTCTAACTGTAAGTCAGGACTGATAATACCCGTTTTCGTGCTCAACTTCCAGGAGCTTTAGGAGGATGATTAAATAATGGATTTTCAGTGAAACTAATCAGCTGAGCTTATACTTCTAAGTGTTACACAGGAGGCCAAAATTATTGTCTCATTTCTGAAACATGTCTCTCAAAGGTGATTTATGGGCTCTGCCTTTACACACTTTGGGCTGAAGCAGCGACTGCCATAGTTACTGTATGATCTGTAAGACTGATTCTCTTTGACTAGTTCGAACAGGATCTTTTTAGCTGCTTTCAAATTCCAAAGCCTACTCTTTCCTTATATCAGGTCTTTACATTTGATCTTGTTCTTGTATACTTTGAGAACGCCCACAGCCTGAAGCTCTGTGCTCTGCAACTCTTCATTTAGTCATAGGCTGGGTAAGTAACCATCCCAGAGAGGAATCTGAGAATTTCCATAATAGGAATGAACATGGTCAGGAAAGGCAGTGAGTGACTTATCTATCTGAGACAGTCTTCTGGCTTTTCATTACAATGAGATTATGCAGTCCACCCAAATCAAAACATTATGCAAGAGAGTCTGTATTTCTTATTAGACTATCCTAAGTTCACTAGGTAATTCATTAGGCCCAGAATGAAACTAACATTTCAAGATCTTGGACTTGGAATAAAGTGTAAAACTGAATAGTGTTTTGTGTCTTCTGCATGCTCATTGCCACCATTGTGGATCAGTAATAATTATAGAGCTTTTAGAGATTTTGTTCAATCCCTAGGAGGGCCTTTTACAGATGAGAAAACAGGCTTAGAGAGTTAAGTTAAAACAAGTTAAGACATACAAGTTTGAGTAGGGCTAGACCCAGATTTTTGAGCTCTCAATAGAGGCTCCTTTTCGTTGTATAGAAGGTCACAATTTAATGCCAACAGAAGCAAGGCAAGCAGCAAAGATGAATGAGTTGGGCTAGAAGTAAGCAGTAGTGAGTGGTGGGGACTATAGCCACGACTTAGATTTACCCTACCTAAATCTAAGTGAATGCCATGTAAATGAAGCTTTGACTCAGCTTCAGCCTATTGTGGCCAAGAGGGCCTTTGGTTTTTTTCAAGAGAAACCAGAAATAAAGATTTGTTATGTGACATTTCTGTCCTTTATTGTGCCCATCTTTGCATGAAATGTTTCCCTTGGTATCTCTAATTTGCTTGAAGAGATCTTTAGTCTTTCCCATTCTGTTGTTTTCCTCTATTTCTTTGCATTGATCACTGAAAAAGGCTTTCTTATCTCTCCTTGCTATTCTTTGGAACTCTGCATTCAAATGGGTATATCTTTCCTTTTCTGTCTAGTCAAAGCTCTGGTTTTTCCAGTAGTCATGTATGGATGTGAGAGTTGGGCTATAAAGAAAGTTGAGTGCTGAAGAATTGATGCTTTTGAACTGTGGTGTTGGAGAAGACTCTTGAGAGTCCCTTGGACTCCAAGCAGATCCAACCAGTCCATCTTGAAGGAAATCAGTCCTGAATATTCACTGAAAGGACTGACGCTGAAGCTGAACTCCAATATTTTGACCACCTGATGTGAAGAACTGACTCATGGGAAAAGACCCTGATGCTGGGAAAGATTGAAGGCGGGAGGAGAAGGTGACAACAGAGGATGAGATGGTTGGATGGCATCACCGACTCAACGGACATGAGTTGGAGTAAACTTCTGGAGTTAGTGATAGATAGGGTGGTCTGGCGTGCTGCAATCCATGGGATCTCAGAGTCGGACACGACTGAGTGACTGAACTGACTGACTAACTGATAATGAAGTTTCTTGAATTTTAAGTATTGCAGCAAATTCATACTTCATTGTATGAATTAAATGAACAGGTGCATCTGTTCTGTTCTAGAGCCACAAGTTTCAAACCTCTGCTTCAGCAGGAAAACATCCATTTTTCCTGTTTCCTACTGAACCTGTCCTAACTTCATGCCCTTTCCCCCTTCCATCTTATAAAATAAGAAGACAGATATTTACTGAGCATCTACTGTGTGCCACATGCTGTGGTAGACACATTTACATGACTGCCAGTTTGTATCCTCTTTGGGACTTTGATTCAAAGCCTTGTATACACTCTGTCACCCCCACTTTTGGCTACAGATACACAGTTTATTTATTGATACATATAATAATAATAATAATAATAATATAGGGCTTCCCTGGTGGCTCAGATGGTAAAGAATCTGCCTGCAGTGCGGGAGACCTGGTTTCAGTCCCTGGGTTGGGAAGATCCCCTGGAGGAGGGCATGGCTACCTGCTCCGGTATTCTTTCCTGGAGAATCCCCATGGACGGAAGAGCCTGGTGGGCTACAGTCCATGGGGTTGCAAAGAGTTGGACACAACTGAGTGATTAAGCACAATCTTATTCAAATCTGATAACGTCTGTCATCAGATAAGGTGACATAAGTGACATTAGATTGGTTGGGTATCAACAGAAGCAATTAGCCCCAAATAAAGCCTTAACTTTTTTTTTTAAGGCAGCCTGCCTTCCAGTCTTGCGGTATAATGAGGAATCTTTCAGTAAAACAGCAAATAGCATTCCTTCCTCTGGAGGCTGCCTAAATCTAAAGGATTCTCCTCCTTGCTTGTGTGTCATACTTAGATTTTTGTTTGTTTGTTTTTGCTTTTCTCCCTGAAGCCTGACTAGGTACATTCTGTCTCCCAAGCTTCATATTCCCCTCTGTATACTTAGTGAGTCAGTCTCTTAACAGGGTTAAAAAAGAAGGCCAGTTTTCCACCTGCTAGCTTTTCTGGCACTCACTTTTAAGACAGCACTCGGCTTTTGTTCCTTTTCTTTCACAATTCCTTAAATGGCTCTTGCCCTAGATTGCTCAAGTCCAGCAGAGGAGCTCAGGCTAATGGGTTTGTGTGGCTTGGAGATAGACTGTGGTAATTTAAAATTCTTCTCTTGCTTTAGTCTCATTTAACACCTGGCCTAATAGTCACTACATCTTGCTGAAAGTAGGAGAGGGAATAAAGTTTTCTTGAAAGGGCTGAGCCCTTGAGTGCCTGAACATTGGTATCATTTACACAGGTCTTTCTTTTGAACTTGATAGATGGCAGAACCCCTAAAATTATGATAATTAAATCACCATATCTCATCTCCTGACTTGTACCCTGTGAAGCCAACAAAATAGCCTTGTATACCTGGCTTGGCCTCAGACGTTACATCACCACTCAACCTTTCTGTGTTGATATTGTATGGGCATAGCAGAGGTATAGGAATTTGTCAGGAAGTGCAATCCAGGCCAGTAAAGCAACCTAGAAAGTTACAGCTTTGCTTTTTTCTTTTTCCCTAATAATTCCATGCAGTGAAGAACAGAGAAGCCTAGCGTGTTGCAGGGCTCACAAACAGTAAGACACAACTGAGCGACTAAACAACAGCAACAGTAAAAACTGATTAAGCTCACTTGGGGGCCTAGTGTGCCATATGTTCCCCTTCAGTTGAAATAAAGGCACCCTTTTAACAGGGGAGATTCAACTCTTGGGTTCTATCTCCTTTGACTTGTTTTGTGTCAGCTTTTTCTTCTTCTTTCCTTTTTTATGTCATTTATTTTTAGCCCTTTGGGCTTTCCAGGTGGCATAGCAGAAAAGAACCTGCCTGCCAATACAGGAGATGCAGATTCAGTCCCTGGGTCGGGAAGATCCCCTAGAGGAGGAAATGAGAACCCACTCCAGTATTCTTGCCTGAAAAATTCTGTGGACAGAGGGACCTGGTGGGCTGTAGTCCATGGGGTTGCAAAGAGTGGTACACAACTGAGCAACCGAGCACGCACACACACATTTTTGGCACTTTAGCTTCAGAAGTGCTTTTATGTCATACTAGTCCTCCCAGCGACCTTTGGGTGTGGTTGGACAGGTTCCATCCCCATGTGACACTAAGGTCTAGAGTGGTCTGAAACTGCAGATCCAGTCAGTAGCTGAACCAGGACTAGACTCAGCCCCTTGCCTGTGATGTAGCCTCTTCCTCCTAGGCATGCTGCCACCTGTGTTGTCAGATCAAGTGGTGATAGCCTCTTCCATGGGTTGATGAGAAAGAGCTGAACACAGAATATTGTGGCCGAGGAATTCCTTGCTGTATGTATTTTTTAGGTGAATATTTTAGGAAACTTTATTCTATAAAGAGAAGGTAGCATGAAAATAACTTATTAAATCAGCCATTTATAGTCCTTTTCTAATCTTGAGCCTCTTTGAAAGTCTAAAAGCTTTGAACACTCATTTCAGAAAAATGTACATACGCACATAGTTTTGCATATAATGTTAAGGAGTTTATGGAATTCCTGAAAAGTAGGGGTTTCAAGTATTAGCAATCTTGAATTAAGATTTAACTCAAGTATTAAACCATCTTTTGGTTCATTTGCTGATGTAGAACTTAGAAAGCTTAAAGGTTTTGGGGTATATGCAGACCTACTAGATACGGTTTAGTTTTTAATTGTTAAACTGAAAAGGAACACTAGGTGACCTGATTTCTTCTTAGGAACAAATGGAATTGATGTGATCTGCTAACGCAGCATGGTAGTGTTCCTTTAACGTATAGTTCCTGACTAAGAGTCTGGGCTCCACTTGGAAATCCCTGGTAGATATTAATGATGGGAGCAGAGTATAACCTGCCTACTTGCCCTGTGCTCCTTGTAGAGTTTCCGTTAAGTAGCTTTACCACAGAGGAGAAATTGATTGCTGAAAGCCATTTGGTTGATGACGCCTCTTCTTGCCCAGGTTTCCAGAAGAGTTTTGCCAAAGATTCATCTTTAAGTAATGCAGGCTACTTTGTTACAAGCAGCTGTTAGAGATTTAGAGCTTTTTAAAAAAATTTCTTTCCTACTGATTATTTCACAATTATTGGCTATCTTTATGGAATGTTTCTTTGTTAATAGAATTTTTCCTACTCAGAACCCATAAACATTAGTTACTGTAATAAACAAAAGAATTCCAGGAGCCTAGTGGAGCTGACATGGCAAATGATCCAAAGAAGCAAAAATCATATCACTTCACATGCAAAAAATAGTGTTAATCTTATGAGTATGCATATTTGTTTGCTTTTATTGGGAGCCAACAGACCTCTATTTTCTCTTACCAAATAAAATTAAATAAACCTATGGCTTTGGCCATTTCCAAAGAAAAATTTTCTTGTTTTCTTTGGATGGTATTTGTGGCAGGCACTCAGTATAAATGATATGATCAAAGGTATATTATATACCAATAGGCAAGCCTTTTACTGAAAATAATCTCATAGAGAGCACATTACAGAATTGTTCAGTCACATTTTTTCCCCCTTCTGACAAAGGTCAGGGAGAAATGAGAACTGTGTTTGATTTAAATGTTAGTAGCAGTTTCTCTGCTCTTGCTGATCCAGGCCAGAGAGCCATCTGGTTTTTCTGTTCTAGTCAATACAGTTAATTGGACAGGGATGCCATTTACTGGAGAAATAATTAATCAATTATTATGGGAAGAACCTTAGAACTGTGTAAATTGATCAGTACTCAGTGAATAGTAGCTGACTGATGTTTCTTTCTCCATTAGCAGATATTGGGGAATATCAAATACTGTGCAAACACACGTATGTACACACTTTACACTTACACATACACATCGTGTGTGTGTGTGTGTACACTTTGAGAGAGAGGTAGGGCAGAGAAATTGAGCAGAAAGAGATTTCTGTGTTAGTAAAGAACCTAAGACATATTCTGGGTTATTTTTGGAGTGTATCTGGTAGATAGCCTGTTCCTCCTGCCTTCTAGAACTTTTTCCTCTTTTTAAAATAGATTTTGGTGGGTGTGAATAGGGGGACTTTTTTCATTTGTTTGTTTCTAAACCCAGTGAGGCCTTAAAATATAATTGATAGGGAGTTACCTATATTCCAAATTTGTCCCTTTATTTGGTTTGTTTAACCATTAAGGTTTATTTATTTTTAAATTTTTTACTGATGGATTTTCTTTTTTCTTTTAATTTTATTGAAGTATAGTTGATTTACAATGTTGTAGTAGTTTCAGGGGTACAGCAAAGTGGTCAGTTATGCAGGTACATATATTCACTCTTTTTTAGATTCTCTTCTCATACAGGTTGTCACACAATTTTGAGTAGAGTTCCCTGTGCTATACAGGAGGTCCTTGTTGATTCTCTGTCTTATAAATAGTGGTGTGTGAATGTTCATCCCAGGCTTCTGATTTATCCCTCCCTCTACATTTCCCCTTTGGTCACCATAAGTTTGTTTTAGATACCATTAAGGCTTAAATAAAGACGTTAGGGGAAAAAAAACTATTGCTTTGCTTGAAGATGGCTAATAAATAATTTTTTTCCCAGTAAGCTTCTGTTTAGTAGGCATTTTTCCCGTGGCAGGCCATATTTAGATCCTTCTTTGAACTTTCAAGTTATTAACAATTACTTGTGACTTAGGTCACTCTACAAAGTTGGTCTTTATATTTAGAAGCATGGGCCTCTCTGGGAGTCCAGCTAGCAAAATGCCTTTGCATGTAGAAAAAAGTCTTTCTTGAGAGCATGCTCGGTTTGAGAATGCTAAAAGATGAAGAAGGAGCGGGAGTTGTTGGAGGGCATTATGGCAGTCTACCAGAAGAGGGGGTATTTTGTGAGTGCCTGTTTTCTCTAAAGGTTAATAGATTGACAGAGGACATGGGGGTGAATAGAATAGTGAGAGTGCTATTAGGTGATTTGGGTGGGGTGGCTGGTGGTGGCGGTGGTCATGCTGGTGCTTCTTGAACCTATTAAGAGGAACAACTGTTGCTCTTGTGTGCTTGAACAACTTAGTATCTCCATACTGACAGTGGGTTAGATAACATGCACTGGCCTCAGGTTAACTCTGCTTAAGATGACTGGGTTGCATCAAGATCAGTAAACAGGCTTTCCTCTTGGGATATGAAATGAATGAACAGTAAGAGATGAGGTTAAAGTGTAGCCAGCCTTTAAGCTTTGTGGCCAGCTGAGAAGGATTATGGATGGTGTGCATCCACACAAGAACTTATGCTCATTTTTGCACTGGTGTCACCTATCTTAACCCACAAAGCCAAGTGAAAACTGGGTATGTCTTCTACTTGCTGATCTAAAGTAGCCTGTGGGTCTCCCACCTCCCCAACCCCACTATACCTCAGCATTTTAGGAAGTGGGGCTCCTATTGCCTAAAAAACGGATTCCCTAAAACATTCTTTCTCCTTTGGTACCCTGCCCTGTATGTCTGTGTTAGGATACAAGGTGAGACACTCATGGGAAGTGAGTTTTTAATTTGTCACTCACCCCTCAGAGGCTTCAACCTCCCTCAACCTGGGAGGAGAGGGATCTTTCCAACTGCTCTGATGATGTTAAATGTATCTCTGGACTCAGCCCACTTGAAATGATGCTTATTTTTGCAGAGCTTTAAACAGAGAAAGAAAGGGAAGGAGGTTGGGAGGAAGAGAAAGAAAGAAAGAGACAGAAAGTAAGGGAGGATTGGAAAAGCAAAGAAACAGATCTCTTTTGGCTTCCTAGTATTTTAAAATAGCCCAGGGCTCTAGTCTTTCTCCTAGAATGTTCCTCTCCCAGATATCCATGTAACTTGCTCCCTCATTTCCTTCGGGGCTCTGCTCAAAATGCCATTTTATCAGAGAGGCCTTCTGTGACCACCCTACATAAAGTGGAACTAACCACCCCCAGCACTCCCTATATGCTCTAAGCTGCTGTTTAAGTTTTCTCTGTAACACTGTTACTGGACATATTACATATATATATATATATATTTAAACTTTTTTTCCCCTATTCACTCTCCAGTATATATGCATAAAATTCTTTTCCTCTTCCCACCCAATAAAATGTAACTCACATGAAGGTAGGGACAGGGTCTTTTTTGATCAGTGCTGTGCTCCTTTCCCTGGGACAGTGCCCAACACATAGTAGACATTCAATAAATATTTGTTTAATGAATACATGGATGAAATCATTTTTATTTTACTCTCCCACAGTCAGCAGGATCCCAGGCAGCCAACTTTTAATGTTGGAAGGGGCCCAGCAGACAAGCAAGAAATGCCATAAATGAATTCCTCAGGGCAGTTATGTGATTCTAGTGTGTGTGAACACTTAAACGGTCTGACTAGACGGCAGTGGGTCAAGACCCCCTCCTTGGAAATCATCCCGAACTGTTCCCTTGTGGTGGTTGCAAGAGGAAGAAAGGGTCGGGAATTGCCCTTATCCCTGAGAGGAAGCCTGTACGTTGTACTCATTTTCTCTGTATTTCTGGAGCTGTCATATTAAATCCAAGAGGCCTTAGCTCTGCGGGAGTTTTCTTCCTTCTAAGGCACTCTTCTGAGTCAGCATTCTGTCTGGGAGTCCCCTTGAACTTGTCATAGCTTTCCCTGGTGAATAGTTGAACAGAGGAGGGAAGCACTGATCCTTCGCAGTGATGTATTAATAGTAAAACCTCTGAAAACCCCAACCTCAGCTCACTCCTTTTTTAATATTTATTTTTTGTTTGTTTAGTTTGGGAAAAGTATGGGGGTGGGCACAGGGTAGAGGGAATTCTCTGTGTGAAGTTTTATAGCCTCTTTTAAACACAGAACATGAAATGATGAGCTGTTGAGTAATACGTGTATTTTATATATAAATTATTAGGCACAGTTCTTTTGTGTTCTGTCCCCCTTCCGCTGTGTGTCTTAATTTGGGTTCAGATTTCAGATGCAAGTAGTTTATTTGGAAATGCAGGAAATATCACAGGAGTGGAAAAGAGAAACAGGGAAAGGAAGGATGATTTAGTGAGCCAACTACAACTGTGGGCAGTTGAAGTTTGATCCTGAGGGGAAGGGGCATAGAACACATGAGATGTGTGCGTACTCGCTTGTGTCTGACTCTTGCGACCCCGTGGGCTGTAGCCCGCCAGGCGCTTCTGTCCGTAGCATTTTTCAGGCAAGAATACTGGAGTGGTTGCCATTTCCTCCTCCAGGGGATCTTCCCAACCCAGGGATCGAACCCACATCTACTGCTTCTGCATTGGTAGGTGGATTCTTTAGCACCACTGAGCCACCAGGAAATCCTTTAGGACGCACACTTCAGGCTGTTCTACCTGGGAACAAGGCAGGTTGAATATTGATGTGCCAGCTTCCTTGAATCATTGTAGGAACCTGCTCCCAAGGAGGTTCATTCCCTAGAGCAGCCTGCAGCCTCCTGGGCCTTGGAGAAGACTTTCGACTAAGAGATATGAATACTGGCCCTTGGCGATCAGGTACACTGAGCAGTAAGGCCTGAGAGACATGAGCCGGGTATGAAGGAGTGAGTTACCCATGCTTCTGCTTTCTGCTAAAACTACATGAGTACCATAGCTTTATCTTTGCGCTTTGCTTTAGCCTTTTTCTACCACAGCTTTACCTGGGGGTGGCTCAGGGCTCAAATCTGTCTTGCCTTGACCTCTGTGACTCACCAGGCACCTTATTTCTCATAACGGCACCTAGTGATGTCTGCTTCATGGCATGGTAGTTGTGTACCCACATGTAAGTTTTCTACTTAAATTAAGTTCCTTGGGAATCTGGATATTACCTTATATTTCTTTGTAAACATCAGAGTGCCTGGCATGTAAGTGCTTGGCTCTTGTGTAATTAGTGAATTTTCCCCCTAACTGCTAGGTAGTTTAGCCAAACAGACTGTGAGAGGAAAGCCTTGGGCTCCTGAATTCCAGCTTCCTAACTTCAAATAAGATAGTATCATAAACTGCAGGGAGTTAGTGAATGGACCTTAAATCAAGACAAGGAGGATTCATCTTTCTTTTTTTATTTTTAAAGGAAAAATTTTAAGTGTATAATATTGTGGTGATAAGTACATTAACATTGGTCTGTAACCATCACCAGCATCTGCCTCTAAAAGTTTTTCATCTTATAAAACTGAAACTCTGTACCCAGTTAACACTATCTCCCAACTCTCCCCTGCCCCCCCACTCTTGGTAAAGCAGCATTCTACTTTCTGTCTCTATGAATTTGACTACTCAGTTATTCTATTAACCTCCTAAGTGGAAGCGTACAGTATTTGCCTTTTTGTCATGAACACACAGTGTTCAGGATACATCCGTGTCGTAGCTCATGTCAGTATTTCCTTCCTTTTGAAATTTGAATTATATTCCATCATGTGTATATACCACATTTTGTTTATACATTCATCTGATGATGGGCACTTAGGTTGCTTCTTTGGCTGTTATAAATAAAACTGCTATGAACATTGTTATATAAATATCTGTAAGAGATCCTGCGTTCGGTTCTTTTAGATATATATCCAGAGGTGGAATTGATGACTCATGTAGTAATTTTATTCTTAATTTTTTGAGGAACTGTTTTCTATTTTTTTGATAGTAGTCATCCTAATGAGTGTGAGACAGTGTCTCATTGTGGTTTTGATATGCCTTTCCCTAATGATGAGTGATGTTGAGCTTCTTTTTATGTGCTTATTGGCCATTTGTATATGGCCATTATATGTTTCTTCTTTGAAGAATGTCTGTTCAAGTACTTTGCCCATTTTAAAAATCTTTGGGTTTTGTTGTTGAGGAAACTTTTTAATTGAAATGTAGTAGGACTAGACTGAGTTTCTTTATTTTGAACATACTTATGTAGTGACTTGTCAAGTAACCATGGGCCAGCAGTTTAGGGACTTTCAGCCCTGATCTGGCTTCCATCATTCCTTCACAGGGTAATCATAGAATCCTAGAACTAAAGGAGCCTTAGCCTCTTCTGGTTGCCATAACAAAATACCACAGACTGGGTGACTTATGATTCTTATAATTTCAGTAATTTCTTTCTAACAGTTATGGAAGCTGGAAGTCCAAGGTCAGGGTGCCAACCTGATTGGATTGTGGTATAAGCTGTCTTCATGGTTGCAGCCAGCTGACTTCACTGTTTCTTCACTTGGTGAAAGGGGCTAGGGAGCTCTGTAGGGTCTCTCTTATAAGAGTGCTAATCCCATTTATGAGAGCTCTACCCTCAAGATACAATCATTCCCAAAGGCCCCATCTTCTGTTACCACATTGGGCATTAGGATTTGAACATGTGAATTTGGGGGAACACAAACATTCAGACCAGAGCAACGAGCAACCAGGTGAGGAAACTGAACCCACTTCTTTTTCCACTGTGCCCTGGGCCAAATCACCTAGTCCCTATGGATAACATTTTCTTCATCTTTGAATACAAGTTTCTTTATCTCCTTTATCATGTCACTTAGTAGTGACATGTGTTTTGTGGAGTGTTTTGTGGAGAAGGCAATGGCACCCCACTCCAGTACTCTTGCCTGGAAAATCATATGGATGGAGGAGCCTGGTAGGCTGCAGTCCATGGGGTCGCTAAAAGTCAGACACAACTGAGCGACTTCACTTTCACTTTACACTTTCCTGCATTGGAGAAGGAAATGGCAACCCACTCCAGTGTTCTTGCCTGGAGAATCCCAGGGACGGTGGAGCCTGATGGGCTGCCATCTACGGGGTCGCACAGAGTCGGACACGACTGAAGCGACTTAGCAGCACTAGTGTTTTGAAGACTGGTAAATTGATTTTTAATGATTATAATGTATTTAATAATGTATTTTTATTAGGCATGGGGTTGTGCTATATTGGACTTTTACTTTTTTTGGATGTTCATAGTGTCATTTTTAAGTCAGAAATTTTCATTAGAAAACTGTAGGCCTTTATTTTTCCAGGTAAATAAGCAGATGGGACCAAAAGGCAGGAAGTAATGCTGAGCTAAACATAAGGTAGAGCACTTTGTTAATCTTTGGAAATAAGTGAACTCATAGAATTGCTCACTGGTTGCCATTAGACAGTGTTAGACAATACTCTTATGAGTTCTAATTAGAATAGATCTGGCTTAGTGTCCTGTCTTTTTGAGATCAGGCAGTTTGAAGCCACCCCATAAAAGGGGCGCTAACTCATAGCTGGATTGACTCAATGATGTCAGATGACAACAGGCAAGTTCAGGATGCTTGGGCTTGCATAAAAGGTCTCTGGGAAGCTCCTAAATTTTATTTTTTTTGGAAAAAATGTGGTATAAAGTATATGTAATATAAAACTTAACACTGTAGCTGTCTATAAAGTGTGCAGTTTTGTGGTATTAAGTATATTCACATTGTTGTGTAACCATCACAACTGTCCATCTCCAGAACCTTTTCATCTGTCTAGACTGAAACTCGATACTCATTAAACAGTAGCACCCCATTTCTCTTCCCTCCCCATCCTTGGCAACTACCATTCTGCTTTCTGTCTCTGTGAATTTGACTACTCTCTGTTCCTCATACAGCAGCTGTCTTTTTGTATCTGGCTTATTTCATTTAGCAAAATGTCTTTAATTTTTACTCATGTTGTAGCACGTGTCAGAATTTTCTTTTTAAGGCTAAATAATATTCCATTGTATGGATGTATACACCACATTTTATTTGTCTGCTCATCCCTTGATGTACATTTAGGTCATCTCTGCTTTTTGGCTGTTGTGAGCTTTATACTATGAACATTAGTATACTGATATCTTGAATTCCTGCTTTCAGTTGTTTATTATATACCTAGGAGTGGGATTTCTGGGTTATATGGCAGTTCTATGTTTAACTTTTTGAGGAGCCTCCATTTTCTGTTCCACAATGACTGCACCATTATATAGCCCCACCAGCAGTGCACAGGGGGTCCAATTTCTTCACATACTCACGAACACTTGTTTTCTGCTTGTTTGCCTTTGGTAACAGCCATCCTAATTGGTATGAAGTGGTACTTCATTGTGGTTTTCATTGTAATTTCCCTAATGATTCGTGATGTTAAGCATTTTTCCATGTTATTGGCCATTTTTATACTTTTTCTGGAGAAATATCTATTCAAATCCTTTGCCCATTTTTAAATCAGTTTGGTTTTTGTTGCTGAGTTTTAGCCAACTAGTCTTCTGATTTGTAGATACTTTTAAGAGAGTGCTGTGCTGTGCCTTATGACTATATGTTCATTTATCTTGTTTATTTTTAAAAAATCTTTTCCTGTATAGATAGGTAGATACATATATTATCAATCAGTACATAAGTAATAAATACTTTTTTTTTTGTTTCAACAGTATATCCTTTCAGGCTCTGATGACTTCAACCTGTACATGTGGAGAATTCCTGCAGATCCAGAAGCAGGTGAGCATATCCTTAGTATGAACCTGCTGCTAATGTTGGCACTATTGACCTTCTGCATGCTGTGCCCTGAAAGGGCAGATCTGTAGAAACAGAGGAAAATATTTCTCCTTTAATATAATAAATTTATTAGAGAGTAGAGAGTAAACTTTAAAATAAAAATTAGAAGCCAGATTTAGCTATAACCTTCATGCATACCCTTATCTGACATAATCATGCTCAGATTTTTTTCTCCTAAGAGCTTTTCTTTAAACTTCTTAGAGCGCCTCCTCTTCATTTTCCTCTCTCCTGTTTCACACTTGGAATATTTTTTACCTTGCTTTTCCTTTATCGATGCACACATTCCTGCTCCACTTATTACTCTACAAACAGTTGTTAGGGCCTCTGCCCTTCCTTTGGCCTCCCTGGTGATGTTAATTAAAGGGAAACTTTCTTTATTAATGGACAGTTGTACTCCCTGGAGTTTGGCTGATCCCATACATGAGAGAAATTAGGAAGAAGTGTTTCTGCATTTGCTCTAGATGTATTCTGAGACAGCTTTCTCTAAGTTTGGATCTAGGCCATCTGAGCTTTCAGGCAGCATGGATCATTCTTGATACCAGTGTCCTCACGTGCTCAGATGAGTGTTTCATTGGTGGCTTCCTACTGGTAGAAAAATGCCTATTTTTTATTCTCAGGACAGTTCAATACAGCCATCTGCTCCAGGTGATACATGGCATCAAACTGGAAAATGGTAGGGAAGGAATAGAGGACTGTGCTGATAATATTACACAAAATATGTCAAGGGCTTAGAGTTGAGGAAAGTTGTTGCCTTGCCTATTGCTGAATTAACAATATTGTTACCAAACATCTGCCTTTCAGAACTTGATGAGGCTTACTTTTGGAAAAACTATCCTATTGCTATGCTCTGGTTACTAAACAAGTTACAAAAGGCCTTTTTCCCCTTCTGGAATTTGGAAAGTGTGAATGAAGCATCTTACCTTTGATGTACAACCAGATGGGACAGCAACAGTCTATCTGAACAAAAAATGATGTTCTATCTCTAGAATTAGTCCTGTATTAAGTCTCCCACCCCCATACATCTTAGATTGATTAGCTGAGAAATAAACTTTGGGCTTAATTGTATCTTTTACATGATCTTGAAAACTTTTCATTATTAAGTCTATGTGACTTTTAAAATGGAAGGTGGACAATTTCCCTCTCCCAGGACTGTTCTCTGGAATCTTTTTCATGTTTGTATTGAGAGAAGGGGGAAGAATTAGCAGTAGTATTGTAGATTTTTTTCCCCTGCTGATTTCTGTACTGGCTTAGGGTATGGGCCACTGTTAGGCTGCCTTTATATGTAGATGATTATGCAATCTCTGGGTTGGCAGGGACCCTCAGAACTGATATAGGACTCCAGTACTGAAACTGGGAAATGGGTGCCTGGACCTTCCAAGGATTGTACAGGCACAGTTAGTTTAAAGGAATCCATTTGTAGATTCTTAAATTCCATGTGTATTGGCTGTTCCCACCTCCTTCTCCCATTGTCCTTCTCCCACTTTACAGAAAAAGAAGCAAACAAACAGACAATCAAAAAATACCAGAAAATCAGAAATACTCCAGAAATATCTGACCACTTGAACCTTGGCATGGTGCATTGCCCCTAAGGTATAAAAATCTCTTAAGGTGGCAAAAAAAAAAAAAAAAGAATTCTTTAATCATAGGGCTATAACGCAACCCGCCCCCTCCCTTCTCCCTTATCTTCTTATGCAATAAATTGCTTCTTTATTTTATAATAATTGGTTTTTATAAAACATTAAAAGTGTATCTGTTTTGATCAGTTGTGTTCCAGTAAGAATTGTAATTCCCTGGAGAAGGAAATGGCAACCCATTCCAGTATTCTTGCCTGGAAAGTCCCATGGGCAGAGGAGCCTGGCGGGCTACAGTCCATGGGGTCACAAAAGAGTCAGACACAACTGAGCAACTGAGCAAAAAAATTGTAATGATAACTCTAATCCTATACAGTACCAAAATGTTAACACTTAGAGCCTTACGGTCACAGCAAATAAAAAAAAAAATTGAATTTGTATTTATAGTTTTGTTGGTGAGTCTGATAGAATTTTTATAAAAATATATTGTGTTGAAATTTGGGGGAAAGTAAGTAAAGTAGAAATGTTATTTCAAAGAGGAAAAAGGAATGATGTAAAATTTCTATTAAAAAATAGTTAGACTTCATGGCACCCCACTCCAGTACTCTTGCCTGGAAAATCCCACGGACAGAGGAGCCTGGTAGGCTGCAGTCCATGGGATCGCTAAGAGTCGGACATGACTGAGCGACTTCACTTTCATTTTCCACTTTCACGTATTGGAGAAGGAAATGGAGAAGGAAATGGCAACCCACTCCAGTGTTCTTGCCTGGAGAATCCCAGGGACGGGGGAGCCTGGTGGGCTGCTGTTTACGGGGTCGCACAGAGTCGGACACAACTGAAATGACTTAGCAGCAGCAGCAGAAGAGTCCGTGTAGGATGCAGCAAGTTCCCACTGCAATAAGTACAAAACTCAAATTACAAAAGCCACCTTTTTAAAGATGTCAGAGAGCTGTGGTAATAGTGTGTGAGAAGAACTAAAGTTCTGAAGAAGGAAGAACCTTCCCAACTGAGCAGAAGGTCTGGCTGTGCTCTGTCCTGATGGCATCTGTGCCCAGGTTGTCAATGGAGCTGCCATGGAGACAGCCTCTACCGGGGTCAAAGGAAATCAGAGTTTTCAACAGCCACGTGGGTTGATAGGATATATTAGATTCAGAGGAACCCAAACACAAGACCCATCTTCTCTTTAGGACATTTGCTGGGTGCTGGGGTTGCACTGAGAGTTAGGGGACTAGACTGGAAAGCAGAATGAAATGCCTATGGTATACAGTGCTTAGGAGACAGAGTTCCCCTAGTGGGAGGGGTCTGCTCCACAGGACATTTTGAACCTGCTTGGAAAAGGATAACAAAGAGATAAGCTTAAAATCTCCAAAGGACAGAAGCAGAGAACAGAGGTTTCACAGGCTGTCCATCAAAAGCCCAAGAGGCCACACTCGAGGATGGAGCTGGACCAGAAAGGCAAAGTGTAGTCTCTTGCAGTCTCCTGGTGTGGAGGACACAAACTCCCATTAGTGGAAGAGACCTGCAACATGCAGTCTACAGGCCTTGCCTTTGAGAGATTTTAAACCAGAAGTAGACTTAGTCTGACTAAAGAAGCAATCCAGCCCTGACTTGGTCCCTCCTGATTGGATTGAGGATGATCAATCTACTTCTACAAAGAAGTAGAATGGGTAAATGCTTGATGGAGGACATGACTTTCATCTCTGTATCAGTCTGCTATGGCTGCCATAACAAAATCCCACAGACTGGGTTATTTAAACATCAGAAATGTATTTTCTCACAGTTCTGGATGTCCAAGATCAAGGTTCTGGCAAGTTTGATTTCGCCTGAGACCTCTCTCCTGGGCATGCTGATGACTGTCCTCTCTTTGTACCCTCACATGGCCTTTTCTTGCTAATGTCTCATTGCTAATGTCCCTTCCTCCTCTTATGAGAACACCAGTCTTATTGGATTAGAGTCCTACCCTTATAATTTGTTTAACCTTAATTATCTCCTTAAAGCCTCTGTCTCCAAATAGTCACTTTGAGGGGTTGGGGCATCGACATATGAATTTGCAAGAGACACAGTTCAGTCCATAACAGTCACTGTGGTTCTTTATTCTCAGTGTCCAGTATGCAATAAAAAAGTTATGAAACAGGAAAATGTGGTCAGGGATCAAAAGAAGCCAATCCACAATATTATCTAGATACTGAAGTCAAATAATCAGGAACTTTAAATATTGTAAATGTGATAAAATAGAAAAGATGGACAAAATGGATAAAAAGATGGAGAATTTCAACAGAAAATTGGAATCTACTTAGAAAAAATCATGTAGACATTCTAAAACTGAAAAATATGTCTAATACTAAGAATTTTTTGGCTGGGTTTAATTGTGAAAGGACAGGTTTGGTGAATCGAAGACAGGTCAATAGAAGACATTCGAATTGAAGGACAATGAGAATAGAGAATGGAAAGAGCTAAACCAGAGTGTAAGAGACAAGAGGGACATAGATGATCTAACATATCCCATATGAAATTGAAATCCCAGAAGGATAAGAGAAAGTGAAGCAGAAGTAATATATGAAGAAATAATAGCTGAAAGTTTCCAGAACAAATGAAATATGCCAATTTTCAGTTTCAAAAACTCAGAGTAAATATAACAATACAGATTCAAACAAGCAGAGTAAATACAACACACCCAGGCACATCATAAGTCAAACTACTGAAAGCAAAAGATAATGAGAAAAAGCCTAAAAGCAGCCTGAGAAAATGGACAAGTTACCTGTAAATAAATAGCAGTAAGATTGATGATCAAACGATGGGAGCCAGACTGTAACAGAATGATATCTCTGAAGTGCTTAAAGAATTAAAACCTGCCAACCTTGAATTCTATACACGAGGAAAATATCTTTCAAAAATATAGGTAAAATAAAAGGCATTTAAAAAAAAGAAATTGCAGAGTTTTAATATAATTACTTAGCAGCCCTCATGAATTAATCCATCTAAACACTGAGCATCTACTGGTTATTTGCATTACAAAAAGAAAGGCAGCTAGACATGAGCATGCTGATGAGAAATATGGCGGTGCCTAGAGTCTTGCAAAGTACAACAACCCTGAATCTGATCAGACCTCAGGATCTGGCTTTAATTTGCAGGTAGCACAGAGGACGGAGGGGTGTATTGTATTACTACTACATTATGAGGATACAATCCACAAAACCCAGACTGTCAGAAACTATAGGTGAAATGATCTTATGTTCTTCAACAGATACATTCTGATGATAAAGGAGGGACAGGGGGTAACCTATTGTATAAAAAATCCAAAAGATATATTAACCAAAGCAAAAGTATTTAGTAGGGAATTCCCTGGAGGAATTCAGTGGCGGTTCAGTGGTTTAGGGACTCCATGCTTTCACTGCTGAAGGCCCGGGTTTGATCCTTGGTTGAAGAACTAAGATCCTACAAGCTGTGTGGTGTCCCCACCGCCCACCGCCCCCCTCCCCAAATGAAAAGTATTTAGGAATGTATACTGAAATGAATAAAAATTGTTTTAAAAAGCAAGAAAGTGATTAATACAGAAGTCAAGGTAATGGTGTATTTGTGGGGGTTTTGTTTTTGTTTTTTTTGGCTGCCCTGGGTCTTTGCTGAGTGTGGGCTTTTTCTAGATACGGCAGGTGGGAGCTGCTCTTCATTGAGATGTGCGGGCTGTTCATTGTGGTGGCTTCTCTTGCTGTGGAGCCTGAACTCTAGGCCGTGTAGGCTTCAGTGGTTGCCGAGCCCCGAGTAAGTTGCTCTGCGGCATATGGGATCAAACCCGTGTCCCCTGCCTTGGCAGGTGGATTCCTAACCAGTAGACCACCCAGGAAGTCCCAGGATAATGATTTCTCTAGGGAAGGGAAGAGGCTGTAATAGGAATGAGGCACATAGAGGCCTCTGAATGGCCAAGAACAATTCCATTTCTTGACCTGGGTGTTGGTTATATAGGTGTTCATCTTACAAAATTTCATTAAGCTATACTTTTTAAAATTTTATTTGATTTATGATTTTCCTTTATTTACTTTTGGCTGTTCTGGGTCTTTGTTGCTGGGTGGGCTTTTCTCTATTTGCGGTGACCGGGGGAGGGGGGCCTACTCTCTAGTTGTGGTGCAAGGGCTTCTCATTATAGTGATTCTCTCATTGCAGAGCATGGGACCCCAGGCACAGGGGCTTCAGTAGCTGCAACTCCTGGGCTCTAGAGCACGGGCTCAATAGTTGTGGCGCATGAGCTCAGTTGCCCAGTGGCATGTGGGATCTTCCCAGACCAGGGATCAAACCTGTGTCTCCTGCACTGGCAGGTGGATTTTTTACCACTGAGCCACCAGGGAAGCCCTAACTTATACTTTTTATGCTATTTTTGGTACCCTTTTTTTATTCCCTGATGAAAGAAAATAAAAAACTAGTGAATAAACGTTTGTCAAAGAAAAATCACAATAGAAGTAAAATTTCATTAAATGAATAAAAATGAAAACATGATATCCCAGCAAAGGCATTTACATGCTGGAGTTTATTTACCCCAGATCAGTGGTCTATAGAATTTTCTGCTCACATACCCATCCCCACAATAATTTTTTTGAGTTATAACTTAACATATATTCAAGTACACTTTTATTGAGGAATTTTAACTGAAACCCTCTGCTAGGTTGCCCACCATGATAGCATGCTTGTTGCCCCAGAGCAACTCCAGTGATTAGAAATTTCTTCTATGTAATTTCTCTATTTTTAACTGTTGGCCATTTGTAGTTTTAAGAAACATTTAGCAAGGTTCAGTGAGCCAGACATAACATATAAGGGCTTAAAGTGGCCCTAAGTCTTAGCTTTGAATGCTTAGATGATGGAAAGTCTGTCAGGAAATTCCTAATCTAATGTACTGCCTCTTTGACTTAACAGATCTGGAATGAGGCTGAGTTGCTGTCTCTGTTCATGCCATTTCAGAGTAAGATACTGAGGCAGGCTATGTGGGGAAGTTGGCTTGCTGTTATATGCCTTAATGGCATAATCAGATGACACGCAGTCGACATTTTTTATTGAATGCCTGCCGTGTGCTTCTCAGTGCATGCCAAATGCTGAGAACTAGATGGAGAGCAGTGCTAAGTGTGAGCCAAGAGCAAGGGCATCTTTTTCTTCTGCACGCTTCTGTTCAGAAAGACTGACAATCACTGGGGAAATGTTTTGCTACACAAATGCCAAAGAGATGAAATTTATTTATTATATAAACAGAATTTAGTATTATTATATAAACAGAATTAGCCAGTTGGCTAAGTAATTCACATAGGGCTGGGATTCTCCAGGCAAGAATACTGGAGTGGGTTGCCATTTCCTTCCCCAGGGGATCTTCCCGACCCAGGGATAGAACCCTGGTCTCCAATATTGCAGGCAGACGCTTTAACCTCTGAGCCACCAGGGGTTGCCATTATTATATAAACAGAATTAGCCAGTTGGCTAAATAATTCACAAAGGGCTTGCTAGTAGGTTGAGGAAATAATTTCAAGATGTAAGACCTAATACTCAGGATAAAACTTCCTACCTGGAAAATTAGGCTCAATTTTTTCAATTGATTTCAAATAACAACTCATTTCTAAAAACCTGTTTAAAAATCAGAGGAAGGAATAGAACTGGGAATTTCACTGTGGCAAAGAAAAAACAACCCATCAGAATATGTTTTACACCTCTGAAGTACGTAGGAAGAGCATCTGTTTTTATGTGACAGTTCTGAAGATAAACAGACTGACAGTTATGTATAGAGTCAGCATGGTGTATAGGAAGGAGCATTAGGCTTAAAATCATACCTAGATTCAAGTCCAGTACTTCCAATAACGGATTGAGTGATTCTAGGCAGGTTATGTAACAGCAATTGTGGGTCTCAATTTCTTCTGTAAAATTGCTACCCCCACCCCTCACCCTACCAACTCATATCATGGAATGGTTTAACAGTCTTGAAGGCTTTCTGAAAACTAAATGTGTTCAAATGGAAGACATCGTTACTGCTATGGATAAGATCAGTGCTCATAGATCCATAGTTTCCAAAGTGTTTGCTCCCTAGTAACTTAGGTAATAGAAGTAATGGAGGATTTGATAACATGTGGTAGAGGTGGGTGTCTCTGGGAAATATTCATATGACCTTCTCCTTCCCTTTTTCCTAATTCTTGTTGGAAAGGGCTTTAGGGTTTTCACTGATGGAGTTGCTTCCCCTCAGATATGCCTCTACACTAAGACCGCACTATTTATGGAAAGAAGCACAGTGTAATAGAGTTGGTAGGCCTGGGCTTAAAATTTCTGATACATTCATCTTCTAGTCGGAGGCTTTGGAAAAATTGTTTAATCTTGCCAAAACTTTCTTCTCTGTAAGATAAGAATATTAACAATGTAAACAATAACAACAGTAATAATAATACCTAGTTTCTTAGGGATATTTTAAGTGTACTCAGTAGCTACTGAGTTGCTATTTATAATAAGTGCTGCTATTTCTCATTTATTTATTTTTTTAATTTTTTTATTGTTATTTTTTTTTACTTTACAATATTGTATTGGTTTTGCCTATTTCTCATTTTAAAAGCTTTCTCCTTTTTAACTTTCCTCTGAAAAACTCCTTAGAGACCAAGATTTGGGCCTTATCTGGTACCCTCCTGAATGGTCAGTTACATTTTTCTTGCACGAAGGCTGCTCTTGACTCATTGATAGTTTAAAAGGGGAAAGTCCTATGACAGATTTTTCCTTGAATGGAGGGGGAAGCATACAGCTCTTCACTGCAGCCACCCCCACTGCCAGCAGGCTGAGGAGGGAGGCTGGAAACAGCTGTGGGTGCATCTCCATGAGCCTGCCTGTGTGTGCATACTCTGTCTCTCCTCTCATTACTCTCAGAGATGCATTTACTCTCAGGGAGTCAGACCTGGGCATCTGCTTTTTCCCAAGTAATTGGAGGAACAACTGTTCTTAATTGTTCACAAGTAGTTGGTTGCAAACACATGTGAAATACAGATGATGAAAGAAGAATTTAGTGTAATTGACTTTTTTGTACAATTAAGTGTTGCTGTCTGTGGGCCTTTTTGAGCTTTATTGACAGCACTGACTATCCCCATCTGGCTTTTCTTAGCTCTTAAGTGGTTACATGATCCCCAGGAAGCAGCCACTGCTCTCTCTGTATTGTCACTACCCTGATTGTATTTCTCTTTATGTTTGGAAACTTGGAGCCCTGGGAATGTTCATGCAGACCTTTTGGAATTACTAAGAGATTGTTTGGACAACTCTTTTTTAGATATAGTGAGAAAAAGTAGTGGTCTCTTGCCCCTCACAGCCCTTCTTAATTTCTGCTGGTAGAGTCAGGAATGAAATAGATTAACTGCTTGAACAGGACTTACCAGACCTCATTTTAGTAGATAATAGCTTTAGCCTTCTCCTTCAAGCCTTGTTCCAGAGAAAATAATGAGATTTACTTTAATTTGTTCACTTATTGAGTACCCTTAGATAAAATGTTATACAAATCCAATGGGTGATTGAAAGATAAACACTTTCTTGCCCTCCAAGAACTTCTACTCCAAGAGAGATGAGAAAAGGGTATATATGTGTGTGTGTGTGCGTGCGCACGCGCGCATGCTAAATTTTAAAATGGGTTCCAAGGCCTATAAAAAAGATAATTAAGGAGAGCTTGAACAGATTTGGGGAATCAGTCAAGTTTTTATGGAATTAGTGTTTCAAAGGATCATGAAGGATAGGTAGAATCTTCGCTTCTTTATTTCTCTACTCCTACTGTAGTCAGAAATGCTATAAAAGAAACATCCAAAATTGACATCAGGAAGATGGAGAGAGACACTTGGATAATCCACATGTTGGATGTTGAAGCCCACCAGTGGAGATTAGGTTCTTTTCCTGCATTCTTATATTCCAAAGTCTAATATACATGCCTTTTCATTCATTCATCAGATACTTGTTGAAAACTTACCATGTGCTACGTAGACACTGTTTTAGAAACTTAGGGTACAGCAGAAGAACAAAACAGCCCTGCTAGAATGGAGCTTACATTCTAGTTGGGGAAACAGACAATGAACAATAGATACAATAAATTACATAGTGTGTGTAAAAGGTGCTTTGGAAAAGGAAAAATTAGAATGAGGGAGATAGGAAGTAGTGTGGGGAAGGGAATCAGGGAAATGTCATTTTAAATAGGATATTCAATATAGTCCTCATTGAAAAGGTCACATCTGAATAAAACCTCATGATGGTGCGGGAGCATTGCAGAAATCCAGGGTAAGAGAATTTGAGGTAGAACCAGCATGAAGGTTTTGAAGTGAGAGTGTGTCTGTTATGTTTGAGAAATGGCACGGAAATCAATGTGCTGAAGCGGAATGAGAGAGGGGAGAAGAATAGAGCTCAGTCATAGAGGTAAGTGGGATATAGGGGTGTCCAGTCATGTAGGCTCTTCCTATAAGTGAAATGGGAGCCATTGGAGAATTTCGAGCAGAAGAGTGACTTCATCTGACATGTTTTAACAGCATCACTCTGGTTACTGAGTTTTGAGGGTAAATGATGGGAATGGGACTGCCAGCAATAAAAATGAGGAGAACCAACAGGATTCTCTCATAATACAGGTGAGTAAGTGATGGTGGTTTGAACCAAGGTAATAGGGGTTGGAGTCTAGTTAGGTTTTGAAAGTAAAGCCATCAGAATTTCTGATACATTAGATTGGGAGAAAAGGTGAGCAGGTAGAGTTTGAGATGTCTCTAGAGATGCTGAGTAAACAGTTTGGATATAGAGGTATGGAGTTCAAGGAAGACCTGGACTAGAGGTAACATTTTGAGTTTTGGTATCAGCACGTAGGTGCTGTCTGAAGTTTTGGTATGACATTGGTAGTATCTGAAGCCACAGACTATATGAGGTCAGCAGTGGGTGAAGTGAGTATAACTAGGTAAAGAGAAGGGGACCGAAGACTGAACCCTAAGGCAGTCTGATGTCAAGAAGCCAGGGAGAAGAGCCAAAAAGGAAATCAAAAAGGAGTGAACATCATGTTGAGGTTTGACAGAAAACAACAAAATTCTGTAAAGCAATTATCCTTCAGTAAAAAAATTTAAAAGAAAAAAAAAGGAGTGACCAGTGAAGTAGCAGGAAAACCATAAGAGGATAAGCCTAGGAATACAGTGGAAAAAACATCACATGAGGAGGCAGCTCTGCTGAATCTTGCCAGTAAGTCAGATGAGATGAGTAGGATGAAAACTGAATTAACCATTGGATTCTTTGGTGAAAAACACCGAGCCAAGTCTTATTGCTTAGGGGAGGACTAGGTAATTGCAGAGTTTTGAAGTCAGTTGCATCACTGAGATAACCATTGTTACCGGATTTTCCAGCTTCTTTCCCTGTAACGTGGTGCCATTTACATCCTCGCTGGCCACCTCGCCCCATCCGTGTGTTCTGCAGCCGTCCGTGTCCTACCCTAATCTAGAGCTACCAGATGAAGTCCTCCCATGAAGTGCTGAAAGCATTTCCTGTACCATAATCTGTGTTTTTTTAACTTGAGTATTAAGTTTTTAAAAATACCACTCTTAACAGTACACGCGTGAGTGCTGAGTCCTCTCCAACTCTTTGTGATCCCTGTGGACTGTAGCCTGCCAGGCTTCTCTGTCCATGGAATTTTCCAGGTAAAAATACTGGAATAGCTTGCTATTTCCTATTCCAGGGAATCTTCCCAACCCAGGGATTGAACCTTCATCTCCTGTGTCTCCTGCATTGGCAGGCAGACTCTATTAACTACTGAGCCACCTGGGAAGCACTGCTCTTAACAGTGTTCTCCACTAATTTCAATTTAACCATCATTTGTTAAGTCCTTATACGCCCAGCTCTTATTATCCTTGGACATGTCAACATAGAAATCCTGGAAGATCAAGGATGTTTACCCTCTTCATGAGGACCCAGTGCTCTATTTTTTTGAAACACAAATCTATCTCCTGCTGTCCTAATTTCTTATCTTCCAACAGACCCTTCCAGTCATCTAGTCCCTGTTCTGGTTCCTCACTCTTGCTGTCAGACTCCCCCTCCTTAATCTCTGTGTTGTCCATTGTTTCTCCTTCCCATTCTCACAAAGGTGTTTGTCCTGCCCATTAATTAATGGACTCTTAGGAAGGAGTGGAAAATCCAAAGGCTGTAACAAGAAAACTAATACTGCCATTTTACCCAGTTTGATTCGGAGTTTATTTCAGAACAAAATACTTCAGTGTCCTGTTCTGTAGTCAGTCCCAAGTGCTGCTGAAGATCACACCCTAGCACAGTGGATAAGTTTCTGTTTGAACCAAAGCATCTAGAAATCCTGACCAGGGTGCTTTTAGCTTTTGGGTTGAAAACATCCTCATTCTTAGAGGACTTTGTTGAAAATGAATGAAATTGACAAGAAACAGAAGTAATTGAAGTTGGCAAGAAGTGGGAGTGGTGTCCTGACCCTCTTGAGAGGCTTGAGGGGACAAATCTCTGGCTGAATCTTATGAAAAGAGCATAGTTAAGAAAAGAGAGCAGTGAACACATGTTGGCTTAGTCCTTTCTCTTCTCTGTGCGAACATTTGGCCATGGCATTTTAGAAAGGTCTTTATCAGGGTTCTGAACAAGGTGTTTTTTCTGAGTGCCTTGTGTTGCCTAGAATCTCAGGATAGTGAGTGAATCACTAATGCTGGGGTCTTATGAGATGGCCCTCTCACTCATTTTCTTTTCTGAGGTCTTGCAGTAGAATAGAGAAGTAGAACAGATAAGATATAACATTTCCCACCTCCCTAGTATCCCTTCTGAAACAAAGATGGATATATGGAAACTTTGACCTCAGCTTAAAAAGAAACCTACAAAATTGTACCAGCATGTTTGGCTGAGCCAGCCAGAGCAGATGGTTTGGAGAAATGACCATTGGTTTGTACAGAACTTTATAAACAAATGACAACTCAAGAATGACCAGGGATCTTATTCTTGAGTATGTACTGTTATATTTATTGGTACCATTATTAGTAATAACATAGTAACCATGGGGTGGAGTTGATCCTTACCAGGCCTCTTACCCACAGATGAGTGATGACCCTAAAGGGAGATTATGTAGGTTATGTAGTTTTTATCAAAAATATTCCCTGCCTAAGTTTTTTAAGCTTGATTTTGCTGTTGATGGGCAGGCTCTGCTTGGATAATGGAGGAGAGGAGAACCCAAGTTCTTACTGGTATTGGCGTCTTGACATTAGTCATTTGAGACTCAAGGAATCTATCTGATTTATACACATCTCCAGAACTGATAAGAATTTCTTCTCTAAACTCATTCTATGTAAATTGTACAGTAGCAGCTGTTTTCAATCACTTGAAACCTGAAAACTGGAAAGGGACTATAGAGAACCTTTCTGAAGCCTATTCATTGCTGTGATTCTGTGAATAGCCTGGATTACTTTATACAGATGGCAGCAGTAATTCTTTCTGTACCTGTTCCACTTTGAGTCTCTTGGCTTTATTGACGTCCTTCTCTTTTTCAGGTTTCTTGGGTAGGAATGAGACACTATCTTGTATTAAAATTACTGCCAAGAAGAGAAACCAAATGAGGTCACAGCGTGTGAAAGAGCAGTAGAAACAGATTTTCCGTGGTCTGAATTTTTCAAGCACTGATACCCTTCAATTATTCTTTAGATCTGAAAGTTAGTGTAATTGTATTGTAAGTCATCTTCGACAGAAAGATTGGTTTAGTTAATAAACCTTGGTTCTATGGTAGCTGTTTCTTTAAGACATGCGACCTTCTATCTCACCAAAGTCCTCCTTTAGTGGTACTTATTCTAGAATTGCCCTCTCCTGAAACATTGTCTGTTCAACAGTGGTTACCTGCTTTAGTTCAGGTGTTGCACTCCAGGTTCTAGGTGTGCAGGAGATCCAGGTCTCCTTCATAGACTGTTTGGTGTTGGCAATGGAATGAAATGTCCTGTGCTGATACTATAGACCTTGCACTCAGGATACCATTGGATAGAATCTTCTCCTTACCCGCTTCTGCCTGTGCTCAGTTACTCAGTCATGTCCAGCTCTGTGCAACCCCATAGACTGTAGCCCATCAGGCTCCTCTGGTCCATGGGACTTTCCAGGCAGGAATACATGAGTGGGTTGCTGTTTTCTCCTCCAGGGGACCTTCCCAACCCAGGGATCGAACCCGCCTCTGTCGCGTCTCCTGCATTGGCAGGTGGATTGTTTACGCCTAGCACCGCCTGGGAAGCACCCCACCCGCTACTAAATTTAGGACTTAAAGTGAAAACCAACTTATATGATGACTGCCAGAAGGATTTAGAAATTGGTTATGACCTTCTGATTCTATCCCTATTCAAACCTTTTCATCTCTTAAAGGCCACTTATACAATGGAAAGGATATTAGGCATTAAAACCAAACAGACTCTGGTTCAAATTCTGGCTCTGCCAAGCTAGTTGCAAGAAGTCAGTGAAATTCTCTGAGTCACTTAAATTCTTTTTCTTAGAAGCAGAAGGATTCAATGATATTGGTACTAGGTTCAAGCCTAAATTTCTTTGCTAGTGACCACCCCAGTGGAGGTATGGATAGGAGTGGGCTGTTGAAACGTAGGATTGAGAAGAAATGCGTGAGCCGGATTGCTGCTTATTGAATCAACCATTTATAGAAAAGAAACAGACCCAAAGGAACTCTTTGGGGGTGTGTTGAGACAACTGTTTTAGATTCCCATGGATCCCTCTTAGTTCTCTCAAGTTTCTTTTTGTTTTGACTAGGCTCAGGTTACCTTCCCCTCCTCCCGCCCCACCTTAGGAACCTGGTACACTCAGGATGCCTCAGTGGTCCCGTCATGGCAGCCTACCTGGGTGCTTAAACCTTTCCTGACTCTTTTGTCTCCATAAAAACACACCTATGTCCCAGTTACTTTCTTCTCTTTTATGATTTATTAGCAAATGTGATGATGTTGGGCTGAAATACGAATAGCTATAAGTGTAGTGTCCATCCTGGGTTATTCAGATATTAATAATGTCAGACATGGGGCAAAATTTAGGGAAAGAACATTTTTGTCACTCGGCAAGTAGAGTAAGCACCTGGTGCTAGCCAAGTTGACACCACTCAGAAGTAAATCAGTGCAGTCTCCAACCTCTTGCTGTTGCCAAAAAAAAAAAAAAAAGATACGTTATGTACATGTCAGTAGAGAGGAATATCTCTCATGAGGCAGGACAGGTGAAAGAGGAATTGTGTCAGGAGGCCAAAAGCAGAAGACACCTTCTGCAGAACTGGATTATCCCTGGAAGAGGGATATTGTTCTAGCCATTTTCTTTGCAGATAGTGAGATGAGAAATGTTTGGCATGAATGTTTGAACTGAGTGAAGTTGGCCCTGGGGTGGAGCACATGGAGCCAAGGTGGTACCAATGGCACCTTGTGCCCCAGCGATGCCACACTCCTGACAAGGTCTGGGAAGGCTCTCCCTGCTTAAATAAATGAGCACTCATTTGTCTGTGTCTGTATGCATCACTGGAGAAGGCAATGGCACCCCACTCCAGTACTCTTGCCTAGAAAATCCCATGGATGGAGGAGCCTGGTAGGCTGCAGTCCATGGGGTCGCTAAGAGTCGGACACGACTGAGCGACTTCACTTTCACTTTTCACTTTCACACAATGGAGAAGGCAATGGCAACCCACTCCAGTGTTCATGCCTGGAGAATCCCAGGGATGGGGGAGCCTGGTGAGCTGCCGTCTATGGGGTCGCACAGAGTCGGACACGACTGAAGCGACTTAGCAGCAGCAGCGGCAGTATGCATCACAGTTTGCCAGTCGACCAGGAGTACATGTCAGCCTGTGTGTACTGAGCTGTTGATGGCTGCTTAAAAGTGAGCTTTTTCAAGACTTGGGTGCCTGTGTCCTGTGGGAGTGTGATGCCCTTACCAATGAAGTTGAACCTTTAAGATTATCCCAAGTTCATAAATGATGACATTTTCATCTGTGTTATAAGTTCTAGGCCTCTGGTACTTTTCTCATCATCAAAAAAGAAAGCCTACAGGATGGTCCATAAGATACTGGTTTCTATCAGCAGCCTCCATACATGATGTCTTCAAGGCCCACCCTCTGTAATTTTCCATACTTGGAGTCTGCTTACTGTGAAAGTGACCCGTATCTCCTTGCTTTATCCTTAGTTCTCCCTATCAGAGTGAAGACAGAATTTTCTCCATTATTTTCCCAGAGGTTTTTGTATGTTTTGTTTGCTACTTTCATCATAGAAATTGAGGGCAACTAGATCAGTGATGTTTTGGGTACACTTAAGTAATTATATGTTTCTGGTTCTGCATGTCCCTGGCTTAGCTGCCTAACTGTTCCCAAGCAGATCAGTCTCATTTTGCTTATGACTGGCCTTTTCTAAGGTAACACTGGGATTCTATCCTAAGGATCAAAAACTTGAGAAATGTTTTAAGTGGCTGTGGCTTCATTGACAATGGAATTGCAGTGGGTGGGTGTGGGCAATGCTTAAAGGCTAAATAAAGGCTCTGGGTAAGAGCACATATGTTGAGAGATATTTCATCTTCCTTCTTTCCATAGCAACTTTATCTGTAAGATTAGGCATTCTGCTGGTGATCAGTTAGTAAAAAATTTCGACTCTGGTTCAGAGCTGTTTGTTTGCTATAACTGGAGCCTGTTTACTTCCATCTGTTTCATCATTTGATTTTTGTTTCCTTCTGTCTTCCCAGGTGGCATTGGTAGGGTGGTCAACGGAGCCTTCATGGTGCTGAAAGGGCATCGGTCTATTGTTAACCAGGTCCGATTTAACCCCCACACCTACATGATCTGCTCTTCTGGTGTAGAAAAGATTATCAAGGTGAGGCACATTCCCCTTTTGTCCTTTTAGAGAAATCACTGCAAGTTTATAAATGGAAAAAAACAAAACAATGTATGTAGCACGTCATAGCTAAACATAGCTAAAGGTCTATCAGAATTCTCAATTATTTTGGCATATTACAAAATATGGAAAAATTTATGTTATAATAAATAGAGCGGTTTTTAAACCCTCCTTTCAGGAGGGACTCTTTTCTTAAAAATTAGTCACGAGGCTTTGAAACCAGATACTACCTGTATGCTGCTGCATTTCCAATGGCGTTTGATCTGGAGTCTGATGAATTCTGCTTTCCAAACCCCATCTGGAGATAAAGAAGCTACCATCCCCTCAGTTACTGGGTGTGCACTTTGCATTAATTGCTGTCCTCATATGGCACAGATACAACAAGTGACTTCCAGAACCATAGCTAACTTGTCTCAGGACATATCAGAAACCACTTGATGTGGTTGTGATTGAGGATGAACACTTGCATCAGTTGCGCATTGACTGAATGAACGTAACCCTGCCAAGGGATATTTTTAGAGCTTGTAAATGAGAGACCCAGTCTGGCCTGTGTCCATGGAAGGATGGCCCACTGCCCATCACTCACATTCCAGTGGACTGCTAGTAACCCTTCTCCACAGCTGAGAAAATGAGGGCTCAAGACAAATGATGAATTCCTGAGGACCCTGTGATGACTTGACTTTTAAGTAAAGATAGGTGATATCTCCTCCCTCTTCCCCCCAGCAAAACATAAAACTCCTCACTTTCCCCCAAAATAACAATTGAAAACTTGAGGGAGATTTCAGGGGAAATGTGAAGATTGATTTGTAACAAATGGATAGTTTTCATTTTCTTTTGTTCTTTTTGTAAAAACTATCCAACTTAAGTCTGAGACAGAGGAAACTATCAGAAATGTAATGTTGGAGTATGGGTCGGTATTTTTATTTGTCATTATTCCAACTCCCTTTATTTAGGTTTTATTGTTGATCAGGGCTGACTTTCATGATTGCATACATTTACTTACCCATAAATAAACAGGGCTAGACCTAGACTTAGACGGTTTTTATAGACTTTTTCTTTTCGCAGAGGATGAGATGTAAATTATAAATTTACTGTTTGGGGTTAATTATATAGCTAGCAGTGGTAAGGCCAGCACCGGGCCCCATTCTTTGCTCTCCTCGGTGTCCGGCCGCCGTTCCCGTGCTGGTGGGAAGGCAGCAGGTGGCCTGGCGCTCCCGCTGTATTTGTTCCTCTCAGCAGTCCTTCACTTGGGTGATCACTGAGCCGCCCTGTCCCTTGCGTTGCTTTCCCTTTTCCTTTAGCATGTGACTCACAGGTTGGCATAGTAGCATGTCCTCCGTAGTCCTGTTGACATCATTCTCTTTATCAGGGAACTCTGCTTGAGCATCTCCTTTAGAAGAGAGATTCCTGCTTGGCTGACACCCTAGGATGCTTCTGTGCTAAGTCTCTCCGATCGTTGTTTAGTCAGTTGGAATCCTTAACCAAGAGGTTAGAGGTTGGAGACTAGCCAAGTTCTTAAAGGAGAAAATATTTTCTCTGTGAAAATATTCAGACTAAACTGTAGAACTCATTGCTTCCAGGTTCCAGTGGGGTCTGAACCCTGCCCCACCAGGAGGCATGTTTAGCCACTGGAAACCTTAAGTCAGTAACAGTTAGTACCCTTGGGCAGCTCTTTGAATCTGTCTCCCATCTGTCAAGTGAATGACACCTAGGAGTGCCTTACAGGTTACCTGTGCCTGACAGTTTTTATTTTAATAAAAGTCACTTTCAGGTATTTATCTAGCAATCCAATGGTTAAGATTTTACCTTCCAATGCAGAGAGGGCCGGTCTGATGCCTGGTCGGGGAACTACGATCCCACTTGCCTCATGGCCAAAACACTAAAATATAAAACAGAAGCAGTACTGTAACAAATTCAATAAAGACTTTAAAAATAGTCCACTTAAAAAAAAAAAAAAAAACTTAAAAAAACAATCTCTTTCTTTCTTGTGTTTTTTCTGAGAGAGTCAATGGCTCAAAGAGCATCATTCCACCATACTTTAATCCAGCCAGCCTCTCTCTCCACCTGTCTCTGCTCCACCTTCTTCTCCCTGACTTGTCCTTTACTGATGCCTTACTAGCCTGGAGGAAAGGAGTCAGGGCCAGCCTCTTCTCACCCACAACAGATCTTATATCCTCTTGAATGCCCACACTTAGCAAAAAAACAGGGTTATTTTGTAGTTAAACATAAGAGAGAGAAAGATGAACAATTGCTGGCGTTTTCTTTTTCCTCAAAGACCAATATTTGTCTATTCACCCAGTATTTGTGAACCATACCTACTGTGTGTGATTTGCGCTAGGCCCTGTGAGGAATGCAGGTCCCCATAGGAATTGATGACCCAGTAGGAGAGAAGACAAATAAAAGTAATGAAAAGTGCAAAGGACATAAGAGATAGAAACATTGCTGTGTGGGGAGGCAGAGATTTTTTTCCCCCCATCTGGGGTAATCTCAGTACACTTGAACTATCTCAAGTAATACTTGAACCAGATTTTGAAGAAAAAAGTCTGCAAAAGAAAAGGAATAAGATGGGAAGGCCATTTTAAAGAGAGAGATTGGATATTTATTTTACTGAATCAATAAATATTTATTGATCACCTACTGCACTCCAGGTAGTATGCTCATGAGTAAATGCTCACAAGCAGCAAAGTGTAGGGCCTGTTTAAGAAATGATCATTTGGCCAAAGTGAAGAGCACAGAAAGGGGAGGGCTTGGATGTAAGGCTGGGAAGGTGTAGGCCACAGGTGGGCCCAGGGAGTCTTGGAATCCAGATGAGAGAGTGTGAAGCGCTCCTGGAATAACAACTTAAGTCTCTGTCTGTGTCGTTTTTCTTGGTAGGTGGCCAGATGTCTGAATTTAGTATAATAGTGCAGAGAGAGAAGAGGGTTTAGAGATGCTACATCAAGCATGTCACGGTCACCTGTGTGGGTCAGAACACTTGTTACTGAAATTGTGTTCCATTTCGATGATTTTTGAATAAGAATTGAACTGCATCTGTTTGCTCAACAGCCTCTTGAGCTAAACTTGTCACTGTCACTGGGCTTCAAGAGAAAGCTGCACATCCCTCCTCCTTTTCTCATGAACCTTGTCCCATGAGGAGGGATGTCTAGCCACAGTTCACATGCAACAGGAAGCTGTGCTTTCATTGCTTCACTTCTGAGTTGTTGCCTTTCAGTATTAAAAAGATAATTTCACAAATGTTTGAAATTGATGTTTTAAGGATGAGGACTAACATAATTGGGATGGTCAGTGCCTCTGGTGTTCAAAAGTCTGTTTGAGGATGAGTCTCAAACCTCTAGTTGAGGTACTCGTTTGCCAAATGAAGGAGGAAGCACTACAGTTATTGGTACTTTGGTATATGTTGCATCATTTCATCCTTCTCATGTCTACAACTGAGGAAAGAGCCTTCAAGGGTGAAGTCATTTGCTCTGGGCCATGTGAGTGAGGAGGCTCAGGTCCCTACCTGTTCTGCCTCTCCCACAGCTCTGTGCTATAGGTCCCTTGAGGACTGGAGACTGGCCATCTGGGATGGATCTTTTGTTTTGCTCTGAATCTTCGGGTTGCATGAGACCCGTCTAATTTCACTGTTTGGATGGGGAGCTGAGCAAACGAGAGCTGTGTGGGAACCCACACTCAAGCCTCTTGCCTTCTGATCCAGCATTTTGTTCCATTACTCCAGGCTTCAGGAATGAAGTCTACCTCAGCTTAATACATTCCAGAGCGCATATAAATGCCAGCTTTCAGTGTTGTGATTTTCATTCCTGAAGTGAAGATGCAGGGGGCTGGGCAGTAGACTAAACGCAGGCTCGTTGGATAGTTGAGCCAGCAAGCATCTCACCATGAACGTTTTGTTCTTCTGTTAAATTCTGAGTTTCTGGGAAGTACATAAGGATTTATCTTCATATTATATAACATGGTTAGTAACATTTTCCATTTTTAACTGGGGGAGTGAGATTTAGCCCAGCATATAGACTACGACTCTGAAACATCCTAAGGGCTTTTGCTTGTTGAACCTTTCAGTTTTTTTCCTAAGCCACCAAACTTTTATTCCCAGAGACATCTGTTTGCAAAGATACTCATTTATAGCTTGAGCCTGTTGCTAAAGACCAGATCTAAATGTTTCCCAAACATTGAGTCTCACAAAGAATTTGAGAATTGCTTCAGACAAAGCCTTTATTTTATGCAACTTATTTTATGCTAACTATTAATATATTCCAGTGTTTCTTAAAAGTTGGTGCCTCCACTTTCACACTCCTCGAGTGCTTATTAAAAGTGCAGAGCCCTGGTAACCTCCCCATGACTTACTAAATCAGAATCTCTGAGGGTGGGGCTCAGGAGTCAGTGTTTTAATTATTCTTCAGGTAATTCACATTCACACCAAAGTTTGAGAATCACAGCCTTAACCCTCCCCTGGGTGAGATTGTGAAGCTGGGAGTGGGAGGACACCTGAGGAGTTGTGGGCAGGGGACAAAGTTGAAGGAGGAATGAATCTGAATTGGGAATTGGTGAAGAGACCTAGTCTAGAAGGTTTCTTCAGCCCCTCTTGAACTGGGGATCCTCCTGAGAGATGCTGCCTCCTGGGAGATCAAAGTAAAGCATAGAGGGAGCAGGCCTCAGGAGCATGCTCACAGGAAGGCGAATTTGTCCTTGGATAACTTTGGGGAAGCAAAGCCATTGGCTTGATAGAGGATAGGGAATGAGAAGCCACTACTTTCTGGGTTGGGTGCCATCTAAAGATAGACAGGAGCCTGTTAAGGCAAGAAAATCACCTGGAATTTCATCTGAGTTGCCATAACTACCAGCTGATATAACCGAGCTTCTCTGTGCTGCTCAGGACCAGTCTGGCAGAGTCAGGTGAAGCTAATCGTTCTCATCTGCAGTGACAGCTTAATTACCTTGAACTCCACTTTTGCATAACTTAATTCAGCTCATAAAGCTGGGCTTTTGCATTCAGACAGACTTTAGTCTGAATCCTAGTTCTGCCACTTTTTGGCTATGAGCGCGAAGGTCTGACTGTGGAATGTATTAAGAGATGGGTCTGTGGGCTTGGAGGGTGAGTCCTGCCTACTCCAATAGCTAACAGAATAGTTGGGGAGCAAGCCAGCAGCTCCCTGGGTAAGGGAACCCAGTTTCCTGGGTAACTGATGCCTGCATGTCCAAGAGGGAACTGCAGTGTAGGCAGCTGGCTGTTCTTCCCAAGCTCCACTAAGCAATTCCCATTAGTTAAAAATAGAAATGTTGCATTTGGGGAGAAGTAGTTATAGGCTGAAATATTAACTGTTGCAGAGGACTGACTGCTGGTCTGTTTTCACTTTGGAAAAGTGGTACCTCTCCAGTCTTCTGAGAGTTTTGAACACACTGGGCAATCTTCAAGTCATCCTCTGTCCTCTGATATTATGTAGGGGGTTATTGTGATTTCCAGGCTACTGGTAGAGGAAGCTAAAGGGGAGGGGGGCAGTGGGAGTCATGGTATGTGTTTATCCTGGGCTTAAAGTTGGTTAGCAAGTCCTGGCTAAATGACAGGGAGAGTCTGGGGAAGCTCTTTATGGCCAACAGCTTTAGAATACATTCCAATCAGGCTTCCTTGGTTTTGTTTTCACTTTCTGTGCAGATCTGGAGCCCGTACAAGCAGCCAGGATGTACCGGAGATCTGGACGGTCGGATTGAGGATGATTCTCGCTGTCTCTATACCCACGAAGAGTACATCAGCCTTGTGCTGAACAGTGGGAGTGGCCTGTCTCACGACTACGCCAACCAGTCTGTGCAGGAAGACCCCCGGATGATGGCCTTCTTTGACTCCCTGGTGCGTCGCGAGATCGAGGGCTGGAGCTCTGACTCGGACAGTGACCTCAGCGAGAGCACCATCCTCCAGCTGCACGCGGGGGTCAGCGAGCGCTCGGGCTACACCGACTCCGAGTCCTCGGCCTCGCTGCCCCGCTCCCCTCCGCCCACAGTGGATGAGTCTGCCGACAGCGCCTTCCACCTGGGCCCCCTGCGGGTCACTGCCACAAATGTGGTGGCGTCCACCCCGCCGCTGCCCTCGTGTGAGGATGCCACGTCTCGCCAGCAGCGCCTGTCTGCCCTGCGGCGCTACCAGGACAAACGCCTCCTGGCCCTTTCCAACGAGTCTGACTCTGAAGAGAATGCCTGTGAGGTGGAACTGGACACAGACCTCTTTCCCCGGCCACGGTCTCCCAGCCCCGAAGACGAGTCCAGCAGCTCCAGCAGCTCCAGCAGCTCTGAGGAAGAGGAGGAGCTGAACGAACGGCGCGCATCCACCCGGCAGCGGAATGCCATGCGGCGCCGGCAGAAGACGCCTCGAGAAGAGAGGCCTGGCGCCCCTCCCAAGCCCACCGACACCTACATTGGCGAAGACAACTATGATTACCCCCAGATCAAAGTAGATGACCTCTCTTCCTCCCCCACCTCCTCCCCTGATCGGAGCGCGTCCACTCTGGAGATTCAGCCAAGCCGAGCATCGCCAACTTCCGACATAGAGTCAGTTGAGCGGAAGATTTATAAAGCTTACAAGTGGCTCCGCTACTCCTACATCTCCTACTCAAACAACAAAGATGGAGAGAGCTCGCTCGTGTCTGGGGAGGCCGATGAAGGGAGGGCGGGAACCAGCCACAAGGACAACCCAGCCCCTTCTTCCAGCAAGGAAGCCTGTCTAAACTCGGTGGTAGCCCAGAGGACCCAGGACATGCCGCCGGAAGGCCGCAGCAAGGACGCTTTTAAAGAAGGGACTTCTGCCGTAAGCCCCAACAATGGCCCGGGCCCCGAGCCCAGTGGCCACCCTTGGGCAGAGGCACCCGAGGATGCTTCTCAGGACTCCAACAATGGTGGCACTGTAGAACACACTTTTGAAACCAAGAAGCTCAATGGAAAGGCCCTAAGCAAGGCCCTGAGCACCCGGGCTGAGGAGCCACCCTCCCCTCCTGTCCCCAAGGCGTCTGGCTCCACTCTGAGCAGCGGGTCTGGCAACTGTCTCAGGACCCAGTCTGATGACAGTGAGGAGAGAAGCCTCGAAACCATCTGTGCCAACCACAACAATGGACGCTTGCACCCCCGCCCCCCGCATCCCCACAGCAATGGGCAGAACTTCGGGGAGCTGGAGGCACTGGCCTGCTCTTCCCCAGGACGTGTGGACACTGACCACGATAACTTGTCCCTGACAGGGATACTCCTACACAAAGACTGTTGTGGGTCTGAAATGGCCTGTGAGTCCCCCAGTGCTGGAACGAGAGAGGACCCCACTGACCCCCCAGACACAGACAGCAGCAGGGCTGTTCATGGCCATAGTGGCCTCAAGAGGCACCGAATCGAATTGGAAGACCCAGATTCGGAGAATTCCTCAGAGAAGAAATTAAAAACATGATAAATACAAAGGGAAAACAAAAAGCTATGAAAAGTAGCTTTACAAAAATTTTAAATCCTGTTTAGTGAACACAGAGGAAAGGAAAAATAGTATTAAAGGCACGTAAAACCAGGGCCTGGAATTTTGTGTCTGATGCTGCTCCCTTCTATTCAACAATGGGTCTGATGTTTAGCTGGCCGTTGGTCGTGCTGCGTTAAGAAAGGGAAAAAATGCAAGTGAGTCCTTTCTAGTAAGACTTGAGCATAGTGTACCTGTGCAGATTCTGTTACAGTAAATCCTTGTTGAGATGTTTGACTCGTTCTCGTGTGTGTGCACTGGCACGCGTGAGCTCACTGTCTCAGACTTGTCTTTCCATTCTCCATCAGAAAGGCTCTCTGGATCTGTGTTTTTTGCCATCTCACCTCGTTTATATGCCATAGATGTTCTGGTTTTAATGACGAGTGCCTGCTAAATCAGACTGTGTTGCCAGTGAGTAGTGGGTTCATGCTGAGAGAATGGAGACGAGTGGAAACAGGCCTTCAGCCCACTGGCTGTGCTGGGAAGGAAAGCATGGTTCCTTTCTTAAAGAAATCTTCCGTGTTTTCTCAGTAGCACTTCTTCATTGAGCATTAAAGTAGGTGTACTAAAAGTGGAGCGATTTTCATGCTCATGAGAGGTTAGCAGTTAAGATCAGATTCGAGAGAACATAGATCCCTGATAAAGCTCACTGGTTGCAAATTGATCGATGGTGCAGCACCATTCTGTAGGGGCCGTAGAATATAACTGGTTGTGGGTAACACTTTAACAAGTTAGGTGCTAGTTCCTAAGAGGCACTCAGAAGGCCAGCAGGCACTTGCTTGGCCCCACATGGTGGTGTCTCGGCCTATGGAAAGAAGGGGAAAGACAGCTCTCAAGAGCTTTGTGCTCAGACTACTAAAGTGGATGTTATAGGTGTGTTAATGAAGAAGTGTAGGGAGGAGCAGAGTGTGGTACTGCGTTCATTTAATTTAACCCGAAATGATCGATCAGAATTGGTGGGCCTGGCATCTTCCCTCCAGCCTGCAGTTCACAGAGGCTGTGGTGTTGTGACTGGATCTTGCAGAGTAGGTATCTCAGAGTAACAGATTCTTATTGAGTAGGTCCCTCAGGATGCAGAGTGTGTGGAGAGAAGAGTCACTGGCCTCTAGAAGAGACTCTGTTCATGAAGGTAGATAAAGATTGAGAGAGGAAAAGACAAGGATCTTTTCAGCATTGCCGTGGTAGTTACAGTCACTTGGTTATTGATGAAGGCTTGTACAAGACAGGGAAACCTAGAATGGCAGACAGCTTGTTGGCGTGGATGTCATGAAAGGGCAGGAGAATGCTGGGCAGAGATGAGGGGGAGAGAACACTACAGCTTTCTTGAGCACAAAGGCACTGGACAACCAGGAGCCCAGCGCCATGGGCCTGGGGAGGTCCTAGCTTGTGACTGGTGTGGCCTCACAAATCCAGCGTTCTTTTTAGGGATGAACATGTCCTACTGGAACTGGGACCAAGGGGAGGGAGCCTGTGGAGGATGAAGACGTGGACACATTTAGTGACCAGGGGAAGGGGGGTTATTTATAAAAGAAGGTTGTTGATCTAAGCCAGAAGGAGGGATCATCTTGCTAAGTTTTGTGAAAAGAAAGACGTGCCTGGTGTGTGTGCTGTGACTTGGGTGTGAAAACACTGTCTGAGGAGGAGGAGACAAAGGAGTGTGAGTAGCAGTGGAGATGCTTACAATTGAACAACTGTAATCTCACCGGGGAGTGGGTCAGTGATTCTGTAACCAGTAGAATTACTTTAATCTGTAATCAGAACGGTTCTATGATTTGTCTTTGACTATACACAGATAATTGTAAATTCTGGTTTTATAAGCCCAAGTCATTTTACATTTGCTTTTCCAAAATTTATTATTAAATTGGAATTTTTTAATCCTTTATATACAAAAAAAAAAGATATAATCACTCAGTGTGTGTTTCTCTTCCCCTTCCTAGTCAGCATGTCCAATCTTTTTATTTTATATTACTGCATCTAGCAGCAGCTGGCCACTTCTGACTTCTCTAAGGACAATCCACATATCTTCCTGGAGAAAAAGAAGTAGGTAAAGCTCCCTTGAGAACTAGCCACTGGGTAGTTACTGTTCCCAAATGCAGAACTTGATCTTTTCATGTTAAGAGCCTTTATCTCATTTGGGTACTCAGAAGAGAAGTCAAAGTTCATTCTTGTTCAACTTTAGAATCCAAGAAAAGATGTTTTTAGCAAGGATGCCTTCCATCCTTGGGAGACACCCCAGATTCTGCTTGCCAGGAACTCGGCCCCACAGCGTAGCCACAGAAGCAGGCTGAGAAATGCTTGTCTCTGTAGCCATTCCACTCTGATCCCCAGAGATCTCCTGTCTGTGATCATGGTCCTGCAAACCTGGCAGGAACTTCCACTTCTAGGGTCCCTTTGCCTAAACTTGTAGGATTGAGGCCTCAACTTTGGAGGCACATTTAATCCCCAGATTCTTCCGTGATAGCTATTTTTACTAACAGGGCAGATGGCACTTGATTAGGTTTGAACTATTCAAAGGTGCCTCTTATGGGTTTTTTCTGCATCCTGTACATAAAGTTTTAAGTGGCTGGTCCAGATTTATAAAATTGGTTCCCTCCACTTTATTTACCACCTGGTTTTGTAAGTGATTCCCATGTCTCTCTGACAACAGGTAAATGAGTTAAATGAGTAGTGGGCTTGGGGCGAAAGAAGGTTGCAACTGTGCTTGGTTTACTGAGCCCGGAGTCCTTGTTTGTCAAGGTGCCTTCCTCTGCTGAAGCCTTACCTCCTCACAAGCCCTGCCTCTCTCCCAGCAACGCTAGCTCTTCTCTTATGTATATGCAAATAAACCTATTATTCACTTCTCATGGCTTCCTCTTCTCTTCCAAGGAAGACTTGGTTGCTTAGACACCCCTCCTCCTTTATTCCTTTCCTGTTTCAATTCTTTCCTAATTGGAAACTTGATTCAGAGCCACCCTGAACACTAGAAGAAAAGCTGTGGTACACTGCCTCAATGCCAGTGGTCAAGGTCATTTCTAGGTATTGGGACAAAGGTCACATTAGGACCACAAAATTTAGAGTTGGAGGAAGTATCTACTTGATCTCCTTTCCCAGGCTTAGATGGACTTAGGATACTGAAATCCTGGAATTGACCCTTTTGTTAGTCAGAACTGAGGGAAAGATGCAGCAAAGTGACATTGCAGACAGCCTCAAAAGAATTATGTTTTCTGATGTTTCCAAATATCAAGTTGCTTTTCCTGCCCTGTCCCAGACATACATGGTAAACTTCTAACAGAAATTAAAAATAAACCCAACCCATCATATATCTCCTGCCTATAAAGCTGCCTCTTTCAGTTAATTGAAAAGTTCTTGCCAACCAAAATTCTTGTGAGGAAAATCTATACTGCCAAAGGAAGACTATCCATCCCTTATGACCTAAGCAAGGCAACATGCCAGCAATTGAAATACAAAGGTGAAGTACAGCTCGGTGAGTCCAGACTTGCCCACAGCATCAGGATAAGGGCTTTGGACAAGCTGTGTGTTTCTCTCAGGCGGGATGTTTCCGTCTTAAGTGCTCATTTGTCCTTGAGCACTCATGCTGGAGTAAAAATAACATTAAGTGTCTTGGGAATAATTTTGAATTTCTTCAAAGTACAGTGCTTCCCACATGCAGCAGAAGAAAAATGTATATGAAAAGAAAATCTAAGCCATCTGTACCCTAATTGCATTTCACTCTTAGTAAAAAGGTGGTAAGCAAAGTAAAAAGGAAGGAGGCTGAAAGGCAAAGATAAATGACTGGGCCAGCGCTGACCTGGCCAGGGACAGCAGGAAGAGTTGGTCAGTCCTGTTCACCCACAGTTTACTTGAGCTGTGCAGCAGGGGCCCACAGCGCTTATCTACAAGACAGTCACATTGTAAGGAAATCGAGTATCTAGTATTTCAAATTTCTGGGAAATGACTCCTTTCTGGAGCCCAAAGCCATGAGCTAATGGAATATTCCAGCTGAAATATAGAGTGCTTAGCTTTCGAGTCTCCCTGTATCTGACTTTGTCAGTACCTCCACCAAGGCTGGAGAAAGGTAGTAAAAAGTTACCAGGGTGCTAACCCAGATCTTTAGCCACGAGAGATGTGGTCCAGGGAAGCTGACATGGAAGATGTTTGAAGGGAGGAAGAATAGGACTGCTGCAGTAGGAGGAGTGAGATGCTAGGTGCCTTCGCACTGCTTCCAGATCACAGAACTAGCGTTGAACGTGCCACATCAGCCTCCAACACCGGGTCATCAAGATTCTTGAAAATTGCCAAATTTATAATGGAAGTCATAAAAGTGAAGGATTGGTTTGGGAGAAATTTGCTTTGCTGGAATGCATACATTCCAAGAAAAAATAATCCTGAGAACCAGCACACTGAAACAAGTACCCAAAACAGATGAGTATGGTTGTTAGTGGTTGGTATAGGCTTTCAGAGGGTAACATGTCCCTGTTGGACTGTTCGTAGATGCTATGGTCCGTGACACTATTTCGGGCTTCCCCTTACTTATTTTTTCTTTCAGAGTCAGTGTTTTTTTTTTAACATTTCTAGCCTCTCCAAGACCCTACCTTAAATTACTAAAGCTAATGTCTGTTTTCCCTCATAAGAGACACCTGTGAGCAGGACAGAAATAGCATTGAAATAACAAAAGAAGTGGATTCTGTATTGATTCTTCAATGGAGTAGCTTCATGAACCTTGGGCAGATCACTCAGATTCTTGAGAACTGTACAATCGAGGTCCCTCTCAACTCCAAAATGTCATTCTTTCCATACTGTTGCAGGAAGTTTGCGGGGTGGGGGGGTGGGGGGGGGAGCCTTCTAGGACCTGAGAGTGGGCTCTTGTCTAACATTCAGAAATTAATTGAGGAGACATGTGCTGACAAAGCAAGAAACTTTACTGGGAAAATGGGCACCTGGGTGGAAAGCAGGAAGGTAAGGGTACCTAGGAAGACTGCTCAGGCACGTGGCTTGCAGTTTCCATTTTTATTGTGATGGGATTAACTTCTGGGTTTTCTCTGGCCAGTCACTCTGAGTCAGGGTCCTTCCTGGTACCCTGTGCATTGCTCAGCCAAGATGGGTGTCAGCGAGAAGGATTCTGGGAGGTGGCAGGACACCTGGCATCTGCCTTTGACCTTTCCTGAATTCTGGTTGGCAGTAGCTTGTTCGTTCTGTGTTCCTTACCAGGACCTCCTGTCGTAAAATAACGTGCAAATGGCTACTGTGGTGCCTGGCCAGGGTGGGCAGTTTCAGTCAGTGTGTTTCCCCTAACAATTCCATGTACTGTCTACATCCCATTCCTATGAGTTCTCATTCCTGAGACATCACTATAGTGCCCACCAGAACCGACCGCTGAGCCAAGATCTTTGGTAAGTATACAGCTGCTCGGAACCTCAAGCTCCTCATTTGTAAAATGGGGGAAAATGCCAGTACATTGTTAGAGGATAAAACATTTGCACACATGTGCGTGCATGGGTGCGTGCATATTATTGTGCCTTAGAGCCCAATGTATAGAAAGCACTAAAGTGTTTGCATTCATTATTCCTCTCTACTCTGCCCTCATTGCTTGTTGATAGCAACCATGAAGAAGGCTTTTTTGGATGGGGTCTGCCAAGGAATATAGAAAGTAACTTCTCCTTCAGAGAAAGAATTTACTGTTTGTTAGCAATCCTTGGCGGAGAAGGCAATGGCATCCCACTCCAGTACTCTTGCCTGGAAAATCCCATGGGCGGACGAGCCTGGTAGGCTGCAGTCCATGGGGTCGCTAAGAGTCGGACACGACTGAGTGACTTCACTTTCACTTTTCACTTTCATGCATTGGAGAAGGAAATGGCAACCCACTCCAGTGTTCATGCCTGGAGAATCCCAGGGACGGGGGAGCTTGGTTGGCTGCTGTCTACGGGGTCACACAGAGTTGGACACGACTGAAGTGACTTAGCAGCAACAGCAGCAATCCTTGGGCCTTCCCAGGTGGCGCTAGTGGTAAAGAATTCACCTGCCAATGCCAGAGATGCAAGAGACATGGGTTCTATCCCTGGGTTGGAAACCCGTGAAGGAGGAGATGGCAACCCACTCCAGTATTCTTGCCTGGAAAATTCCATGGACAGAGGATCCTGGTGGCCTACTGTCCACGGGGTCGCAAAAATTCAGACACTGAGCATGCACACAGATTCAACAAAAGCAAACCTTATTCTTACTCTGAAATCATAGAAAAGAGTAAATTATCCCCGTTATAGTGGACCAGACTAAAGCTGAGCTTGAGGCCTTGGACACTACCTCCTACATAGGGAGCCAGCTGTCTAAAGGCTTTGTCTAAGAGCTTCTAAAAAAGAACCAGACTTGGCTGACAGGGCCCATAGATCCTTGCTTAGCTATTAGCAAGCCTTCGGGGCTAGGGGGCGGGGTATACTGGCAGATTTTATTAAACTACAGTCTTAATATGGTGGTACTGGAGATGACCCAGACCTCAGGAGCTGGGACAGCAAACTTCTCTCTGGCCTTGAGAGCTAAAATTCCTCCATCTGGCCATGGGCCAGCCCTAGAGAATCAAGAAAGTGGGAAGCCATGGAAATGTTCTGTGTTTGTGCCAAAGAAAAGTTTTGACCAGAGTTTTCCATGCAGGATTGTTTCACATGTGTATGTGTTAAATATTTTGTAACATCTAATTTAAGAAGAAGTTCAACCATTAAAAAAAACAAAAGAAGTCTGACTAAGCCAAGAGCGGAAATGGTCAGAGTTCAGTCCCCACCCACTAAAGCCTCAGGCCAGATCTGGAATAGAGATCTCAAGAGTACAGGCCTTTGAAGAGGGTAAGCAGAGGAATAGTAGAAAGGATGGATTTGAATTGCTGGTGGAAAAGAGACAGTGAAATTATACTGCGGTTGGGTGAGGCGGGGAACTTTTTAGATAAAACACATCTGCCGGAAGAGAAGCTAAAGAAAGGGTAGGAAGGGCTGCTCCTGAAGGGGTGGGGTGGGGTGGGTAGCTGTATTGTCTAGTCTACCCTCTCCTTTCTGAGGAGAGCCCAAGGCCAGTTAGTGGCTTGGCCTGGCCTCTGAGTCCGACACCTGCCTTACATCATGCTGTTCCTAGATGTAGTTCTTAGGGGGAGGAGGAAGGGGGACACTTACCTTGATCTCCCCACCCTCAGTGTGACTCCAGCAGGGCTCTGACGACAGTACACAGCCCTAGTGGGGGACTGAAGATGGCCTGTAAGGAGGCAGGGCGAGGAGGGAAGAGCCTTGTGCAAAGGAAGACCAGAGACAGCTGAGCTTGGACCGCCCTCACCCGCAGAAAATCAACACCAGGGCCCTTACCCTCAGACTAACGTTTCTTGTCGCTGCACCTCTCAGCAGCTCTGATGGCTCGTAGGGTGCTGAGTGCCATCCTGATGTTTCAGTGCCCAGAAAGGTCAGCACATCTCTTGGGTGAATTTCAGAGGGGACTGATAAACATCTTGGGAGACTGGAAGAAAAGATCAAAGGGATCAGAGGATGGCCAGTAGGTTTTTTATTTATTTTTAATTGAAGGATAATTCTTTACAGTATTGTGCTGGTGTCTGTCATACATCAACATGAATCAGCCATAGCTATACATATGTCCCCTGCCTCTTAAACCTCCCCCCACCTCCCACCCCATCCCACCTCTCTAGGTTATCACAGAGCCCCACTTTGAGTTCCCTGAGTCATACAGCAAATTCCCACTGGCTATCTATTTCACATATGTTAGTGAATATGTCTCCGTTCTACTGTCTCCATTCACCCCACCCTCTCCACCATCCCCGTCCCCATGTGCCTAAGTCTGTTCTCTACATCTGCATCTCCACGGCTGCCCTGCAAGTAGGTTCATCGGTACCGTCTTTCTAGATTCCATATACATGCATTAATATACGATATTTGTCTTTCTGACTGACTTCACTCTGTGTAATAGGCTCTAGGTTCATCCATCTCATGAGCACTGACTCAAATGTGTTCCTTTTTATGATGAGTAACATTGCATTGTGTATATGTACCACAGCTTCTTTACCCATTCACCTGTCAATGGACATCTAGGTTGCTTCCACGCCCTAGCTATTGTAACTAGTGCTGCGGTAAACATTGGAGTACATGTAACTTTTTTCAATTATGACTTTCTCAGGGTACATGCCTATGTGGGATTGTTGGGTCATATGGTAGTTTTATTCCTAGTTTTTAAAGGCATCTCCAGTGCAAGAAGTCTCCCTTTTCTCTACACCCTCTCCAGCATTTATTGTTTGTAGATTTTTTGTGTAAGCTCATTAGGTTTTAGGTATGCTGGCACTCAAGAATAAGAGAAGAACTTTCCAGTTACGAGCACCCAAGGACCAGAAGAGGAAGGAACACATTTCAAATGGAATCTACCCAGTTGGAGACCAAAGAAGACTGTCCAAATCTCTGTACTCATCTTGGCTGTGGGGTCCTGGTAAGATCTTTTTCCTAAACTAGCTGTGAGAAGCAGCTTACAGTTCAGATCTCTTCATCTTTATCTCAGTTTTAAACTTCCCTGCTCAAAGAAAACTCCAACACTTTGCTCTGCAAGCACCTGCCTGGGTTGGCATTCCATGAGCAGGTGCCACCTAGTTTAGCCTGACTGGGGACAGCAGGGCAGCCCCAACAGATGGAAGAGCTGGCAGAGACCCTGCCTCGTTCATGTCTGGCTGACCATGGGGGCAAGAGCTGACACAAAGGCAAGTTTGTCCTTCTGCTCAGGCCAGTGTCCAAATCCTACAACTCTCCCAGAGTGTCCTTCTACAGAGAGACTGGAGAGGATGCCCTAGGCTTGGCTCCTATTGATTCGGGGTGCTGTGTGTCTTCCTTGTGAGGTCAACTGAGTCCAGTGAGCAGCTCCATCTGACTACTGACTTCCTCTCTCTGCTCCCCTAATCTGGGATCCAGTGGGCAACCTCGCTTCCCCCAAGATGGGCGAGTATACTTGAGGCATCCCTGAGGGGTGGGGATTGGGCCCCCTGCCCACTAAACATCTACACTCTTTTTACTGATGGGAATCCAGGAGGAGGGATGGGGACCTGAAAAGGCAAAGAACCAATGGCAAGCATGCCTCTGGGGTCTCCACTGGAAAGAAGTCAAACTTAGAAGCTAGATGGAACGGTTGGGGCAGCAGGCCTAAGAGGCAACGCTGTGTCTTCATTATAGAGGACTGGCTCATGTGTGCCTGAGATTATTTAGACTTTCTCTTTTTAACTGGGATTGACTCTTGTGATTGGTGATGCAGGGAAAGATCAAGAACTCTGCCATTTCAGTCCTGGGTGCCTATGGGGCCAGGGACAAGACATGGCAGTCAGGAAGGCCTCTCTGGCCAGGCCCCTGCCAGAACCACTTGACCTTATGACTGATGATGGCCTCTTCAGAAGGCTTCTTCAATTCCTGGACAATGCTCAAGTCTTGAGTGCTCCTACCTTCAAAGTCTAGAATAGGCAGTAGCCTCTAAAATGTTCTCTAGGCACAGAGACAAACCTAGACAATGTATTAAAAAGCCGAGATACCACTTTTCAGACAAAGGTCCGTACTGTCAAAGCTATGGTCTTTCCAGTAGTCATGAACAGATGTGAGAGTTGAACCATGAAGAAGGCTGAGAACCGAAGAACTGATGCTTTTGAACTGTGGTACTGGAGAAGACTCTTGAGAGTTACTTGGACTGCATAGAGATCAAACTAGTCAATCCTAAAGGAAATCAACCTGAATATTCATTGGAAGGACTGATGCTGAAGCTGAAGCTCCGGTACTTTGGCCACCTGAGTCGAAGAACCAACTCATTGGAAAAGATTCTGTTGCTTTTCAGACAGAGTCAGATTGAAGGCAAAAGGAGAAGGGGACGGCAGAGGAAGAGATGGTTAGATAGCATCACTGACTCAATGGATATGCATTTAAGCAAACTGGGAGATAATGGAAGACAGAGGAGTGTGGCCTGCTGCAATCCATGGGGCCTGAAAGGGTCAAACACGGCTTAGCGACTAAACAACAGCAACTAGGCACAGAGGGCGTGACTACTCCTATGCCCTGCAGCCTGTGGAGCGCCTGACCCTAGGGGTTGCCATCTGCACTGTGGTCTACATGACTGGCACCTCCCAGTGCGGTGGGAGGCACCATTTGCTCAGCTGCACACCGTGATCCTGCCAGCCCCCTCCAGTGGCGCTCCCAGTCCAGAAAAGGAGGCATGTTGAGTCCCAGTCTCCTTCATTCTCTCCTCACCCTTCTGCTAAGTGCACTGTGGACTCCCTCCCTACAGGGTTCCCTTCCCCAGTCTCCCTTCCTTCCCCTATTCTGACCAGCCTTTAGCACAAGGACCAGGTCATTGCACAGGCCGGGTGGAGGGAAAACCTGAGCCCACCACACATCCGTGACCCCTGCCAGGCTGACATCGCAGGAATCTTCTTCTCAGCCCTCAGGGTGACTTCAAGGCCAAGAGAGGGTCAGCTGTGCGGTTTCCCAGGTGCTTCTGCCATTCAGCCCTCCCCCTGGGACACTCCGTGGGTCCTGCTCTATGAAGGACTGAGGGGTCAGAGGGTGGGATTGAGAAACAGCTTCCGCACCATCCCTGCCTTCTGGTGACCAGACCCTCTGTGCCCCTTTCTGCCCACTCCTGGGCCTTTCTCTCCTGCCCCTGCTTGCCTTCAGTCCCACAGAGAGGGAACTAACAGCCCTGCGTCCCTTTCCCCTTCCTGGTGCCAAGGAATCTTCTTCCTCCCCATGCTCTGAGTCAGAGCCCAGTCACCTTCGAATAGCAGAAGAGTGAGTCAGAGAGAGATGAGGGTCTTAGTTGGGTAGATAGTGGTGTCCAGGGTACCCTGGGGTTGTAGGCTACACAAAGCTGAGATAAGGCTTACCTTGCAATAATATGGTCACAGTTAGTGGGAAAGGGATATGTGTGTGTGTGTGTATATACATACATACATATATTTGTTGTTTTTCAGTCACTCAGTCGTGTCTGACTCTGCGACTCCCATGGACTTCAGCACACCAGGCTTCCCTGTCCTTCACGATCTCCCGGAACTTGCTCAAACTCATCTCCATTGAATCAGTGATGCTATCCAACCATCTCATCCTGTGTCATCCCCTTCTCCTCCTGCCTTCAATCTTTGCCATCATCAGAGTCTTTCCCAATGAATCGGCTCTTCACATCCAGTGGCCCAAGTATTAGCACAACATCCATCATGAAGTAGGCACTGGATAAAGAGTGCCGCTCTTTGTCTCATCATAATCTTGTCTTCGGGCTTCCTGGTGGTCCAGTGTTTAAGAATCTGCCTGCCAACGCAGGGGACACGATTCAGTCCCTGGTTGGGGAAGATCCCACATGCTGCGGGGCAGCTAAGCCCAGGAACACAACTACTGAAGCCCTCGCGTGCCTGTGTTCCACAACTAGAGAAGTGGCCACAGTGAGAAGCCTACGCACCTCAACTAGAGAATAGCCCCTGCTCCCCACAGCTAGAGAAAAGCCCGTTCGCAACAACAAAGACCCAGTGCAACCAGAAATATATTAAAAAATAAATAAAATTTTTTTAAATGGGTTGTTTTAAGGAATAATAATCTTCTTCCAGGTCCAGTGACCTGCTGACCTTTGACCTCATGTCTTTGATGCCAGTATTGAGCAAAATGTTGAGGACATTGGAAGTGGGAAAAATCAGGGTGACTTCTCCAAAGGCGTCATCTCCTTTTCCTAATCTGTTCCCTCTCAGCATTTATGAGAAAGCGGCGTGGAAGTGCAGCTCAGTGTTTTGAAATGCTGGGTTCTCTCTTTGTCCTAAATACTTTCAAATAAAGCCAGCCACAGAAGCCACTTAGCAGAGCTAGAATTTGAAAACCAGGAGCCAGTGAGGGAAAAGAAGTGACGACAGGCAGAGAGAGCTCTAACCCTCACAGGCACAGCAGCCACTCCCAGCTGTCCACCAGGCCCTACCAGTGACTCACTGGGACCGTCCAACAGGGGTTTGGTCTGTCCAGTAGGAGGATAGCCTTCACTTAAGAAAAGCCAGTTATGAGAAATCTGAACTTAGGGAACCAGAATGAGGACAAAGGGATTCACATTACATACAAATGGATTCTTTGCAAAAGACTTATGATGACACGCACGTGCTTTGTGAAAAGATGCACCCGTGGGTGTAGGGCTGTAGGGTAAGCTCTGAGCCAGTCCCTTGAAAAGAAACCACTTGGACTTCCCTGTTGCACTTACACTGCAGGGGGCATGAGTTCGATCCCTGGTCAGGGAGCTAAGATCCTGCATGCCCCACAGTGCAGCCAAAACAAACAAACAAAAAGAAACCAGTCCCCTAGGAGACTCCAAGGGATGTGTTAACTTCGGGCTTTGCCCAGATGGTTGATCCTCCCAAAATGTAGGACATTTTCCCAGGGAAGAAATTTCACAGTTTCCACCATCCATAAGGGTTTTAGTCTGTCTCTAGGAAGTCAGCAGAAACCCCAGAGAAAATTCCCAGCTGATCCCTTGAATCCTCCCTTCTCTTCCCAGTTCCTTGGTGCTCCTAGTGCTGGGAGAGTTTAAGGAGCCAGTCCCCTCCCACTCACCTCCTGGTTAGAAAAAAAGAAGATGGTCATTATAGGGTCAAAGATCTTTGCACCCCAAGAGCAAAACAAGAAGAAACAGTTTTTCTTCATAAATTTTATCCACGAGGGATAAAGAACAACCTCACTTTATGAGCTCAGGAAGTATAAATGTAGTCAGTGTCCTAGAAACTTAGTAAAGAGATGTGAGACAGGAAATAAAAGGTGTGTCTATCTCTGTTGTTCAGTAGACATGGTACATCTCAGTACTGATGTCCTGAGGCTTTGCAAGTCGGGATGGCAAGTATCTGTTGAGGCTATTATTTCCGTGTGGGGAAATTGGATGAAAAGAACAATTCTGCAGCCCCAGTCTTGTCTGCCAGCAGCAGAGACTGTTCATAGTCAGGCACCACTCAAAGTAAGTACGCACATATTCTATGTCCCAGGAATCCTCTCTCAGACATATGTTCTAGCCATTCTTGCCAGGTTCTGAAGGGGACACATACCAGATGTCCACTGTGGGTTTGGGTGTGGTGCCAGCAAAGTGGACAATAAAGTGGAAATGGGGGTCCAAAATGTGGTAGTAGCCCACCCCTAAGGACCCACAGCAGATAGCACAGTGGACCAGATGCTGCTCATGGCAACATAGACGGACCCCCAAACTACAGAGCTGAGTAAAGAAAAGTACAGAAAATGAACTGCAACATAATACCACCATGTGAGCAAATTAAAAATGCACACACCCAAGAGGAATCATTAATCAGAAACACATTAACTAAAAAACATTACATAAACTGAAACAGTTACCTGTGTGGGAAGGAACCTGAGAATGGGGAACGGAGATGAATATATAAATAAACCAGGACCACACAAAAACTTGCACCTGAATGTTCATCGCAGAATGATTCCTAATAACCAAAAGGTAGAAACAACCCAAATGTCCATGAACTGATGACTCCATCAGTTGGTACATCCATACAATGTGGTAGTATTTGGCCATAGAGTACTGATTCATGCTACAACGTGGATGACCTTTGAAAACATTATGTTAAGTGAAAGAAACCTGCACAAAAGACCACAAGATGTGTGATTGCATTTTTATGAAATGTCCAGAATTAGCAAATCTAAAGAAACAGAAAGTGGATTAAGTAACCTAGCACTGGGGGAAGGGAGATTGAGGGCAAATGGGGAGTGACTGCTAATGGGTATAAGGTCTCTTTCTGGGTGATGAAAATGTTTTAGACTTAGATTATAGTGATGGCTGTACAACTGTATGTGTATATATATGTGTGTGTGTGTATCAAAAACAATTGTTGTACACTTTGAATGGGCAGAGGGGGAGGGCATGCTCACATGGTTGCCAGTAACTTCTTCCTCTTTGAGCTTCTGGTTTCACAGGGAACTGGGTGAGTTCACCTACCTTAACCCTGCCCGCTGGCCATTTCCCTCAAACGTGCACTTTTACCTCTGGCCCTTCTGGCTCGATGGACTTTGATAGTGAAGGACAGGGAAACCTGGCGTGCTGCAGTCCCTGGGGTCGCACAAAGTCAGACACAACTTAGCAACTTCTAAGTTGAAGTTGCTAAGAACACAGCGAACAATTTCTGATTCAAAAACCAGCACTGGCAAAGGCTCCCTGGGACTGACTCAAAGCTGACTCCAGGGCAGGACTGACTATAGCTACATGGGGACCATGTCCGCCAGTGCCCAAAGAGGGTCACAGCCAGCCTGTGGGGGAGAGTTTTCTCACAATGGAAGTTGAAAGGGACCCGCAAGGCCTTTGGTGTTCTCTTAACTAGATGAAAGTTTATCACCAGTCAGCAGCGTCACTCTAAGAAGACATATCTTCTCTTCCTGGTTTCGTCAGTTTTAGCTGGGTGACTTTAAAATGCTACTTAACTTTCTCTGAGCCTCAGTTTCTCTCTCTCTGGGAAATGGGCATAGAATTACCTACAGCGGTTTGGATAGTAGATGAAGTAATATATGTGAAAACCCCTGGCACAGTACTTGAGAGACGTTTGCTGAACCTGCCTTCCAAAAATCGAACCTGCTCCTCCAAAGAGACAACCACATACACTAACATATTCTTGAATTTGGCAAAATTGGTAGAAGGCTCCAAATCATGGGAAGTAAAGGCATAATCTTAACTGAGAGTCTCTTATGTGCCAGACAGTATTGGGTGCTGGGGAGCAGAGATGGAAAGAATGGTTTTAGGAGTCGGATGTCTATACAAGCGACAGAAACCCAACTTAAACCCAACTTCGGTAGGAGCCGAAAAGGGAATGCGGTGGCTCAGTAATGAGCTGAGCTGTTGGGACTCCTGTTCCTCCTCCTCTTCCTCTGCTGCATTTTCTCTGGATGAGCTGAGAACAACTCCTATCCCTCCTGGCTTACTGCTGACCTGGGTGGGAGTTGAGGGACTGTCAGCAGATCCCTGGTCTCGCTTCCTGTGGAAACAGTGTGCATGGCCAGTGCCGTAACCACAGCCATTGAATCGAAACTCCGAGAAGCCAGTTTCCTATTAGGAAAACACTTTTTTTTTTTTTTTCACTTTTTAAATAAAATGTATTATTTTCCTCATTGAGGTATAGCCGGTTTATAGGAAAAATATCCACACGTTTAAGGCATCTCCACCCATTAAGAGACTGGTAGTGGCAGAAAAGGCAGCTTAAACCAACTGTATGGAACAATGATAGTAATTTATCGGCTCCCCCATAACTGAAAAGTTCTGGGATACAGTGGACATTTATTTCTCAGGCCCTATCCTTTCCCCCGCAGCTCTCGGCTCTGCCTCCGTGTGTGTCTGCTTTGTGTCAGGCCGGCTTCCTCCATGGCGGCGGGGTAGCCCTCATCATCAGCACTCAGAGCAAAGGCTGTCTTGTTCTCATCTGGCAAGAGCAGTTTCCTGCAGTCGTGGCAGGAAAGTCTGAAGGGGTGGCTCTGCCTGGACCACCACAGCCAAGGCAACGCCCAGGTCGACTCAAGACTGTGATGGGCTGATGTCCTTCAATGAGCCAGAGTCCGCCTGGAAAGTCACAACTCACCATGGGAGAGCGTGGAAGGACATGGAGAACACGCGCCCAGTGCCTCCCACAAGCCACAAATCTCACGGGTGAGGAAATGCGGCCAAGCCCACCCACGGTTCTACATCTACTTTGTGGCCAGATCTAAGGCCAGATATCAGTGGCTTTTGCCTACAGTTGGCTGCTTTTGAATCAATAATGGAATGGAAGAACTTGATGGGTAACAAACACCCCATCACTAGGGAGATTCAAGCCAAGGCTGGATGGGATCATAGCTATAAAAGGAATTACTGCACTTATCTCCAAGGAAGGAGGCCTGGGTTACTGGTGTTTTGTGGGAACAGCATGGGGTTGAGACAATTAATCCCAGGATGGGCTCATGGAAACAAGGCCCTCCAGCAGGGATGGGCCTGTCCTGTCCACTTCCTTGGATTTGTAACTTCCTGAGCGAGGCTCTGACTCCCCTCTGCCTTCCCCTCCTCCCTGCCCTGTTCCAGGCTCAGATGGACAAGCAGGGGCTGGTAATTGTATTTAGTTCAGTTTCCTCCCTGGCCCTGCCCACCCGATAATCTGATTTCCAAGGGCTGAGGGATGGCAGGGCCCGGGCTCAGGAAGAAATCTGCTCCCTGTGTCCGCTGGGCCTGTTAATTTGATAGAACTACTTGCTGAGCTTCCACAGAACCCTCATTAGGAACAAATTTCATCTGGTTCCCACAACCCTGGCCCTGGGGAGCTCTCCAACTCTCAGCCCAGAAGGAAATTCAGCTTTCCAATTTATTACTAATTTCTGCGTAAGGATAGTGTCTTTATCATAATAACAGCAACCCAAGATTGAGCACCTACGGTGTGTTAGACACAGAACCAGGTGCTTTAAACCTGATGACTCACTGGGTGTGCTGTTCCCCTGTGAATTCACAGGTGCTCCAAGCTAGGCCCTTGGATAACGATCCCCTTTGTCACAGGATTCTCCCTCCATTTGAATGGATTTACTCTTGGGCCTGCGACTTTTGGCCAGATCAGGGAGTCGTGTGATACTCAGTGTTTCTAGGGCAAGATGGCTGTCCGAGTGGAGCAGGATCTGACCCAAGTCACCTCTCCTGCCAAAGGGCTTCTGGTGTCTAACAGATGCCAGCAGTCAGTCAGAACACCTATTGGAGCTCACCTTTGCCATCCCACCCCATCACCATAACAACCACCTGTGACTTCAAACCCCATTCTAAAGCTCAGGGTGGAAAGACAGACTCTGGGTCCTGGAGAGAAGCAGCTTTGCCATCTATCAGCTATGTAACCTTGTAAAGGTATCTCAACACTGAGGCAGGGATTCTTCATCTGGGAATGGTGAGAGTATAATCTACCTTAGAGGGCATTTGTGAGCACTGAATGAAGTAAAAGTATAAGCAACATAGTCTCTGGTTTCACTGCGTGGGATGGGAATTATGAATCACCCTCAGCTCAAGTATTTTCCCAGAGCCTGAACTACCCCTGGGCCAGGCCATCTGGCCTTCCACTTTGACTTCCTCTCTTAAGAGGGGAATGGAGGGCTTGCCAGATTGCTCATCACATGGATCTGTTTTATTCTGCCTTTGGCCACATCACACAGCATGTGGGATTTTACTTCCCTGATCAGGGATCAAACCCATGTGCCATGCATTGAAAGTGCAGAGTCTTAAGCACTGAACCACCAGGGAAGTCCCTCATCACACAGAAATTGTGTGAATCACCTGCTTGTTCTTTGAGGGTCTCTGTCCCCAAGGAGCTCATGTTTTCATGACACTGATGACAGATAAGTAAATGAATATATATTTTCCTTTCTTTTTTTTTGGCTGTGCCATGTGTCTTATGGGGTCTTAGTTCCCCGACCAGGGACTGAACCCAGGCCCCCTGCAGTGGAAACGCAGAGTCCTAACCACTGGACCGCCAAGGAATTCCTGTGAATGAATACATGAAGTATCACACTGTGACATATGCTCTGTCCGAGTAGACACTGGGGAAGCTACTGGCCCCCCAGCTAGAGTGCTGGTGTCCGGCCACCCTAGGGAGGTGACAAATGGTTTTCCATACACCACTCCACCCAGAGGATAGGCACTCCCTTCCCCAGGCAGTCAGCCTGCTACCTGAGCAGTCTTTGTGTCTTTGTGTCTCAAGTTACTGGCTGATTGCCCCCACCCCAAAGAAGCCTCTTCTCTCAGACTTTTTCCAAGGGGCAGACCTGGGCTCAGCCCCTGATTCTGCCGCCAGCTTTGTAGTGAGTATAAATTCTGGCAGACCTGGGAGACACCAATTCCACCTCCCAAAGAACTCCATGTCTGGTTTCCCTGCCTCTTTCAAATCTATTCAGATGTCACCTCTCCCAGGAGGGCTTCCCTGACCACCAGTTCTAAATTAGCCAGTCTCACACATGACCCCCCGACCCCACTTTTCCCCATCCCGACTACCCATCTCCTTAGCCAAAACTAACAAGTGAGTTCAGCAAGGTCACATTATATAAAGTCAATATACAAAAATCAATTGTATTTCTAGTATTAATTTTTGAATTAACTTTTGTATCGGAGAAGGCAATGGCACCCCATTCCAGTACTCTTGCCTGGAAAATCCATGGACGAAGGAGCCTGCTGGGCTGCAGTCCATGGGGTCACTAAGAGTCAGACACGACTGAGCGACTTCACTTTCACTTTTTACTTTCATGCATTGGAGAAGGAAATGGCAACCCACTCCAGTGTTCTTGCCTGGAGAATCCCAGGGACGGGGGAGCCTGGTGGGCTGCCGTCTATGGGGTCCCACAGAGTCGGACACGACTGAAGTGACTTAGCAAAAAAAAAAAAAAACTTTTGTATAAGAAGGTGTGAGGGAAGGGTTGAAGTTAGTTGGATATCAGGTTGTTCCAGCACCATTTGTTGAAAACGCTGTTCCTACATAAAATAACCTTGGCACTTCTGTAAAACATCTGACTGTTTATATATGTATTGGCCTATTTCTGGCTCTATAATGTTCCATTGACCTATAATCTATAGCAATACCACATTGTCTTGATTATGTAGCTTTGTAATAAGTCTTGAGATCAGATAAAGTAAGTCTTCTAATTTTATTCTTTTCTTTAGCTGAACTTTGTTCTTACTTGTTGGCCGCACTGCACAGCTTGTAGGATCTTAGTTTTCTGACCGGGAATTAAACCCACGCTCTCAACAGTAAAATCACAGACTCCTAACCACTGGACCACCAGGGAATTCCCTGTTCTTCTTCTTTTTTTTTTTTTTTAATTTTTGGCTGCACTGATCTTATTTCCCAGACCGGGGATTGAACCTGTGCCCCTGGGCAGTAGAAGCACAGAGTCTTAACCACTGGACTGTCAGGGAAGTCCCTCCATGTTCTTCAATTTTTATAAAATTGTTTTGGTTATTCTAGGTATTTTCTATTCCCACATACATTTTCTCTTTATTTAATTTCTAAAAACTTTTAATTAAAGGATGATTGCTTTACAGTATTGCATTGGTTTCTACCAAACATCAGCATGAACCAGCCATAGATTCACCCATGTCCCTCCCAATCCTTAAATTTTTAATTGATGTGAAGTTGGTTTACAATGTTGTGCATGTTTCTGATAAACAACAAAATGATTCAGTTATTTGTGTATATTCTTTTTCATTATGATTTATTACAGGATATTGAATATAGGTCCCCGTGCTATACAATAGGACCTTATTGTTTACCTATTTTATATACAGATGTAGTCAGCTTTTTTTCAATTTCTTTGAAAAAAAAAGAAAAAAGACCACTGGCACCTAATTGGGGGTTTCGTAGAACAATTTGCTTTTCAAATATAGCTTCATTTGAGGAGAATTTATACTTTAACAATATTGAGGCTTTCAATCCATAAACATGGTGTATCTGTCCATTTAACATTCATTTAATTGGGTCTTAAAATTTTCATAGGAATATTTTATAGTTTCCTATATAGAGTTCCTCATATATTTTGTTAAATTTATCCCTGAGATACTAGGTTTTTGTGTTATTGTGAATGGTATTTTATATTTTTATTTCTAACTATTTATTGCTAATATACAGAAATACATTTGATTTTTGTACATTGACTTTGTATCATGTGACCCTGCCAAACTTATTTATTAGTTTTGATAGCTTTTTGTAGCTACCTTAGGACTTCCAAAGTAGACAATCATGTTGTCTTCGAATAAAGATAGTTTCCTTTTCAATCTATATGTCTTTTATTTGTTTTACTTTCCTTATTGCACTCTCTAGGGCCTTCAGTACAATGTGGAAAACAAGGGCTAAGGTGGTCATTTTTGCCCTTTACCCAGTCTTCGGGGGAAAGCATTCAGTCTTTCACCATTAAGTATTATGTTAGCTGGAGATTATTCATAGATGTCCTTTATTAAGTTATGAAGGTTCTGTCTACTTCTTGTTTACTGAATGGCTTTTGAATTTTGTCAAAAAACTTTGCAACGCTATTGAGATGATCATATAGTTGTTTGGTAATTTTTGTTTTTTTTTTTAAATTGTGCTAGTATGGTGAATTACACTGATTAATTTTCAAATGGTAAACAAACCTTCCATTCCTGGAATAAACCTGATTTGGTCATACCTCATTTCCCTTTCTATCTGTTGCTAGATTTGATTTGCTAAAATTTTGTTAAGGGTCTATGTTCATTAGAAATTTATTTCTTTTCTTGCAATCTTATAATCAAATTTTTTTCTGATTTGGTATCAGAGTAGTGCTTGACTGAAAATATGAGTTGGGAAGTGTTCCTTTTTTTTTTTTTCATTTTCTGTGTATAATTGATACATTTTCTTCCTTAAATATTAGGTAGGATTTACTACTGAAGCCATCTGGACCTGGAATTTTCTTTATGGAAAGATTTTTTTTAATCAACTTACTTAAGTTTTCTTATATTGAGATAAATTCCACATAACATAAAATTCACTATTGAAACCATTTTAAAGTGTATAATTCATTGGGTATTTACTATACTGACAGCATTGAGCAACCATTTCCACTACTGAACTCCAGAATGTTTCCATCACATCAAAAAGAAACCCCACACCTCTCAATTCCCTCTTTCCCCATCCCCTGTTAACCAGTAATCTACTTTCTGTTTGCATGAATTAGCCTATTCTGAACATTTCATATAAATTAAATAGTACACTGTGTAGCCTTTATGTCTGGTTTCCTTCACTTAGCATAAATCCACATGTATCATGTATCAGGACTTCAATCCCTTTTATTATTGAGTTATACTCCATTGTATGGACATACCACAGTTTGTTTATCCAGTCATCAGTTAATGGGAACTTGGGTTATTTTCATTTTTTGGCTATTACAAATAATGCCACTGTGAACATTCACGTATAAGTTTTTGTGTGAACATATGTTTCAATTCTCTTGTGGAATTGCTAGGTCATATAGTAACTCTATGCTTTAACTTCTTGAGGAACTTCAAGGACTGTTTTCCAAAGTGGCCATACATACCATTTTATATTTCTACCAGCAATGTATGAGGCTTCTGAATTTTTCATATCCTTGCCAACACTCATTATTTTCCACTTTCTTTCTTTAAAACAAAAGTATTACAGTCATTCTAGTAGGTGTGAAGTGGTATCTCGTTTTGGTTTTGAATTGCATTTCCCTAATGATTACTGACATTGGCCCATTTTTATATCATTTTTGGAGAAATGTCTATTCAAATCCTTTGGCTATGTTTAAAGCGGGTGGTTTGTCTTTTTATTGTTGAGTTTAAGAGTTCTTTCTGCATTCTGAATACTAGACTGTTATTAGATACATGATCTGTAAGTACACTGTTCTGTTCTGTGGCTTTTCATTTCACCTTTTGATGGTTTTTTTTAATGTATTATAGTCGAATTTTTTTCCCCCTTTTTGGTTGCTTCTAGGTCATAAGCATTTACATCCAAGACTTTCATAGTTTTATATTTAGATCTTTGACCCTTTTTGAGTTAATTTTTAAATAAAGTGTGAGGTAGGGGTCCAACTTCATTCTTTTACACGTGGATGTCCAGTTGTCCCAGCACCATTTGTTGTAAAGACAGGTTTTTTTACTGAATGGCTTGATAATCTTATAGAAAACCAATGGACCATAGATATACGACTTTATTTCTGGACTCTCTCTGGCCCGTGTAACTGTGGTTAAGTGAGGGAAGAGTGATGGGAGATGAGGTCAGAGGGGTCAAGACCTGCAATGTTTAGGGTCTTACAGGCTGTAGAAAGGACTTTGGCTTTTGCTCTGAGATCTTGTCCAAAGGAATGAAATGATCTGACTAACATTTTAGCAGAATCATCCTGTGTGTGCTATTGTGTAGACAATAAGCAGAGGGCAAGGCCTGAAATAGGAAGACCAGCTGGGAGGCTGTAATAATAATCCTGGCCAGAGAAGCAGATCAAGTGTGAAAGCAAAGTACATGGCCAGTAGATGCCTAATGCATGGACTCTGTCAGAACTGGGTTAGTTTCCAGGAGCAGAAACCCATCACCTAGTTGGTTGTGTGTGTGTGTGTGTGTGTGTGTGTGTGTTTGTTGCTCAGTTGTTTTTGTGACCCCATGGACTGTACCCTGCCAGGCTCCTCTGTCCGTGGGATATCCCAGGCAAGAATACTGGAATGGGTAGCCGCCACTCCCTTCTCCAGGAGATCTTCCCAACCCAGGGATCGAACCCAGGTCTCCCACTTTGCAGGCAGATTCTTTACCACCTGAGCCAGCAGGGAAGCCCTAATTGGTTGTAGCTGGTAGTTAATAGGATGGAAGGGAATCTGGATTCGGGAACCAGCAAATCAGTGGATGACCCGCCTTCATAGATCTCAGTGGTCCATCGTCTCTCACCTGCTCTCTCAGTGGACCAGCTTTCTCTGCTTCATCAGCACTGGGTTGGAGAGGAGCTGTCCTTCCCCAGTGTCCAAGGATGGTACCCCTGCCCCCTTTAACTGGCTTAACTCACTTCATTAGACAAAAGCAGTTCCTGACAGTTCCAAGTCTCAGCCTCTCAAAAGGCCCTCTGTCTAGTGCTATTATTAATAATGATACAAATATTTTGCATTCATGTCCATGCTTTCACAGTGTTTAAAGCCAGAAGACAGCATATTCTAGGAGGGCAGAAAGCATTATGGTTAAGATATGATTCCGGAGCCCAGTGACTAGAGCTGGAATCCCAGTGTGCCGTCACTTACTAGTTCTGGGACCTTCATAGAGTTGCTTGACCTCATTTACAAAAGCCATTTAATGGGATTATTTGAATAGTTAATCCATGCATATGTATAACTTTCAAAGGGCATAAAAGAATATAAAGTAAAGATAATCATTCTCCTACCCCTCTCTCATAAGTCATCAGTGCCCACAATGATCAATTTCTTACTTAATCTTGGGAGCCTCAATTTCCTCTTCTGTACAATGGAACAGTGACACTTGCCCAGCCTCCCACTCAAAGTTTTCACAGAGATCAAATTAAATAACCTGTGCAGAAATGCTTCATTAGCAAGCTCTCAGCCTATACAAATAGAAGACAGTTTATGTAAGCCAGGGGCATAGCTCAGACCTTCAGAATGGCTACAGCATGTCATGCCTTTAAACAACCATTGTGCAGTGAACAGAACTTGGATTTTGATGTTGCTACCCAGGGACAATGTGACCCAGGCAAGTGGTTTAATCTCTAAATCTCAGTTTCCTCAGCCATAGATTTGGTTAATAATTTTACCTCGAAGGCAGCAGTTTTGGCCTTAGGACCTGTGACTTCCAGGAAAACAACAGCATGAACACGGAGTATGAAAGACCACAAAGAGCTTGTATTTGTTTGGTTTATAGCTATATATTTAGATATCCACATATTTACCAAATTATTTATTATTTACAAATATATTTATTTACTCATAGATTTACCATATTAAACATTAAAACTGAGAAATGAAAACATCTTTATTCATTTAAAAATAGCAATAGCCATGTTGTACACCTGAAACTAATATAATATTATAAATCAACCATACCTCAATAAAAAATAATAAAATAAACATTTTACAATCCAATCCAGGACTTCCCTGGTGGTCCAGTGATAAAGAATCCACCTGCTAATGCAGGGAACACGAGTTTGATCCCTGGTCCAGGAAGAGTCCACATGCCAAGAGACGGCTAAACCGTGTGCCAGAACTACTGAGCCCATGTGCCCTAGGGCCCGTGCTCTGCAGCAGGAGAAGCGGCCACAGTGAGCAGCCCACTCGCCACAACTAGAGAAAGCCTGCTCACGGGAACAAAGTCGCAGTGCAGCCAAGAAATAAATAAATAAAATTTATAAAACAGTCCAATCCATTATACGTGAAAATTATTTTTAATTTTTCAAAGTTACTTGAACTTTCCAAAACAAAAAAATTTACTGAGAAAAACTATTCAGTAATCTTTTCATAGTCTGTCATATTAAAATCCATGGGTCTATCTTACAGTTTAAGTGAATCTTTTTTTTCCTATGCATGATTGTATAATTTTGTGCATTGGTCATTTAGAGAGTACTTTTTATTGACTATCCAAATCTTCCAAAAGTTGACACATTTTTTTTATCAACCTAGAAAAACCACATGGCTAACAACATCCCTGATTTTATCCGGGAAGTCTTTAAGCATGAGAAGCTGTCGCAATCATAGTGGTAGATACAAGTTTTACAACACTCTACTATACTGTTGTTTTCCTGGAAGTAGCAGGCTCATTTTTGTCTATTTTCAACAAAACGTGTGCCAAACATTCAAATATGAATAACCGTGGTTTGTCTCTCAGGCATTCTTTTGAATAAAAATGATGTTCCATGTAAAAGGTGGGTGATATAGCTCACAACTCAGTCATATGAGTACTTTTCCCGAGACAACGGTTGTCCTTGGAAGGCAGTAGGTGCTTTTTGTGTGTTTCCCATTTTGTCACACAGAAGAGTAAAAAGACATGTACTCGGGGAGATTTAATAAGATTAATACTGTTTACTGTTTCACCAAGGACATTCTTTACTGAAACTGAATCTTTCCTCCACAGCTGTGTGGTGGTGAAGAAAACAATGACCATTAGTACAGTTTGGTGCCACTGCCCTGATTTATGCTGAGGCATCAATAGTCTTGTTCACCATAGCTTTTGTGCCATAAGTGCACAGTAAAAAAAAAAAAAAAAAAAAGGCAAATAATAGTATTATAATGAAAATACTCTAAACCTTACAGGATCCCTTGAAAGAGTCTTGGGACCCCCAGACGCCGGGAAAATGCACTTTTAGAATCACTGCTAAAGAATTGTTGTTAGGATTAGATAAAACAATGTATGTAAAGCAGTTGCTATGGTGCCTGACACACTCTAAGTGCTTAAACGCTAGCAATTCTATTTATTATTCAAAATGACTGCACGTATTTTATCTCACAATGACTTCTCTGTACCCACCACCTCTAGCCAAGGCTGCCTTCGTAGTATGAGCCTCACAAGATTATACTTCTCTCTGTCTAGTCACTAAGTCGTGTCCAACTCTTGCAACCTTATGGATTGTAGCCTGCCAGGCTCCTCTATCCATGGGATTCTCCAGGAAACAATACTGGAGTGGGTTGCCATTTCCTTCTCCAGGGGATCTTCCCAACCCAGGGATCGAATCTAGGTCTCCTGCCTTGCAGGAAGATTCTTTACTGACTGAGCTACTTACCCCTGAGCTTTTCAAGGGTGTTTATCTCTAACCCTGTCTAGTGTTCAGTTCACTTAAATAAATAAAGCTACTCACAGTGATTACGCCAGTTTCCATTTTATAGATGAAAAATACTGAGTGTCTGAGATGGAATGACTTTTCGCTAGTGACTGAACCTGTCCTGGTAAGGTTGATGCTGAGGGTCAGAGGAGAGAGTTACACAGCAAAGAGGGGAACCACTGGAGAGTAAGGGGTAAAGGAAAGGCAGAGGAAACCTTAGCCATGTGTAAAGATCGCAAACAGACTTCCCCAAGGTCCAGCCTACCCACTGCTGCCTGCATGGTGCTTTAAATTTTATTTTATTTATTTATTTATTTTTCTCAGTCTCCGCTTTATTGCAAACTCGGGCTGCGTGGTAGACAATACACTGAACACCTGGAAGAGCCTAGGCCGAGGAAGGGACGGGGCTCGAGGGGTGCGCGCGTTCTAGGCCAAAGGCGAGGGGCTCAAGGGGAGGGCCTTGGCCAAAGGTGTGGTTGGGTCGCAAGAGTGAAGTGAAGTCGCTCAGTCGTGTCTGACTCTTAGCAACCCCATGGACTGCAGCCTACCAGGCTCCTCCGTCCATGGGATTTTCCAGGCAAGAGTACTGGAGTGGGGTGCTTTAAATTTTAAATCCCTGAGGAAAATGATAAGCGTACAAATAGAGAAAGAGAAAATCCCCAAACTAGAAAGCACTTGAAAAGATGTTTACTCTCATGAGTAATCAGAAAAATGCAAGCTAAAACAGTAATGAGATTTCCCTTTACACCTAATAAACTGGCAAAATTAGAAAGCTGAGTGATGCCCAGCATCAGTATCCAATATGAGTAACCAGGAACTCCCATGAACAGGTGAGCATATCAGCTGATGCTACTATTCTGAAGCATAACCCCACGGTGTCTAGTTAAATGAGGTACAGACCTACCTAGTACCTGCTCCTGGCAGTTCAACATAGTAATGTTTAACGATAATGGAGAACTGGGAGCACTGAAGGTCTGTTTCAATGGAATAAGTAGGTGAAGTGTGGTTTACACCATAGATGATTGTATCAGTTGGGTCCCTGCAGGAAGCAGATGCAGGCTTCAAAAGGGGTGACTCAAGATGGTCTTCAGTCAAGGTATGGGCATGGTTCAGGGAACCCAGGAAGAAAGGAATGGGAAATCCCCAGTCTCTAGCAAGAGGGACAAGTGGAAAGAAGAACCTGAATCCACCAGAACTGGAGCCCGAAGGGAGGGCCACCTGACACAGCTCAGGCTTACGTGGAGGATTGCAGCTAGTGGCAAACTGGACTAGCGAGAAAGGAGTCAGGCAGCAAACACCCAACCGCTTCCAGCCCTCTCATCTCTTGATAGTGCCCCCTGTTGGCCAATCCAGTGGAAATTTGGAGGGTAAGCGAGCACAGAGCAGGAAGGAGGAAGGTGAAGGGGCAAACACAGAATACCAATCAGACATATAATGCAGTGGTTGCAAATAGTGAACTCAACGTACATACAGCAACACAGATCTTAACATAGAGGATGGAGAGTAAAACCTAAGAAACTAAATGAGATCCATAACACCATGACATTTAGGTTATGTAAAAATGCATGCAACCTAAAAATATATATATATATAGACAGAGAGAGAGGGAGGGAGGGAGACAGACATAAAAACGAAAGACGTGTAAGACCTGTACACTAGAAACAACAGCACATTGCTGAGAGAAATTAAAGAACTAAATAGAGTGATATGCCATGCTCATGGATTGAAAGAATCAATACTGTAAAGAGGTCAGTGTTCTCAAATCCAATGCAATTCTAATCAAAATCCCATCAGGACAAGCTAATTCTAAAGTCTGTATAGGGATGTAAAGGACCTATAAGAAACAAAATAATCTTGCAAAAGAAGAAAAAAATTATAGAACTTACACTGCTGATTTGATGACTTTTTATAAAACTATGATAATCAAGACAGTGTAGTATTGGCAAAGGATAAACAAATACATGAGTGGAACAGGAAAGTCCAGAAACAGATCCAGACAAAACACAGTCAACTGATTCTGGAAAAGACATCAAGGCAGTTCAGTGGGTATATCAGCAGATTGTGCTAGAATAACAATTTTGTTGTTGTTCAGTCGCCAAGTTGTGGACTCTTCGTGACCCTATGGACTACAACATGCCAGGCTCCTGTGTCCTCCACTATCTCCTGGAGTTTGTTCAAATTCATGGCTATTGACTCTCCCTATCTTGTACCACACACAAAAATTAGTTCAAAATGTATCACAAATCTAAACATAAGAAGCTAAAACTTACAGTTTCTGGAGGAAAACATAGGAGACTATCTTCACAAGCTTGGAGCAGGCAGATTTTTTTAGATAGGGTACAGAAAGCAATAGCCATGAAAGGAAAAACTGATAAATTTCTCCCTCCTTCTGGAGGGTCCCTGAGTCTCCCTCCACGGCTGGCACGCCCCCGCTCCCCACATACTTTGCGCAGAGCCCTCACCCTCTACCCCCATCTCCACCATGTTTCCAAGGCTTTGGGGAATCATTCACGCAAATTTTGCCATGATTTACTCAGCATTTCCCTTTAAAGCAACTCACTCCCTTTTACTTAAATCTTTTCCTATCTTCTTTAGCTTCGTCCTAAACAATCTGTGCTGTGAAATCCCTAGCTTGATAGGTTTGTCGTTTTTCTATTACATATTAAAACAAACCCCTAACATGCTTTTTTAAAAAATGTGCAAACAACCTATTTCATGTACTGCATTTTGTTCATGTCCTTGTGAATACGCATGTGAGTGTAACAGATGCAGATGTGTGTGCATCTGAAGGTGTCTGTGGGTGGGTGTATAAACATGAATATGTATGAGTGTGTGTCTAAGTGTGGGTGCATGGAAGTTGGGTGTAGGTGTGTGTGTGTGTATATGTGTGAGTGTATATGAATATGTGAGCGTTTGAATGTAAGTGTACGAGTTCCTGACTGTATAGTGCGTGTGAGTGTTGGGGTGGGAGGGGGCTGGAGGAAGACTAGACCCACTACGCAGTGATGAGTCATAGTGAGAGGTGACCACCTTTCCCTGCCCCCGACAACGAGCCTCGATCACCAGGAAACAGGCAGGGCAGAGAAAAGGCATGTGGGCCACCAGCGCCTCCAACTGCTTCCTGCTTATTATCCACAGGCTCTCAGAGGAGGCAGGGTGGGGTGGGGAGTCTCTTCTCAGCCAAGGGAGCACCTGGATACAGCTGGCATCCTGGTAACCATCACCAGGGGCTGGTGGTACATCTGGGAACCGCAGGAGCCAGCAGGCGGGGGCAGTCCTCTGCTGCTATATTTACAGGTCTGGATTTAGCACAGGACCTTGAGGCGGGGGGCCGAGCTCCTAAGTTTTCAATATGCTCGTCTCCTTGGCAACCTTGTGCAGTGGATATTTTGTAGGAGCTCAGAGAGGTTAGATAAATTGCTTAAGGTCACACCGCTAGAATATTCAGAACCAGAGCAGGAACCAGGGCCAGGGTTAAAGCTCAGGCGGTACCGAATCCCCCATATCCGCCCCCAGCCATTCCCGGCACATGAGAACCTGCATAAAATTGCCAAGATTTCACCGTGGCTGTTATTATATGGGTCAACCCTGCGGTCTTAGCTAAATGGATTTTTTTTTTTTTTTTTTTTTTGCCAATTCCCGTGCCAAACCCCTCAGCCAGGAAACAGCTGGTGTCTTGTGTACGGAAAGCCCATGAGCAGGCTGACACTCCATACAGGAACTGGCACGCAAGGGCAGTGATCAAACAGAACTGCAGGGTCTTGGAGGTGGGGGAGGGCCTCTGGGGAGGGACAGGGGCAGCCAGAGCATTGAGGGTGTTTGGGGACCTCAGGGCTGTGGCTACTTACCAACCAGCATGGAAGCATCTCAGTATTTAAATAATTTTGGCACATTCTGGCTGCACGTCAGCCTTGTACAAAGGATCCCAGTGTTTTCAGTCTTCTCAGAAGTAGAAGGTAAGGAAGCTCCTCTCTCTGTCCTTCCTGTATACCCTGCACCCTTGCGTCGTGGGCTGAGCCTTAGTGTCAGGGACAATGCTAGAGGCTGAAGACATTAGATTCCAGATCCCTGCCTGCACCCCAGGAGCGCCTGTCCTCCTTTCCTGACCAGGGGTCGAACCTGTGCCCCTCGCAGTGGAAGCACGGAGTCTTAACCACTGGACCACCAGGAAGTCCCCTGTCCTCCTTTCCTAAGACACATTCTCTCCAGAATCCAGCCCCAGTCCTGGGCTGTAGAGGAGTCAGGTTGGTACTGGTCAAGGGCACTATGCCCTGAGGACCTGGGACCCAGACCACTGTCACTGCCTGGGGTCCAGGGCAGAGGCGCTATGTACATAGGGCCCTCAGGTCTGCTCCTGGACCCGGCAAATGGCAAATGATTCATAAACCCTTCAGGCTAAAGAAGCCTCACTTCAAAGAATGTAGAGTCAACCCTGTGGCAAGTGAGATGGTGGTCAACTCAGAGTGGGTAGTATTTAGAAGCCCCCAGACTTCCGCCTAAGGACCTGCCTTCCTCTCATTCAGTGATTCTCAAACTGAAGTGAATACAGAATCACTCCAGGGAATTAATAGTTAGGCATGTAATTTAATACGAAATGGAGGAAAACGACAAGCCTATTAAACTAGGGATGGTACAGCGCTCTGCACGGCAGGTCCTTTGGGACAGCGCTGGGCCCCACCACCGCGGGCAGGGAGCTCCAGCCCTGTGTCCATCTTTCAGTCAGTCCACTCCGGGCCCAGAGTCCTGGGAGGGAGCTGGACTGACATCCCCACCAAGACGCCCATGAGGAGAGACATTCCTCCTAAAAAGAAAATGTGGGTGCTGCTTTCAGAAGCAGGGCAGAATATATGCTGGACAGATGGATAACGGCAAATGTCCTCAACTGGTTTCTGTGAGAGGAGGGTGGTGCTATAGAAATTTCAACATGGACTCCGGGGCAGAGACACCTGGTTAAGACCCCAGCCTTGGCACGTCTGCCCTGTAACTGTGGGCACCCACCACTCATAACTGCACCCAGACTTTGGCTGCCCCTAGGAAAAAGCCCCAGATATGTTCGAGGTTTGGTGTGATCATGTTTCATGTCTCTCATCTGTCCCTGGACGCACGGCCTGGGCCTGAGCCGTCACTTCTCCCTGCAAAGCTCTTCCTCTCCCTCTGTCCCTCTCTTGTGTAATTAATGTGTCCTCAGCCTTCAGACCCACTCAAACACCCAGCTGCCTGAGGAAGCCCTCTGTATGAGTCAGGGTTCTTCAAAGAAACAGAGTGTCTCTGTCATCCCCATCTCTATCTCTATAGATATATAGAGAGATTTAAGGAATTTGCTCACATGGTTGTAGAGACAGATAAGTCTAAAATTTGTAGGGCAGGTTGGCCAACTGGAAATTCTCATAAGAGTTCACATGGCAGTCTTGAGTCCGAAATCCACAGGGAAGCAAGTTGGAAACTCAGACAAGGAAGGTTTCTATGTTACAGCCTTGAAGCAGAATTCCTCCTTCTGAAACCAACAGCCTTTGCTTGTAAAGGCTTCAGTTAATTAGATGAGGCCCACCCACAGTGTGAAGTGCTGCTTTCCTTAAAATTCACTGATGGTAAATGTTTTGTTTTGTTTTCTTTTCTTTTTGGGCCACACCTTGTGGCCTGTGGGATCAATGTGCCGACCAGGCATTGAACCTATGCCCCCTGCAGTGGAAGTGGGGAGTCTTAACCACTGAACTGCCAGGGAAGTCCCTGTAAATATTAATCACATCTTCACTGAAACATCTAAGCTGATATTTGACCAAACAACTGGGTACCATAGCCTAGCCAAGTTAACATGTAAAATTAATCATCACGCTTTTCCTGACCTCTAGGCAAGATCAGCACCCTCTGCCCTGTTCTACTTCCTACTTACATGCTATTCTAGGAGTGTGAATTCCTCTTCAGAGAACTATGACATTTTCTAATATTATCTGCTTAGCTTTGCTGTTCTCTTCATTTTTCCACTGTGTGCTTAAGGTGTGAATTTGTGTTATTCTCAGAAATTGGGTTGGGGTGCTTATCTGAATTTCAGGTTTTTCTTCAATTCTGGTCAATTCTCAGCCATTGTTTGGGCTCCCCAGATGGCTCAGTGGTAAAGAATCCACTTACCAAGCAGGAGACCCAGTTTCAATCCCTGGGTCGGAAAGATGCCCTGGAGAAGGACATGACAACCCACTCCAGTATTCCTGCCTGGGAAATCCCATGGACAGAGGAGCCTGGCAAGCTCCATGGGGTTCATGGAGTTGCAAAGAGTCGGACATGACTTAGCGACTAAATAGCAGGAGCCATTGTTTCTTCAAGCATTGCTTGTCTCCCATCCGCTCTGTTCTTCTGAGTACGCTAGCTAACGTGTTCTAGATCTTGTCATTTTCCCCCTCTGTGTCTCTTAGCCGTGGCTGGTTCTCTATTTTTCTTTTTCTCACTGTAATACTGTCAGAGTGATTTTTTCCCAAAGGTATCATCCAACTTGCTAAATGTCTCTTTTTAGCTGTGCCTTACTCTGATGTTTAATCTACCCATTTTAATAAATGATTTGTTAAAACTGTGTTTTTCATTTCTAAAACTTCTATTTGGCTTGTGTTCCATCAATTTTTTCCCCCATAGTATCCTATTCTTTGTAATTATTTCTTTTCTTTAAAAAATTCTTAATAATTACTTCAAATGTGTATGTTTTCAAGTTTTTTGTATTATTACCATTTCTTAGGGGGTGAATTTTTTTTTTTAATGTTTTTGTATTTACTGTTAATTTCTTATGGTGGCTTGTTTCCATGTGGGAACTGTAATTTTTGAGTGGGATCTCATCTTTAGTGGGAGTTGTTTTGTCGTGGGATGTCTGTGAAAATATCCTCACAGAGTACTTTAGATTTTACTTCTGTCAGGACCCTAAGTTCTGGACTAACCTTTATGTTAACTTTTTGGCACAGGAGTCCCAGGACCAGGGCACACCAAGGAGGGGATACAGTGGGAGCAGTCTGGCTATCCCCGCTATGTGGGGCACGCCTGGACCCTCCATCTTTCCCAGGAAATTTTCTCCCACCCAAGCTCATGACAATGAGAAAATCTTGTTGCTCCTCCTACAGGCCTGGTTGCTAGAGTTTTCCCAGCCTTCTTTTTTCCTGACTGGTTCTCCCTTTAAGTCGCTAAGCCTTTAAAGGATAAGTTTAAAGGGATAAGTTCCTGCTTTCGTGCCTCAAACAGCCTAGGGCTGCCTCCTATCTTTAAATGGGCCTTAGAAGTCCAGGCTCCAGGACTTAAATGGCCTTTATCTAGTCAAAACCCCATGAATAGGCTTGACTCTCCCTCCTCAGGCTGGCTTGGAGTTCTCACACTATCTCTGGAATTCCTTTCTTCTTTTTGAAATCAGCTGTGTATTTCCAAGTGTTTCACTTATATTTTATGCAGCTATTTTATACGATAGCAAGAGGAGGGGTGCCTGAAATCCTTCAATCTGGCATGAGGCCAAAATTGTTCTAATATGTTGATCTGTGTGTTATCTATGCACTATCAGTCTGTCTCCCAACTAGATGGTAAACTCCATGAGACAAGGATTGTGTTAGATTTACTCTCAAAAAAAGACTGAGCATATGGTGGGAGTTCAATAGAGTCTTGAATGGGACTTCCCTGGTGGTCCAGAGGTTAAGATTCCACGTTCCTGATCCCAGGGTCATGGGTTCAATCCCTTGTCAGGAACTAAGATTCCACATACCATACGGTGTGGCCTAAGGGGAAAAAAAAAAAAGTCTTAAGTGAATGAAGATACTGTCTCTCGAGACATTAGCACCTAATTCATAGGGCTGTTGGGAGAACTTGGCAAGACAAAGTATATCAAATGCTTGGCATATCTTAGGAGCTCAGAGAGGTTATTGATTAATTATGTCTATTAAGGCAAAGGTTCTACCATGATGTGATGTGTGAAAGTCGCTCAGTCGTGTCCGACTCTTTGTGACCCCATGGACTGTCCATGGAATTCTCTAGGCCAGAATACTGGAGTGGGTAGCCTTTCCCTTCTCTGGGGATCTTCCCAACCCAGGGATCGAACCCAGGTCTCCCACATTGCAGGTGGATTCTTTACCAGCTGAGCCACAAGGGAAGCCCTCTACCATGATGGTTTCCCTGTAATTCAGCTCTCACCCCTCCTCAGACTCTAATCCTGGCCTAGGATGGCAGACAGGTTCTGTGGGCATGACTTCCTGATTTCCTCAGAGTACAAAGGTCAGCCCTTCCCATCAGAACACCCCTAGAACTAGGTTTTAACCTGAGTCCTGAGGCCTGAATATGAATTAGGTCAAGTCCTGTCTTGTCCATGGACTGACCACCCATTACCAGTGATCCCCTGTACAGCTGATTTTCTCTGGAAATCTCAGCTTTGAGAGGTTTGTTGAAGAAAAATGCACTTAATAGGTAATCATTAATTGATTTTTGCATTTTAATTAACCAAAGGCATTCAACTGCCAGGGCTTCCAATCAGCATGATAGGGTGAGATAATTTTAGCCCAAAGCAAAGAAACATAGTATTGATATTTTAATCAGACTATGCTGCTTTTCCTGGGTGAAAGCATTGAGGACACTCTCCTCCCATTTCTAAGCCAGGAATTTGAAGATTCCAAATGAGGAAGTCCTGCCCCATTGGAGCCCACCCACAGCAGCAGTGCCTTGCAAATCAGAACCAAAAAGGACAGGCAGGGACTTCTAAGATGGCATCCAAGGGCAACCTTTTAAGCATTATAATTTCAAAAACTAGGTGACCATGGTGAGACTCAAGAGGGGAACTGACAAGGCTTACAGTACAATTTATGTAGCCTCAGAAAAGTAATTAAAAATGTGATGTGGGTTGGGGGTGGGTTCCACCTCCTTGGGCATATTGGAAAGTGTACTCAATCAACAAGGGCAACTTTGAGCTATGGACTAAAAATAATAAGCTATATTAAGTGCCTATTACGTATCAGCCTATTTAACTTCATGAAATTCCTCAAAACCTCACTGAGAGCTTGAAACCATCCCCCACTTTACAAGTGAAGAAACTGAGTCAGCAGGATCTTGAGGAACTTGCCCAAGGTCATGTAGCTGGTAGGTCAAGAGTCAAATTGGTTTGAATCTCATGCTGAGTCTCTGGCCACCAGACAACTGCCTCTCCTGTGCATAAGGAATGAGTTTCAAGCACTGGTTCCCAACTTGAGCAGCTTGCTGGAATTTCAAAAAGTTCCACAGGAGATTCTAACATGCAACCAAGGCTGGCTTCCTGGGTACCATGTTTTCTGGGTCATTGGCTGTAAAAGTCACCTGCCTGACCCTCCCAGAACTAAGAAAGGGCAAGAGAAGTCCAGGTCAAGAGCCTAAGCTCAGAGTCAGGGCTGGCCCAGAGCCTAAATGGGCAATTGCTATGTTGCTGTTGCTAAGTCGCTTCAGTTGTGTCCGACTTTGTGCGACCCCATAGATGGCAGCCCACCAGGCTCCCCTTCCCTGGGATTCTCCAGGCAAGAACACTGGAGTGGGTCAAGATGACAAGAACAACAGCAATGGTTAGAACAAAATTTTGATAGTTTATTGTGCTGCTCCAGTCTCTCTATGTGCTTTATCTCAGAGCAACACTCCTCATAGAAATGAAGTAGGCGCAATAGTGCCATTTTATAGTCTCCATTTTATAAACAAGGATGCAAAAATCCCTGGCGGTCCAGTGGTTAGGACTCCATGCTCTCACTGCCAAGGACCTAGCAATCCTTGGTCCAGGAACTAAAATCTCACAAGCCACAAGGGGCAGCCCAAAAATAAAATATATAACTAGATGAAGATGCTGAGACACAGACAGGCTGGTCCAGGGTCATTCAGCTAATCTGGGTTGGGCTATTTGCTCCTGGCTTCTCTGTTTTTGTTGTTGTTCAGTCACTAAGTCATGTCTGACTCTTTGAGACCCCATGGATCGTAGCACACCAGGCTCCCCTGAGGTGTCCCTGGTGGCTCAGATAGTAAACAATCTGCCTGCAATGCAGGAGACCTGGGTTCAATCCCTGGGTTGGGAAGATGCCCCGGAGAAGGGAATACTACCCACTCTAGTATTCTTGCCTGGAGAATTCCATGGACAGAGAAGCTTGGTGGGCTATAGTTCCATGGGGTTCAAAGAGTTGGACATGACTTAGCGACAGAACAGCAGGCTCCTTTGTCCTTCACCATCTCCCAGAGTTTGCTTAGATTCATGTCCATTGAGTCCATGATGCTATCTAACTATCTTATGCTCTGCCGCCCCCTTCTCCTCCTGCCCTCAATCTTTCTCATCATCAAGGTCTTTTCCAATGTCAGCTCTTCACATCAGGCGGCCAAAGTATTGGAGCTTCAGCTTCAGCATCAGTCCTTCCAATGAATATTCAGGGTTGATTTTCTTTACAATTGACTGGTTTGATCGCCTTGCTATCCAATGGACTCTTAAGAGTCTTCTCCAGCACCACAGTTTGAAAGCGTCAATTCTTCAGCACTCAGCCTTCTTTATGGTCCAACCCTCACATCCATACACAACTACTGGAAAAACCATAGCTTTGACTATATGGGCCTTTGTTGGCAAAGTGAAGTCTCTGCTTTTTAATATGCTGTCTAGGTTTGTCATAGCTTTTCTTCCAAAGAGCAAGCATCTTTTAATTTCATGGCTACAGTCACCATCCGCAGTGATTTTGGAGCCCAAGAAAAGAAAATCTGTCACTGCTTCCACTTTTTCCCCAACTATTTGCCATGAAGTGATGGGGCTGGATGCTAAGATCTTAGTTTTTTTAATGGTGAGTTTTAAGCCAGCTTTTTCACTTTCCTCTTTCACCCTTATCAAGAGGTTCTTTAGTTCCTCTTCACTTTATGCCTTTAGAGTGGTATCATTTGCATATCTGAGGTTATTGACATTTCTCTCAGCAATCTTGATTCCAGCTTGTGATTCATCTAGCCTGGCATATCACATGATGTGCTCTGAATAGAAGTTAAATAAGCAGGTGACAATATACAGGCTTGACATACTCCTTCCCCAATTTTGAACCAGTTGGTTTTTCCACGTTCAGTTCTAACTGTTGCTTCTTGACCTGCATACAGGTTTCTCAAGAGATAGATAAGGTGATCTGGTATTCCCGTCTCTTTTAGAATTGTACACAGTTTGTTAGGATCCACACTGTCAAAGCCTCTCAATACCACCCCTCCAACAAGGGCCTACCTCCAACTGTGAGTCCCCAGGCCCCCTCAGAACTCCCGCACCACCAACAGCTCTCTGGTGCCTGATGTGGTGGGGCTTGCTCTGCACTGGGGGAGTGCAATAAAGTGCATAGGGGGATCCTGTCCCCTACTCCCATCAGGTCTCAAAGTCTGGTAGGGGAGGTAAAGCCAGAGCACCCAGGCTCTTGGAGCAGGTAGAGAGCAAGGGTTTTAGGTGGATAGGAGGGCACATGGACCCGGAGAATTTGTCGGGGTGGGGAGTTCTCCCCCTCAACCCCCAGATGATGGAGGGATTCTAATTCCTGGGTAGCAAGTATCCAAGGCCTCCCGAGCCCTCAAGGGGCTCCCTGGGCCCTGTTTCTGCCCCTATATAGCTCTTAGATGGAGACAGTATAGTACTTAAGATTTGGGTTCAAGGCCAGACACTCCAGCTCTGTGGGCCTCACTTCCTTACCTGTAACAAGCCTTACTGGTAGGTTTGCCAGGAAGACTGAACCAGCCTGACACAGTCAGCTCCAGAGCTGGCCTGGTTCTAGGTGATGCCCCTCATCAGCAGCCACTTCCTGCCTTTCATCACCAGAGCCCAGCGTGAGGCAGAGAGAGGTGAGAGAGGAGGGGTGATTGGAAGAACTGAGTGTTTTGCTTGGAAGGAAGACTTTTTTTTTTTTAATTGAAGCAAAATTGCTTTACAGAATTTTGTTGTTTTCTGTCAAACATCAACATAATCAGCCATAGGTATACATATATCCCCTCCCTTTTGAACCTCCCTCTCATCACCCTCCCCATCCCATCTCTCTAGGTTGATACAGAGCCCCTGTTTGAGTTTCCTGAGCCATACAGCAAATTCCCATTGGCTATCTATTTACATATGGTAATGTAAGTTTCCATGTTACTCTTCCCATACATCTCACTCTCTCCTTCCCTCTCCCCATGTCTGTAAGTCTATTCTCTATGTCTATTTCTCCATTGCTTCCCTATAAATAAATTCTTCAGTACCATTTTTCTAGATTCCATATATATGTTAGAATATGATATTTATCTTTCTCTTTCTGACTCACTGCACTCTGTGTTATAGGTTCTAGGTTCATCCACCTCATCAGAACTGACTCAAATGCATTCCTTTTTATGGCTGAGTGATATTGCACTGTGTACATGTACCACAACTTCTTAATCCATTCATCTGTCATTGGGCATCTAGGTTGCTTCCATGTTGTAGCTATTGTAAATGGTGCTGCAGTGAACAATCAGATACATGTATCTTTTTCAATTTTTGTTTCCTCAGGGTATATGCCTAGGAGTGGGATTGCTGGGTCATATGGTGGTTTTATTCCCAGTTTTTTAAGGAATCTCCATACCGTCTTCCACAGTGGCTATATCAATGTACATTCCCACCAACAGTGCAAGAGCACTTCCTTTCCCCACACCCTCTCCAGCATTTATTGCTTGTAGACGTTTTGATGCTGGCCATTCTGACCACTGTGTGGTGATACCTCACTGTGGTTTTGATTTGCATTTCTCTAATAATGAGTGATGTTGCACATCTTTTCGTGTGTTTGTTAGCCATCTGTATATCTTCTTTGGAGAAATGTCTGTTTAGGTCTTTTCCCCACTTTTGGATTGGGTTGTTTGCTTTTCTGGCATTGAGTTGTATGAGCTGTTTGTATATTTTGGTACTCCTGCTTTCTTTTGGTCCCTATTTGCATGGAAAATCTTTTTCCAGCCCTTCACTTTCAGTCTGTATGTGTCCCCTGTTTTGAGGTGGGTCTCTTGTAGACAACATATGTAGGGGTCTTGTTTTTGTATCCATTCAGCCAGTCTTTGTCTTTTGGTTGGGGCATTCAACCCATTTACGTTTAAGGTAATTACTGATAAGTATGATCCCGTTGCCATTTACTTTATTGTTTTGGGTTCGAGTTTATACACCGTTTTTGTGTTTCCTGTCTAGAGAATATCCTTTAGTATTTGTTGGAGAGCTGGTTTGGTGGTGCAGAATTCTCTCAGCTTTTGCTTGTCTGAGAAGCTTTTGATTTCTCCTTCATACTTGAATGAAATCCTTGCTGGGTACAATAATCTGGGCTGTAGGTTATTTTCTTTCACCATTTTAAGTATGTCTTGCCATTCCCTCCTGGCTTGAAGAGTTTCTATTGAAAGATCAGCTGTTATCCTTATGGGAATTCCCTTGTGTGTTATTTGTTGTTTTTCCCTTGCTGCTTTTAATATTTGTTCTTTGTGTTTGATCTTTGTTAATTTGATTAATATGTGTCTTGGGGTGTTTCTCCTTGGGTTTATCCTGTTTGGGACTCTCTGGGTTTCTTGGACTTGGGTGATTATTTCCTTCCCCATTTTAGGGAAGTTTTCAACTATTATCTCCTCAAGTATTTTCTCATGGTCTTTCTTTTTGTCTTCTTCTTCTGGAACCCCTATGATTCGAATGTTGTAGCGTTTAATATTGTCCTGGAGGTCTCTGAGATTGTCCTCATTTCTTTTAATTCGTTTTTCTTTTATCCTCTCTGATTCATTTATTTCTACCATTCTATCTTCTAATTCACTAATCCTATCTTCTGCAATTAATCTTTTGTCAGTTGTTTCATTTGCTATTATTTTCTCCTTTTCTGAGGGTTGTCTTTTCACCTTGCTTATAGTTTCCTTTGCTGTGCAAAAGGAAAAGTTTTAAGTTTAATCAGGTCCCACTTGTTTCCTTTTGTTTTTATTTCCATTACTCTACGAGGTGGGTTGTAGAGGATCTTGCTTTGATTTATGTCATCAAGCGTTCTGTCTATGTTTTCCTCTAAGAGTTTTATAGTTTCTGGTCTTACATTTACATCTTTAATTCATTTTAAGTTTATCTTTGTGTGTGGTGTTAGGAAGTGTTCTAATTTCATTCTTTTACATGTAGCTGTCCTGTTTTCCCAGCACCATTTATTGAAGAGGCTGTCTTTGCCCCACTGTATATTCTTGCCTTCTTTGTCAAAAATAAGGTACCCATAGGTGCATGGTTTATTTCTGGGCTTTCTATCTTGTTCCATTGGTCTATATTTCGGTTTTTGTGCCAGTACCATACTGTCTTGATGACTGCAGTTTTGTAGTATAATCTGAAGTCAGGAAGGTTGATTCCTCCAGCTCCATTTTTCTTTCTCAGGACTGCTTTGGCTATTCAGGGTCTTTTGTGTTTCCCTATGAATTATGAAATTTTTTGTTCCGTGAAAAATGCCACTGGTAATTTGATAGGCATCACATTGTATCTGTAGATTGGATTTGGCACTATAGTTATTTTCACAATATTGATTCTTCCTACCCAGGAACTGGAATATATCTCCATCTGTTTATGTTATCTTTGATTTCTTTCATTAGTGTCTTATAATTTTCCGTGTACAGTTCTTTTGTCTCCTTAGGCAAGTTTATTCCTAGACATTTAATTCTTTTTGTTGCAATGGTGAATGGGATTCATTCCTTAATTTCTCTTTCTGATTTTTCATTGTTAGCACATAGAAATGCAAGTGATTTCTGTGTATTGATTTTGTATCCTGCCACTTTGCTAAATTCGCTGATTAGCTCTAGTAATTTTCAGATACTATCTTTAGGGTTTTCTGTGTACAGTATCATGTCCTCTGTGAACAGTGAGAGCTTTACTTCTTCTTTTCTGATCTGGATTCCTTTTATTTCTTTTTCTTCTCTGATTGCTGTAGCTAGGACTTCCAGAACTATGTTGAATAATAGTGGTGAAAGTGGGCACACTTGTCCTGTTCCTAATCTTAGGGGGAAGGCTTTCAGGTTTTCACCATTGAGATTAATGTTTACTATAGGCTTAACATATATGGCCTTTACTATGCTGAGGTAGGTTCCTTCTATGCCCATTTTTTGAAGCATTTTAATCATAAATGGGTGCTGAATTTCGTCAAAGGCTTCTCCTGCATCTATTGAGATTATCATACGGTTTTTATCTTTCAATCTGTTAATGTGGTGTATCACATTGATTGATTTGCATATATTGAAGAATCCTTGCATTCCTGGGATACACCCAACTTGATCATGGTTTATGAACTTTTTGATGTGTTGCTGAATTCTGTTTGCTAAAATTTTGTTGAAGATTTTGGCATCTATGTTCATCAGTGATATTGGTCTGTAGTTTTCTTTTTTTGTGTTGTCTTTGTCTGGTTTTGGTATCAGGGTGATGGTGGCCTCATAGAATGAGTTTGGAAGTGCTCCTTCCTCAGCAATTTTTTGGAAAGAGTTTTAGAAGGATAGGCATTAGCCTTTCTCTAAATGTTTGATAGAATTCTCCTGTGAAGCTATCTGGTCCTGGTTTTTTTGGGGAGATTTTGGATCACAGCTTCAATTTCAGTGCTTGTAATTGGGTTGCTCATAATTTCTATTTCCTCTTGGTTCAGTTTTGGAAGATTGAACTTTTCTAAGAATCTGTCCATCCTTTCAGGTTATCTATTTTATTGCCATATATTTGTTCATAATAGTGTCTCACAATCCTTTGTATTTCTGCATTGCCTGTTGTAACCTCTCCTTTTTCATTTCTAATTTTGTTCATTTGATTCTGCTCTCTTTTTTTCTTGATGAGTCCAGCTAAAGGTTTGTCAATTTTGTTTATCTTCTCAAAGAAACAGCTTTCAGTTTTACTAATCTTTACTATTGTTTCTTTAATTTCTTTTTTTTTTTCTTTAATTTCTTTTTCATTTATTTCCATTCGGATCTTTATGATTTCTTTCCTTCTACTAATTTTGGGGTTTTTTGTTCTTCTTTTTCCAGTTGTTTTAGGTGTAAAGAAAGGTTGTCTATTCAATGTTTTCTTGTTTCTTGAGGTAGGATTGTACTGCTGTAAACTTCCCTCTTAGAACTGCTTTTGCTGCATCCCATAGGTCTTGAGTTGTCGTGTTTTCACTGTCATTTGTTTCTATAAATATTTTGATTTCCCTTTTGATTTCTTCAGTAACCTGTTTGTTATTTAGAAACGTGTTGTTTAATCTCCATGTGTTTGTGTTTCTTACAGTTTGTTTTTTTTTTTTTCTTGTAATTGATGTCTAGTCTCACAGTGTTGTGGTCAGAGAAGATGCTTGATACAATTTCAATTTTCTTAAATTTACTGAGGTTTGATTTGTGACCCAGGATGTGGTCTATCCTGGAGAGTATTCCATGTGCACTTGAGAAGAAGGTGTATTCTTCTGCATTTGGATGGAATGTCCTAAGGATATCAATGAGATCCATCTCATCTAATGTATCATTTAAGTCTTGTGCTTCCTTATTAATTTTCTGTTTGATGATCTGGCCATTGGTGTGAGTGGGGTGTTAAAGTCTCTTACTATTATTGTGTTACTGTCCATTTCTCCTTTTATGTCTATTAATGTTTGTCTTATGTATTGAGGTGCTCCTATGTTGGGTCATAGGTATTTACAATTGTTATGTCTTTCTCTTGGATTGATCCCTTGATCATTATGTAGTGTTCTTCCTTATCTCTTGTAATAGTCTTTATTTTAAGGTCTATTTTGTCTGGTATAAGGATTGCTACTCCAGCTTTCTTTTGCATCCCGTTTGCATGGGATATATTTTTCCATCCTCTCACTTTCAGGCTATATGTGTCTTGAGGTCTGAAGTGGGCTTCTTGTAGACAGCATATATATATATGTCTTGTTTTTGTATCTATTCAACTAGTCTGTGTCTTTGTTGGAGCATTTAATCCATTTACCTTTAAAGTAATTATTGATATATATGTTCCTATTGCCATTTTCTTAATTGTTTGGGGTTGATTTTGTAGATCTTTTTTCTTCTCTTGTATTTCTTGACTATATAAGTCCCTTTAACATTTGTTGTAAAGCTGGTTTGATGGTACTAAATTATCTTCACTTTTGTTTGTCTGAAAAGTTTTTATTTCTCCACCAATTTTGAATGAGATCCTTGCCAGGTACAGTATTCTTGGTTGTAGATTTTTTTTCAGTATTTTAAATATATCCTGCCATTCCCTTCTGGCCCACAGAGTTTCTGCTGAAAGATCAGCTGTTAAGTCTATGGGGTTTCCCTTGTATATCACTTGTTGTTTCTCCATTGCTGCTTTTAATATTCTTTCTTTGTGTTTAGTCTTTGTTAGTTTGATTAGTATGTGTCTTGGTGTGTTTCTCCTTAGGTTTATCCTATATGGGACTCTTTGCGCCTCTTGGACTTGACTGACTATTTCCTTTTCTTGTTGGGGAAATTTTCAATTATAATCTCTTCAATTATTTTCTCATACGCTTTCTTTTTCTCTTCCTCTTCTGGGACCCCTATAATTTGAATGTTGGTGTGTTTGATATTGTCCCAGAGGTCCTCTGGGACAATATCAAACACACCAACATTCAAATTTCCTGGCAGTCTACAGGGTCTACAGGGTCTCAAAGAGTCAGACTATACTGAAGCGACCCTGCATGCGTAGATGCAAGACTATTTTTGCTTGTGGCAGCTCTGCCACAGTGAGAATTGAGCGTAAAAGTGGCTCAAGCTGCTTGGCTTGTGGGGACTCTGGTGGTGCCTGGTGTGCAGGGACACGGACTGCCTTCGCCCCAGGAGTTATGGCCCTATCAGAGGTTTTTTCTGAGCCTCTTGTAGCTGGTGATCAGAAGGCCTCTTTGGCCAGCCTTTCTCCGTAGCTCTGCCCATTCAGGCAATTAGAGGGCTCCCTTGCCTGGGGTCCTTCTCTGTTGTTCCGCACATCAGGCACATAGAGGGGGGCCCCCTGGCTGGGGTCCTACTCTGTAAATTGGCAGGTCAGGCACTTAAAGGGGCACCCTGGGTGGGGTCCTGCTCTGTAATTCAGTGCATCAGGTGTTTGATGGGCCAGCCTCTCTACTGTTCAGCTGCTGATGCTGGCAGTGATGGGAGAGAGAGACTATGGTGGTGGCTCCACCCCCAACACGTGACTCAGCTGTATCACCTTGCTTCCATGGCTGCCGGACTTTTTTCCACAGATATTTCCCACCACCATCTCCTCCCTCACATCCCCTAGATCCATCTCTCCGCAGTCAACAGCAGCCCTTGCCCTGGGATCGCTCCACAATTCCTAAACTCCAGCTCCCAGCCACCAAACCTTCCAGGGGACCAGCGTCCCTGTCTGGGGTATGTATGGCTGCGGCAAGGACTGTCTGATTCTCATTCCATTTAGGCTGCTACAGATTAACCATTTCACTCTCAGCCGTAAATGTTTCTCCTCTAACTCAAACAATTGCCCCCATGTGGGGATCAGACCCCTGCTTCAGTTCCTCCACCCTCTGAGGGCAGGTCCAGTCTTACTAACACTCCTGTTTTTTCCCCTAGTTCCTTCATCCTACCAAGTTTTGCATGGTTCTGTATGTGCTTTTCCACTGGTCAGATACTCCTGTCCGCTCTCAGCTGGTGTTCTGCATGCACTTCTGTGTCTGAAGGTGTATTTCTGATATACCATGAAGAGAGATGTACTAGACGTCCACCTACTTCTCCGCTATTTTGTTATCCAAGCCTGCGGAGGAAGACTTTTAAAGTAGGGGAGGGGACTTCTCCAGTAGTCCAGAGGTTAGGACTCGGCGCTTTCACTGCCATGGCCCTGGGTTTAGTCTCTGGTTGGGGATCTAAGATTCCATAAGCTGCATGGTGTGGCCTAAAATAAAATAAAGACAGTGAGCAGAAGCCTGAGGGAAGGAAGTGGGCCATGCGGATCTGGGGAAGGTGTGGAGGTTCTGCCAACAGAAGAAATTCGGCATGTCTGAGGCATAATGAGGAGGCCAGGATGGCTCCAGTGGAGGGAAGCAGAGTGTGGTAGCCCATGGGGGTGGAGAGATAGGCAGGGCCGCATCACTGGGCATCTGGAGCCTGACCTTTTTCTGTGTGTTTGTCCAGAGGTTCTGGACAGAGGAGTGCCAAGAGCTGGCTTAGGTTTGCAAAGATATTTCTGGCTGCCATTTAGAGAACAGACGACTGGCAGGTACACCCTGCCAGGAGGCCACTGTTGTGGGTCAGGGATAGAGAGGTTAGAGTAGGGAATTCAATTAGGACGTGCTAGTAAGAATGCATTGGAAAGTTCCTGATGTATTTCGAAAGTTGAGCTGACAGGATTTGATAATAAAATGGAGGTGAGCAAGAACAAAGAGTCCCATCACTTCATGGCAAATAGATGGGGAAAAAATGGAAACAGTGACAGACTTTATTTTCTTGGGCTCCAAAATCTCTGAGGACAGTGACTACAGCCATGAAATTAAGACACTTGCTCCTTGGAAGAACAGCTCTGACAAACCTAGACAGCGTATTAAAAAGCAGAGATATCACTTTGCCAACAAGGATCTGTCTAGTCAAAGCTATTGGAGAAGGAAATGGCAACCCACTCCAGTATTCTTGCCTGGAGAATCCTGTGGATGGTGGAGCCTGGTGGGCTGCTGTCCATAGGGTCACACAGAGTTGGACATGACTAAATCAACTTAGCATGGATGCATGGATTGGAGAAGGAAATGGCAACCCACTCCAGTATTCTTGTCTAGAGAATCTTAGGGACAGAGGAGCCTGGTGGGCTGCTGTCTATGGGTCGCACAGAGTTGGACACAACTTCATGGGAAATAGATGGGGAAACAGTGGAAACAGTGTCAAACTTTATTTTTTTTGGCTCCAAAATCACAGTAGATGGTGATTGCAGCCATGAAATTAAAGACGCTTACTCCTTGGAAGGAAAGTTATGACCAACCTAGATAGCATATTCAAAAGCAGAGACATTACTTTGCCAACAAAGGTCCATCTAGTCAAGGCTATGGTTTTTCCAGTGGTCATGTATGGATGTGAGAGTTGGACTGTGAAGAAAGCTGAGCGCCGAAGAACTGATGCTTTTGAACTGTGGTGTTGGAGAAGACTCTTCAGTGTCCCTTGGACTGCAAGGAGATCCAACCAATCCATTCTAAAGGAAATCAGTCCTGGGTGTTCTTTGGAAGGAATGATGCTAAAGCTGAAACTTCAGTACTTTGGCTACCTCATGAGAAGAGTTGACTCATTGGAAAAGACTCTGATGCTGGGAGGGATTGGGGGCAGGAGGAGAAGGGGACGACAGAGGATGAGATGGCTGGATGGCATCACTGACTTGATGGACGTGAGTTTGAGTGAACTCCAGGACTTGATGATGGACAGGGAGGCCTGGCATGCTGCAATTCATGGGGTCGCAAAGAGTCGGACATGACTGAGCGACTGAACTGAACTGAAGCGCCTTAGCAGCAGCAGCAGCAGCAGTCAAAGCTATGGGTTTTCCAGTAGTCAGGTATGGATGTGAGAGTTGGACCATAAAGAAGGCTGAGTGCCAAAGAGTAGATGCTTTTGGACTGTGGTGTTGGAGAAGACTCTTGACAGTCCCTTAGACAACAAGAACATCAAACCAGTCAATCCTAAAGGAAATCAACCCTGAATATTCAATGGAAGGGCTGATACTGAAGCTGGACCTCCAATACCTTGGCCACTTGATGAGAAGAGCCAACTCATTGGAAAAGACCGAGATGCTGGGAAAGATTGAAGGCAAAAGAAGTCGGTGGTAGAGGATGAGAGAGTTGGATAGCATCACCGATACAATGGATACGAGTTTGAGCAAATTCCAGGAGAGAGTGAATGACAGGGAAGCTTGGCATGCTGCAATTCATGGGGTTGCAAAGAGTCAGACACAACTAAGCTACTGAATGATAACAAATGAACAAAGAGAAAGCGATGTGATTCCTAGGTCTGCCATGTGAGCTTCTAAGTCAATGGTGCAGGTGAGGGGAAGTTAAAAATTCTGTTTGGGGGGTTTCTCTGGCAGTCCAGAGGTTAAAACCTCACCTTTCAATGCAGGAGGTCTGGGAGCTAAGATCCCACATGCCTCATGGCCAAAAAATCAAAAACAAAAAACAGAAGCAATGTTGTAACAAATTCAATAAAGACTTTAAAAATGGTCCATATTAAAAAAAAAAAGGAAAACAAAAAAGAACTCTGTTTGGCACACATGAAGTTTGAGGTGCCCATTAGCTAGCTACCCCAGTGGAGGTGTCGGGTGGGCCATTGAAGATATAAGGCTATGAGTCTGGACCAGGGGCGGGGCCAGGGTTGGGAGGTAAGGGTGGAGATAAATTTCATCAGCTGTAGAGGGAACTGACAGCCATGGGAGAGGTGGGATCCGGGAGAAACTTAGAAGGGAGGGAAGGGGAGTGAGGACCGGGGCCCAGGCTTCTACCGTGGAGAGGTCTCCAGGAAGAGGAGGCTGAACCAGCCTGGGAGACTGTAAAAGAGGAGCCAGTGAGTAAAGGTGAAATCAGTGGGGTGTGCTGATGTGAGTAAGCTCAGACAGGCAGGAAAGAGGGAGGGCTTAACTGTGCCACAAACTGTGATGATTGGCCGGTAAGATAGGGACCAACCTAAAATTCTTCGATTGCTAAGTTGCAGGTCACGGGCCACCTTGGCAAGAGAGCTGAGAGGAGTGATGGGGACTTAGGCCTCACAAAAGTGCACTGGGAAGGAGATGGAGGTGCAAGGGCAGGCCAATATACCTAGGGATTTTGCTGTAGAAGGGAATAGAGAAACAGGATGACAAACTAGCCCACTGGACCCGCAGGGAGAAGGAGAACTGGAACGGTCACGGATGACCTTGCCGAGAGTTTTCAGCGCAGCAGAGGTGACAGACGGGACTGCTGTGTCAGGCAGGAGGCTGGCATGTCTTCCCTGAGATTGGAAGGAAAGGTTAAACATGTAGATAACCTGAAGGAAATGGAGGGCTTCTGCCAGCATTCTTTCTGTGTGGCCTCGACTTTTCACCATCACTGTTTTCAGAAGCCTGACTTTAGCAATCAAAGAGAAAGATGTTACCTGAACAGTAGAGCCACGATGGCAGCAGGTTGAGGAAGGTCCTGAAGGAAAGGGTGAGCTCTAGTTACAGCCCCTGTTTCTAAGGCTAAATCTGTCTAGGTGGGTCTGGTCAGAAAAGCCTGTCTGACCAGGACAGCAAGTGCAAGACAGCACATCTGAAAACAGTCCACAGCTTCAGGACCCAGGACTTCACTCCTGGATGTTGCATTAATTTAGGAATCCTCCAGTCCTGACTGAGGAGCTGGTGATTCACAGGGGCTAATGGACCCTCAGCAGGAAAGAATTCTTCCTTCCATTTCATTGTTTCCAAAGCCACACCTGTGAAATAATGAGAGTAATCTTTGAACCCAGAAAAAGGATGTACCAATTAAGAAGCCTCATGCCAATAAAATGGTGATGCTGTGCTACTCAAAGTGTGGTCCCTGAACCAGCAGCATCAGTATCAACTGGGATCTTGATAAAAATACAGAATCTCAAACCTATGGAATCAGTCTTACTTTAACAAAATTCCCAACTGATTCTGATGTGGTAATCTAACCACTAATGTTGAGAACCATTAACTTAAGCCATGAAGATATTTATCTGGAGAGTTAAATCTACGGTATATTCAACAGCCTCCCTGATATAATTGAGGACCAACCATTATTAGAGTTGGTTTTTTTTTTTTTCTGATGCTGTTTGCCTCATGGTTATAAATGGCTGCCACAGCTCCTAGAGTCTTATGCACCAATGTGACAATATTCAATGACTGGGAATGGGGTTCAGGGCGAAGGTGATAAGAACTTGTTTTGTGAACTCTCTCCTTTTGTCAAACAGGGGAAAAACTTTCCCTGCAGGAGATGTCCCCTTGCTTCTTACTGGGCAAAAATTTGTCACCCTCTCCTGCTAGGGAGTCTGGGATGTTTTGGCTTTTTCATTGTCCATAGTAGGAAGCAGAAAATAAGAAGGAGGTTGGAAAGGGCTACTGGGCAACCAGTCATTAGCGATGCCATAAAAGGCAAACATGAAACATAAATGTACATATGGCAAAGTTAACACATTAATTAAGTAATTAGTTAAGTAATGAGAGAAAACAAGGAAGATCAGGGTCTCCCATTAATTTTCTGTCTTTAATTTATCTGATCAATTAATAAATCATTTTTTTCTGTTTAATTGATTTGCTTCATGTTTGTCCAGGTCAAAAATGAAAAGGTTTTCTTTAAAATATAAGTTCCTTTGAAGACAGAAATTCCCATCTGAATGTAAACTTTGTGTACTGTTCGTAGCTCACTGTCACTACATTCTGTAAAAATAGAGATGAAGAGACCAAAAATAAGGTAGTCAACCACATTTATTAATGCTCTTCAACATATAAATGTACTGTCCACAGCAGTTGTGTATAAAAACTCTTAGAATTTTACATACCCTTTAACACAGAAATCCCACTTCTGGGAATTAGTCCTAAGGAAATAATCAAGGATGCATTTCAAAAACAGCCATTAACAAGCCTCCTATAAAAACAGGGGACAACCTAAATCTCCAATGACAGGGTGCTGGTTGATGATACAGCCGTACAATGAGATACTAAACAGCTGTAAAAAAAAAAAACACACAGTGTTGAGTAGTATTGGATGTCATGGGAAAATGTTCACAATATATTATTAAGTGAAAAAAGCAGTTTATAAGGCAGTAAGTATATAGCATAACCACATGTAAGTTTTTAAAAATATAATTATGCTAAAGAAAAAACAAAACAAAACACTGCACACTACAAAATATTGCTTTCTGGATGGCCCGATTATGTGAGGTTTGATTTTTCTTTTGACTCCTCTATAGTAAATATGCTTTACTTTGCTGTGAGAAAAAAAGAGGGTTTGTGGTACTAGATTAAGATCTAGGCTTCCCTTTCTCACCTCTTCTCCCTACCTCCCTACCCCCAGGCTAAGCAAGGCATTCCACCCCCCACCCCCAACTCAGAATGCTGTGGAGGCTTCTGGGGCTCCCTCCCACTTGGCCAACTTTCTGTTTTTGTGGAAACTCTTAATGTTTCCATTGTCTGATTTGAGAGTGTTCAAATTATTCATCGTAATTAAGTAGGACTAGGTGTTGTTTTGACAGAGACTCTCACCCTGCAGATTTTCTTTACCACTTGTTTGTTTTAGAAGCCAAGAAAGAACAGGATTGAGAGGGAGGGCAGATGGCTCACCATGCACTATCTACATCTGAAAGGCAGCCTTTCAGATGCTGGAAGAAAGGACCGGATGGCCCCTGGCTGGTGCTTCCCACACTGCCAGTATCTTAAGAGTCTTGAAACCCCCTGCAAGGAGAGTTTCTTTGCAGAAGTGGCTTCCTGGGTTCCAAAGTGAGTCAGGTAATACTCCCTATCTAAGTAGTCTGGTGGTGGCTTCACGACTGCACATTTCTCCTCTCAACTCGAAATGTACGTTCCTACTCTGTGCCACTTGATTCTGCGGAGTGATGGAGCCAGTCTAGAGAGTGACCACCAGCAACCTGTCAGAGGCGTTGACATCAAGCGGAGACTTGAAGGGCTTCCAACCGTGAGCAAGTCTGGAGGGACCGGCTTCCAGACAGAGAAAATAACAAGGGCAAGAACTTGTGTGGGAATGAGCTTGGCCCTTTCTAGGAAAGAAGGGCATCCTGAGAGGTCTTTTCCTGAGATAAGTGCCTACAGTGGGGTGATGGGACCAAAAGTTAGACATTTTTATGACTCTTGATATATATATATGGATTGTTTCCAGAATGAATGTAATTAAGATTTTGTGTCCAATTGTTGACAGCAGTTATCCTTGGAGAGTGGGATTCAGAGGTTGACAGGATGAGAAAAGAAACTTAAAAATTTCCATCTTCTGGGTGATTTAAATTTTGAGCCAAGAGTATGTCATTTTTATAGCTTGAAGCGACCTGTTGTTTTAGAACGCTGGACATAAGCAGGGTGGTAGATACAGTGTTTTATTATTCTAAATATCATATATGTGTATTTAAGCTCCATTATATATATGAAGTATTTCATACTAAAAACATGATTTTTATAAAATGTATTAATTTATAGACTGCCAGCTAGCTCTAAATATGATAGTTTCACCACCATTGCACAAATATCGACCATTATTCCTCTTTAACATTTTTGCCTCTTTGAGTTCAGGCTCTGGCCTGCTCTGATGTTTTACAAGTCACTTCATCTTCTGTAGGTTTCAGTCTTTTGTCCAATGAGAAGGAAGATCTGACTAAGTTCTCAATTCCCTAATAGAATTGTTCAGGAAGTTAAATGAAATAGTACATGGAAAGGCACTTAGCAAATTTTTTAATGTAATAGACTAGTGAATTCCCTGGTGGTCCAGTGGTTAAGACTTCATGGTTTCACTGCTGAGGGCCTGTATTCGATCTCTGGTCCAGGAACCAAGATCCCACAAGCTGTGCAACTTGGCCAGAAAACAAAACAAAACTGAAATGGATTAGAACAAAGGAATGAGAACTAAAAGAAAGAATTTCCATCTGAAATGAATTCCCTCTTTATCCACATCTCAAACAAGCTAGTGGCTTCTCAAGACAGATTTTCTAGACTCTCTCATTCACCCTGCTCTGCCTGTTATCTATATTTTGTCTCAAATGTTCCTCACTTCGGCAGCACATATACTAAAATTGGAATAACATAGAGAAGATTAGCATGGTCCCTGGACAAGGGTGACGTGCAAGTTTGTCAAGCGTTCCATGATTTTTATGGGCATCAAGAGGGAAGAGGGGCCCTGTACGTGAGACAGCAAAAGAGACACAGATGTATGGAACAGTCTTTTGGATCCTGTGGGAGAAGGCAAGGGTGGGATGATTTGAGAGAATAGCAGTGAAATATGTATATTATCATATGTGAAACAGATCGGCAGTCCAGGTTTGACGCATGAAACAGGGTGCTCAAGGCTGGGGCCCTGGGATGACTCTGAGGGATGGGCTGGGGATGGAGGTTGGAGGGGGGTTCAGGATGGGGAACACATGTACGCCCATGGCTAATTCATGTCAATGTATGGCAAAAACCACTGCAATATTGTAAAGTAATTTGCCTCCATTTTAAATGAATTAAATTTTGTTTTAAAAATAGGGAAGAGGGGAGTGGGAGGAATTGGGTGATTGGGATTGACATACATACACTGTTGATTTTATGTATAAAATAGATAATTAATGAGAACCCACTGGATAGCACAGGGCACTCTACTCAATGCTCTGTGGTGACCTAATGGGAAGGGAGTCCAAAAAAGAGGGGACATGTGTATACATACAGTTGATTCACCTTGCTGTACAGCAGAAACTAAGACAACATTCTAAAGCAACTATACTCCAGTGAAAATTGAAAAGTTAATTCTGTCTCAAATGCTCTTAACCCTAAGTCTGCACAGTGTGACACATTCATTGTCTCGTGTGCATTAATGACGAAATCCCCCAGAGGAGGGTCCAGTGAGGGTGTGGTGTCCTGAGAGCAGCATTTTAGAGGAGAGGAGACAGTCTGGATGGAGAGGAGGGATCTTTCCAGACTGAAGTTACTGAGAGCAGGATGGATTGGGAAGAGCTTCAAATGAGCTTGTATATAAATTAAGTTCTAGTCTGGGTTTTTCAATGACTAGCTCTGAGTATGTCCAGTTTCTTTCTGGTTTCAGTTTCTTGAGAAGTGGGGATACAAAATTTTCCCTTTTTGTTTGGTTACGTTGTTTTAAGGATTTGATGAACCAACATACTTTAAGAAGCCTTGAAAACTGGGGAGGCTTTGTACAAATACAAGGACCTATTACTGCTATTTAAGGCAATGGTTTTTTCCAGTAGTCATGTATGGATGTGAGAGTTGGACTGTGAAGAAAGCTGAGCGCTGAAGAATTGATGCTTTTGAACTGTGGTATTGGAGAAGACTCTTGAGAGTCCCTTAGACTGCAAGGAGATCCAACCAGTCCATTCTGAAGGAGCTCAGTCCTGGGTGTTCTTTGGAAGGACTGATGCTAAAACTGAAACTCCAGTACTTTGGCCACCTCATGTGAAGAGTTGACTCATTGGAAAAGACTGTGATGCTGGGAGGGATTGGGGGCAGGAGGAGAAGGGGACGACAGAGGATGAGATGGCTGGATGGCATCATTGACTCGATAGACGTGAGTTTGAGTGGACTCCGGGAGTTGGTGATGGACAGGCAGGCCTGGCGTGCTGCAATTCATGGTGTCGCAGAGTTGGACACGACTGAGTGACTGAACTGAACTGAATGACTGCCTTTGGGCATCCCTTGTGGCTCAGTTGGTAAAGAATCTGCCTGCAATGCGGGAGACCTGGGTTTGATCCCTGAGTTGGGAAGAAAATCCCTGAGTTGGGAGAAGGGAAAGGCTCCCACTCCAGTATTCTGGCCTGGAGAATTCCATGGACTATACAGTCCATGGGGTCACAAAGAGCTGGACACAACTGAGTGACTTTCACTTTCACTTTTGTCCCCAGCAGGTTATGCAAGGGTGCTCACACAGGCCCGCTTGCTAACTGGGCCTGGAGGGAAGGAGTCCTCTTACTGGCTCCAAGTGTCATGGACAGAGTTTGAGCTTTGATTCCAGGCAGAGCTCACTTGATACCTGAGTTCTGCCAGCTGCTACCCTGTGCTTGGTTGCTCAGTTGTGTCCAACTCTTTGTGACCCTTTTGACTGCAGCCACCAGGCTCTTCTGTTCATAGGATTTCCCAGGCAAGAATACTGGAGTGGGTTTGCCATTTCCTCTTCCAGGGGATCTTTCTGACCCAGGGATCAAACCCGCATCTCCTGTGTCTCCTGCATTGCAGGCAAATTCTTCATCCATTGAGACATCAGGGAAGCCTCACTACTTCCTGCTAGGTATTAAACCTGCCTGTGGTCAGCATCGCCTATGCTCACCGCTATCCTGTGCGCCTCCCCTTCCTGGCACACGGAAGACTCAGTAGGCGCGTGGGGACAAGGTACTAGTTCTGGCAAATGAACTGACAGCAGAAGTTCACTTCTGGGCTGAAGGGGAAACTCATGCACAATCTTCCAGTCTCTCTCTTCCCCTGCCATGGCAATTGCAGTGGAGGCCTTGAGTTGACATGGTGGGGCAAAAGATCAAAGCAGTCAGCGTTTTGGAGCAACTGCACGGAAGGCTTCTGTGAGTGGCAAATACACTCTAATTGCATAGAACCACTGAGATTCTTCAGACTATTTGTTACTACAGCACAGCCTTGCCTCTCCTGACCAACACGCAACGAGTCTCGGTTTCCCCTCCCCTGTCTCACATGGCTGTAGCGAAGATTTAATAAGAGAACTTGTGTCAAGTTGTTAGCTCAATGTTGGCTCCTGGAAGGGACACTCTAAATGTTTGATTCTTGCCCACCGCTAGCAAGATGGTTATTCTTGGCAAAATCACACAAGGCTACCTGACTAGGCCTTCCCATGGACCTCTGGAGCACAGCAGTGATGTCAGTAGTTTCTCATGGAAGCACACAATCCTTATTAAGCAGCAGGTATTATGTATTATGAGTTCTCTCTCTCCACACTTCCCAGTTCTTTCCATGGCAATCCCAGGGCGGTAACGTGGGTTTGTTGAGCGATACGGCACTGACAGCCCCTGGCACCCACCTTCTGCTTACAAGCTGTGACAACTCCACTCTCCCTGAAGCATTGCCACCAGCAGCCTCCATCCACAGCAGGGAGAGGGGAGAGATGGGGCTTGGGGTTGGGGTGCTGGGGGGAAACTACCCTTGCCTCTCAGTGCCAAGCGGCACGAAAGAAACCTTTGGGAATATCAACACGCAGTAGCACCTCTGAACCTCACTTGGTCTGTGCTTTGACTCTAACAACAGCAAATAAGAAAACAAATTCCAAACAAAATTCTGAGCTGTGGGTGCCCCCCCCCGCCCCGCCTTTTTGAGTGAAGTTTACTGAAATGATGGTGGTTCTAGAAGCAAAACATGAATCTGAATGCTGAAGGAGGAGAAACAAAACGCCTATGGAAAATCACCTTTCCCTTCTCAGTGTTGGCTGGGTGTATTTGGGGGGTGGTTCTGTGTGGGGGTTTCTGCAACCAGGCTGATACTTTTAGCTCCATCAGGAAAGCAGTTTCTTGAATCCCACAGTGAGGGAGAGGAGCCTTTAGAAAGTTATATCCGGGCTCTGGTGGTATTTTCCAGAGCCAGTGACTCAGGATTGCTCACCTGGACACCTTGCCCAGCAGTATTTCCCCTACACACATACTGTGTTTCACACATACACACACACGCACGCACGCACGCACGCACGCAGGCACTCATCCAGTTATGAAGAAGAAGATGGGAGCAAGCAACTTGGAGATGTTTTTAGCCTAACCTTGGAAAACACAAAAGATATGCAAGTCCATTTTCAAAATCTAGGTCTGGTTGTGGAGGGCCCTGGTCCTCCCTCCGCCCCTCTCCTGACCCACAGGAGCTGTGCAAGAAAGCTGAGGAAAATGGACTCCGCTTCACCACTTTATCTTATGAGAAACTAATGACTCCTTCCTCGGAAATGGCGAGTGCCTCCAGAAACCCATCCTCGTTCCTTTGTTCCAAAGCAAACACTTGCCTTGGCTTCTGTTCTCGTGCTCAGACAAGATATACAGGAGTGGAGCTCCTGAGCCAAAGGCCTGGGACTTGAATGGAAATCAACACACTTTCCGGAAGCTGTGACCACAGAGAGGTGGGGCAAGTTTTCTAACAAACCTTCCAAGACTTTTACACATCCACGTAAGCCTGGTCCCCTTCAAAACAGTCAAAATGTAGGGATTTACTTCAAGGGTGATAATGATTAACAAGGTATCAATATGTATGGAGCATTTGCCAAATGTCAGACTTTGTGCTAAGATCTGTGTAAGTATTTCCCAGTTGATCCTCCTAATTCCATTAATAGATGAGGAAACTGCGATCCAGGGAGGTCAAGTCAGGTCAGTATTGGGTGATGATGCTGGAGTCCAACCCAGGCCCAGAGCTCTCCAGTCCAGGCTTAGAGCTACTTTCAGAACCAGGAATGAATGCCATTTTTCAGGTCCTCACCGATGGCATGAGGATTCACCTTCATTTAGTTTCAATCAGCAGAATCTGGAGCATTCACATTCCTTTCTTATTTCACTGAAATCTCACCCAGGTGAGGCAAGTGGGTGAGCCTCACAGTCCTCTTAGGGCGGGGAGCCTCGGACACTCGGAGTTACGGAACTTGTGGGAAGTGACTCTGTGATCGCTCTTGGGGATGGGTTTGATTTTTTGGAAACAATCAAAAGCTATTTGGAGTAAAGTCTGCTAAGCTAGCTAATTTATCTCTGCAAAATCAGGCAGGTTCAATATAAATTTACGCATGGTAGATCACCTTATGTGGTTCATAGACTGATCATTATGAAGCCAATTCCAGAAAAGGCATTTCATGAATGGTCAGAAATTTCTTCTGAGTCTCATCCTAAATCTGCCTCCTTGTAATTTGCTCCTGTGACTCCAATTTGAATTCTGGAGCCACGTAAATTGGTCTCATCACTACCCATCTCCATGCCACTCCATCCTAGAAGCTTGGCTATCTGATTGCCAAACCAGTAGATTAGAAACTGGGAAAGAGAAAAGATGGGCGTGCACATTAGAATCACCTGGAATGTTTCTAACTTACCGGTTCATGGGTTCTACCCCAGGGAGTCTAATTTCCTCCATCTGGCTCAGGGTCCAGGTGTGGTTGTCTTTTTGAAGTTCATCAAGTGATTTTAGCCAAGGATGAGAAAGATTGTCTTCAGAAGAGAGGACAAATTAGACCCTGAGAGGCTGGGGAACTAGCCCAGGGTGGCACAGGAACCATACTCTAGAGCTGAGTGTTAAGCCCCTGCCCACCTGCCCCTTGCTTCCTCTGGTCATGCTCATCCGACCTCACCCAGATGGCTTTCCTGAGTGTGGGGTCCCAGCAGGGACAGCAGGGGAATGACAGTGTTTGCCTTCCGCCCAGTTCTCAAGCGTTGCTCATCACCCACAGTAAATTCGTTTTTTTTTTTTTTTTTTGGCTGCACTGGGTCTTTGTTGCAGCATGCCAGGGCTTTTCTCTAGCTGAAGTGTGTGGGAGCTTTTCTAGTTGTGGTGCACAGGCTCACTTGCCCCGGGGCATGTGGGGTCCTAGTTCCTGATCAGGGATCCAACCTGTGTTCCCCCCCTGCAGCCTCCTGCACTGAAGGCGGATTCTTAACCACATGACCACCAGGGAAGTCTCCACCCACAATAATGTATGATTTCTTGTGACAAAGGAATGCTGGCAAGCCAGGCACAGGTGAAGCCTGGGGACTCCTGGGTGTTGACTCTGCTTAGCTCCACATGAGGATGTGGCCTTGAGGCTGTGGAGTCTGGTCCAGAACCAGGAGAGGCCTGTCCATGTTTGTGAATATTTCTCTCGACTTGCACTTACCTTGTCAGAAATACATGCTTCTGGAACCATGACCCCAGCCCTACTATAATGGAGTGAGAAATCCAACCTTCTAGGGGATCCTGGAAGGGATTGAGGCAGGTGCCCTGTGCATCTCTTCCAGAATTTTGAGGAAGCTTGTGGAGTGAGGCTGCCTCTGGCTGGCTAGCTTCTGATAAGAAGGACTTTGTATCCTCATCTAATTTAATTTAATCTAAACTTATAATCTAACCTCACAGGGACTGTGTATGTATGATGATGACGTTTTATGGAGGACGTGTGGAGGTTCCTTAAAATAACTAAAAATACAGCTATCATATGACTCTGAAATCCCACTCCTGGGCATATATCCAGAGAAAAATATGGCCTGAAAAGATACATGCATCCCAGTATTCATTGCAATACCATTTACAATAGCCAAGACATGGAAGCAACCTAGATGTCCATTGACAGATGAATGGGTGAAGATGGTGCATACATCACACCACGTCTCCTTTACCCATCCACACACACACACACACATATATACACGCACACACACATATATGAATGTTACTCAGCCATTAAAAAGAATGTGATAAGGCCATTTGCAGCGACATGGACGCACCTAGACAGTGTCATACTCAGTGAATCAGTCAGAGGAGAAGGATCATATGACATCCCTTATATGTGGAATCTAAAAAGAAAAGATATAAATGGACTTGCAAAACAGAAAGAGACTCACAGACTTAGAAAAGGAACTCATAGTTGCTGGGGGGCAGTGGTGGTGGGGAAGGGATAGTTAAGGACTTTGGGAACGTCATATACACTATTTCAGTTCAGTTCAGTTCAGTCGCTCAGTCGTGTCCGACTCTTTGCGACCCCATGAATTGCGGCACACTATATTTAGTACATACTATATTTAAAAGGATAACCAACAAAAACCTATTGTATAGCACTTGGAACTCTGCTCAATGTTATGTGCCAGCCTGAATGGGAGCGGGGTCTGGGGGAATAGACACATGTATATGCATGACTCAGCTCCTTCTCTGTTCACCTGAACTATCACTACATTGTTAATGGGCTATACCCCAATACAAAGTGTTTTTGGTGTTAAAAAAATTAAAATTAAATATGTATATATAAAACCTTATAGAACTGTGTGTGTATGATGCTGATGTTTTATATAATGTTAAAGGTACTGTGTACGCATGATGCTGATGTTTTATATAACCTTATGGGGACTGTGTATGTATGATACTGATGCTTTGTATAACCTGTAGCTGGGGATATGAGCATAGGTGGCCCTCCTGGCTGGCCCTGACACTGAGACTGAAACAAGCAGGCCTCAAGGAACCAAGGCAGGGGTTGTCGCCACTGGGACTTGCTGGGGGAGAGTCCACCAACTTGCCAAGGCCTGACCTCAGTCCCCCTCCCTAGGAGCCCTGTATTTCAGCTTCTCTAGTTGTCTCTTTTTCTGTTTAAATATTTATTTGGTTGCACTGGGTCTTAGTTGCAGCACGTGGGATCTTTAGTTGCTGCACGCAAAATCTTAGTTGTGCCATGCGAGATCTAGTTCTTTGATCAGGGATTGAAACCCAGCCCCTTACATTGGGAGCACAGAGTGTTAGCCACTAGATCGCCAGGCAAGTCTCAGGTTATTTCCCAGATGCTGTGGTCCCAGCTCTGTTACCCTCTGCCACTAACAGAAACACTTCCCTGGTTGCTATTCCCCTTACCTTTCCCTTCCATCACTGTTTCCACCCACATCCCTCAGTTCCAGGGTGTACTTTACTTAGGAAACAACAGGGAATTTCAGGTCAAAGAACAAGGCACAGTTGTAGTGATTAACTCAGTTGGGTACCATCTATGCCCCTGAATTCAAATATATTGATTCACAGATGCAAGTTCATTTGGTTCAGCCTCAAGGTAACCTTGTATGATGGTTAATTTTATGGGTTGACTTGAGAGGGCCTCAAGTGCCCAGACATTTGTCAAGAATTATTCTGGAGATGTCCGTGAAAGTGTTTTTCAGATGAGATTAACATCTAAATGACCTGACGAAGTGAAGCAGCTTGCCCTCTTTAATGTGAGTGGGCCTCATCCAGTCAATTGAAGGCCAAATAGAGTAGAAAAACCTGACCTCCTCTGCATGAGAATTCTTCCTTCCTGATGGCCTTCAAACAGCAATGTTGGCCCTCTTTTTCTGCCCTTGGACTCACGCCGAAGCATCGGCCCTTCCTGGATCTTGAGCTGCTGGCCTTCAGACTGGAACTACACCATCATCTCTCCAGCTTGCCAACTCACTCTGTAGATCTTGGGACTTGCTCACTTCCTTAATCCCGTGAACCAATTCCTTGTAACAAGTCTCTTTCTCTCTATATATACATCTTACCGGTTCTGTTTCCCTGGAGAACCCTGACTCATCACCACCTTGCCTCAGAGATATTGCCAATATCCCCATTTTGCAGATGGAGAACGTGTGTGAGAGTCAGGGCCACCACCAGCCCTCTCTGAATCTTGATCATACTAGCTCTGCTCACCTCCTTTCTCCCTTTCTCCCCATGTCATGCTCCCTTCTGGCTCATTCTAGTTCTGCTCACTTCTTTTTCTCCCTTCCTCCCCATGTCATTCTCCCTTCTGCAGCTTACCTTGTCCAGGTGGCAGCTCTGTCTCTAACCCCTTCCCCATCTGGGCCAGCAGGTACCTCAATCTCGGAGCTGTGATTCTTTTTCTGGTTCTTTCACAGGGAGTTGAGCAAATCGATATTTATGGGGGAGTTAAACACACATGCTGGTCTTCCCTGATTCTGCAGTCACTTCTTTTTTTAAACACTTGAAAATATCTCAGAACCCACATTATTCCATTTGGTTGTCAAGCCACACCATGGTTTTGTAGAGAAGGCTGTATATCCTGGAGACTCTAATCTTCATTTCTTTTCCTACCACTTTGCATTTTCCTTTCTCACTTCAGATAATCTTCTCCTGCAGGTTTATTTTCAAGATAATTCAGGGAAAGGTGTTTGGCTCACACATTTTGACCTGCTGTAGTTTCCAAAATATTTTGGAGAGATCTAGGGGGTAGGTCGGAGAAGGCAATGGCACCCCACTCCAGTACTCTTGCCTGGAAAATCCCATGGACGGAGGAGCCTGGTAGGCTGCTGTCCATGGGGTCATGAAGAGTCGGCCATGACTGAGCGACTTCACTTACACTTTTCACTTTCATGCATTGGAGAAGGAAATGGCAACCTACTCCAGTGTTCTTGCCTGGAGAATCCCAGGGACGGGGGAGCCTGGTGGGCTGCTGTGTATGGGGTCACACAGAGTCGGACACGACTGAAGCGACTTAGCAGCAGCAGCAGCGGAGGGTAAGTTAACTTCTTTTTGGCCTAGTCTGAGTAGTTTTGATGTGACAGTGAATGTATTCTGACTTGCAGATGGTAGAAAGAAAGGAAGGAAGAATAAAAGAAATGAAAGAAAATAAAGATATCAATAGCAGCGCCCAACAGCTAAATTTATATGAATAATTCTCTAAGGATAACTTGTACTTTACCTTGGGCCCCTGATAGCTCAGTTGGTAAAGAATCCACATGCAATGAAGGAGACCCCAGTTTGATTCCTGGGTCAGGAAGATCCCCTGGAGAAGGGATGGGCTACCCACTCCAGTATTCGTGGGCTTCCCTTGTGGCTTAGCTGGTAAAGAATCCACCTGCAATGCAGGAGACCTGGGATCAATCCCTGGGTTGGGAAGATCCTCTAGAGAAGGGAAAGGCTACCCACTCCAGTATTCTGGCCTGGAGATTTCCATGGACTGTATGGTCCATGGGGTCTCAAATAGACATGTCTGAACGACTTTCACTTTCAGCCAGGAGTAGGGGGAACCAACAGCCACAGGGAGGAATATACTAGCTTCAAGATTACGTTCACCCTAGGTTCTTTTTCCATCCTTCATTTGCCCCCCACCTACCTACCCTTGAGCGGCTTGTGGGATCGATCTTAGTTCCCCAAGCAGGGATTGAACCTGTGCTTCCTGCAGAGGAAGTATGGAGTCTTAACCACTGGACCACCTTGGAAGTCTCTATCTTTAGTTTGAAAACACTTCAACACATTCACTATTAATAATTCTTCTTTCTTCTGAGCATCTAGAGAAACAGGTCAGTAAGAGATTTATGTGAGATGATGAGGCAAATGGGAGCCAGGAAGATCTTTGAGTCCTGGATAGTGTCCTTGATGAGGCTTCTCCTCCACACTGGAACCTGGGAACATGGTATTAAGCTAGAGCCAAAATAGAGTGAGAGGGAATGTGGAGAAGGGCTTCCCAGAAGACAGAATGTGGAAGAGAGACTTGAAGAAAAGGCTGGTGGGAAGGTGCCAGGAGGGCCATGAGGTCATGGTTTCAGCGTCCTCCAGCCCTCTGGCTAAAGAACCATTTCACTGTGAATTGTTATCCCTATTTGTTTGTGTCTTTAATAATAGCCATAACAATGGATGCCACGAAGGTCAACCCTGGGGCTCCTGTTGGGCTAATGCATTTAGTAAGGGTTGGAGGCGGAAATAAGTTGATGAAATTGTTGTTGATCCAAACACAGTTTGGCTGGCCTAGGCGGCGGAGGCCTGTGAGAAACTCCAGATGGACTTCATCTCCTCTGGGGTCCTAGGCAAGGACAAGAATGGCAGCTATAATTTAACTTGAACACATTTAAGGTGAGGCATATGGGATGAAAGCTCATCTCAGCTTCTTATATGAGATGGAAGACTCTGAGTGGTGCCCCGAGAAGCTGGGCTGGCCCACAGGCGGTGGATACTCATTCAGTCTAGGGCAGAGGCCCACCTTGGTAGCCAGAGCAAGCATCATGCCAGTTGTAGAGGAGTCCTAGGCCCCACAGGGGTCTGGACTGCCCCTTGCTGTGTGGGGTAATCTCAAATCCCACCTGGCATGGCTTGCTGGGATCTTACCACTTTCCCTTCAAACGACATTAGGAAAGGAGGCCCCATGGGGTGGAAAGACCCACCCAAGGTCACTTGGTTGGATGGAAGCTGAGTCAGCACCAGAATCGGCCCTTGGCTTCCCGTTGGAGTATTTCCACTTTTCGTGTCTGTAAGCCCCCGACCCCTCCAACCCCAGCTCAACCAGAGGCAGGTAAACAGCAGCCTCCCAGGCTGGAGATGGTGGGGGATGGGGTGCCTGGGGGCTGGCCAGTTTTCAGTCGTGCCCTCCGATGAATGCACACCAGGAGCTATGCCTCATGCACTGTTATCTATAAGGGCATGAATCCTAGAGTCAGACCTCAATCATTTAATTCCTCTGAGGCTTTCTTTCCTTATCTGGAAAATGGACAACATTAATAAGTGTGTCTAACACATAAAGTGAAATGCTCCATGAAGGATCACTGTACAAGACGAGGGACCCAGGACCCCAAAGAAGTTCATGGTATCTCAGGAGAGCCAGAGTCACCTATAACTGTATTCAGGGTATATGAACATGGTGGTTTAGGAGAAGGGGAAGGAATAACTAACTAACTAGAGTGTACCAGGAGAAGGCAATGGCAACTCACTCCAGTAGTCTTGCCTGGAAAATCCCATGGACAGAGAAGCCTGGTAGGCTGCAGTCCATGGGATCGCTAAGAGTCGGACACTGAGCGACTTCACTTTCACTTTTCACTTTCATGCATTGGAGAAGGAAATGGCAACCCACTCCAGTGTTCTTGCCTGGAGAATCCCAGGGACAGGGGAGCCTGGTGGGCTGCCGTCGATGGGATCGCACAGAGTCGGACACGACTGAAGCGCCTTAGCAGCAGCAGCAGCAGGGTGTACCAATGTCTGTCCTACTACTTATCAGCTAGATGACCATAAACACATTTCTCAACCTCTCTGGAGCTGACTGAACTTCTTATGTGTAATACGGGAAGATTGAAACAGCACATACATTCAGGGGTATGGATTTAAGAACTGGATATAACAAATACGAAGCACCTGACTCTTGCCTGGAGAACTCCATGGACAGAGGAACCTGGTGGGCTACAGTCCATGGGATCACAAAGAGTTGTAAACGACTGAGCGACTAACATGGACATCCATAATGTAATAATATCCTTTTGGGAAATAAAGCCAAAGAAATCTTGACAGAGGAGGTGATGTTTGAGTTGGGTTTGAGAGATGAGCAGAGTTCTACAGAGAGAACTTAGAGCAGCATGGACAAGGGCATAGAGACATGGAAATATGGCTTATTCAAAAGAGAGCAAGCAGCCTGGAGATTCTGTGGCAGGGAGTTTGTGGGAGTGAGGATACAGGGACAGGTTTTTGTGGACTTTATGCCTGATGTAAAGAAATTTAGACTTTAGGACAATGAGGGCCTTTGGAGATTTTTGAGCCTAGGTAGGACAGGATCAAATTGGCATTTATAAGATATGCTTAGTTGCCACTTTCTTAGATACTGGTTTTTTGTTCGTTTGTTTTGCCACAAGCCATGTTACAACAGCACTAAAACAATAGTGTTAAACTCCTGAATATCTATCAGAAGCCTATTGGTTGCAAGTGACAGAAAACCAAACTCAAACTAGGTGTGGAGGTTTTAAAATAGGTCCACATTCTTTGGTGGTCCTCCTCCCTTCAAGAGGTAAAGACTGATACCCTCCCTTTGAGTGGGAGGGAATCAGTAACTTAGTAATGATTCTAACTGGACCGGACTTAGTAACTCGCTGCTAACAAAGAGAATAAGTGGAAGTGACAATGTGCAATTCAGAATTGAGGTAATAAGAAGCCCTTCTCACTTGCTCTTTTGAGTAACTCATTCTGGAGGAAGTCAGCTACCATGTTCTAAGGACAAGCAATCAGCCTATGGAGAGCTCAATGACAAGGAACTGAGGCCTCCTGCCAACAGCCACATGGGTGAAAGCCCAGTCAGGCCTTCAGAGTCTTTGCTAACATCCAGACTGAAATCCAGTGAGAGACCCTGAGCCAGAATCATCCAGCTTATACCACTCCCAACCCTCGACCTATAGAAACTGTGAGATAGTTAATGTTTATTGTTTTCATCCAGTTTCACAGTTCTTTATTATGCATCAATAAATAATCCGATAGGCCAACTCAAGCCAAAAAAAAGGAAATTAATTAATAAACACAACTGAGAAGTCCGGAAGTAGTACAACTTCATACAGGGAATCAAGAGATGTCACCAGAACTCAGTTTTTCTTCACTCCTTAGAGCTGCCATCCTCTGCACTGGCTTTTTCGCTAAGGTTCCATGTAGCTCCCGAAAGCTCCAGGTTGCAGTTATCCTCACTGCTGGGATCTCCAGGGGAAAAGACTGTGTGCCTCTCTCCCGGCAGTGCCTGCAACAGGCTTATTGCCAGTCATGCATTCTGATTGGCTCTCATGTCCAGCCCAAACCAATCGTTGTGCTCTGATTGGCCCTTTGTTGCTCAGCCTTGGTGGTTAGGGGTGTGGTCAACTCTACCTGCAGAACAGGGCCTGCGGTAGAGGAGGTATCTCCCTAGAGGAAAGTCAAGGTACAGTTGCCAGGAGAGGAAATGGTTTCTGGGCAGTGAAACAATGAATATCTATTATGCCCACACTTGCCCTGTACTTTTCCTCATGTGTCTCACACGCATTGTTCCATGCCAGCCTCCTGGCTGTTCCTCAAATGCTTTTCCTTTTTCATGTTATTTAGGTCTTAAATATTCTCTACTCAATGAAACCTTCCCCAAACACCCCATTTAAAAGAGTAACTGCCCTCTACGTCTCCCCTGTGATGTTGTGATTTATAATAAGAAATATATATTTGCTCTTTGTCCTGTTTTTGGCACAGAGCTCCTAAACCCCTCAAAATTTCCTAAGTGGTAAGAGCAATAAAGATGTCTTTATATTCATAACAAACCCCTTTCAACCACACTAGAGTTTATGTTAATTGTATGACTTTTGGAAAGCATCTAAGGATGGGGGCTGGTTGCCAGGGGAACCAACTGTATTATTGCAGGGTTGGAACTTTCAGCCCCATTCCTGTGACCTCCAGGGAAGTGGGAGCTGTTGGAGGTTGAATCAATCACCAGTGGCCAATGATCTAATCAATCATGTCTATGTAATGAAGCCTCCACAAAATCCCAATAAGGACAGGGTGTCGGGGTGTGTTTCTGGACGGTTTCTGGGTTGGCGGACACATGGAGATTTGGGGAGAACGGCGTGCCCCAAAGAGGACTTTAAAAACTCTGTACCCGTTCCTGCATACCTTGCTGTATGCACCTCTTCCATCTAGTTATTCCTGAATTATATCCATAGGGTCGCAGAGTCAGACATGACCTAGCGACTAAACAGCAGCAGCAGTAGCGGCGTAATAAACTGGTAATCTAGTAAGTAAAATGTTTTCTCTGAGCCACTCTAGGTCAGAGGGGGTCGTGACAATCTCAGAATTAATAGCCAGTGTGTCAGAAACACAGGTGGCAACCCAGACTTTTGTTTGGCATCCGAAGTCATGTAGGATTGAGCCTTGACCTGTGGGATACGATGCTGTTTCCAGGTAGGTAGTGTCAGAATTGAGGTAAATTATGTGGAGGACATCCAGCTGGTGTTGAAGAATTGTCTGGTAGTGTCGGAAAACCCATGTATCAGATCCCTACACTCTCTATTCCCCTTCCCTGCTTAATTTTTTTCCCCTGAATAATATCATATTATTTTCCTCATTTATCTTAGTCTCTCCCTTTGGAATGTGAGTTTCATAGGGCAGAGATATTGTCCATTCTGGTTCCTGCTATATCCTCTGTGTCTAGAACAGTATCTGGCCCAGAGTGGGTACTCAGTACATAATGGTTGGATAAATGAATGAATGAGGTTCCCTGGTAGCTCAGCTGGTAAAGAATCTGCTTGCAATGCAGGAGTGCAGGAGACCCAGGTTCGATTCCTGAGTTGAGAAGTTCCCCTGGAGCAGGGATTCTTGGGCTTCCCCTGTGGCTCAGATGGTAAAGAATTTGTCTGTAATGTGGGAGACCTGGTTCGATCCCTGGGTTGGGAAGATCCCCTGGAGGAGGGCATGGTAACCTACTCCAGTATACTTGCCTGGAAAATCTCATGTCCAGAAGAGCCTGGTGGGCTACAGTCCATGGGATCGCAAAGTCAGACATGACTGAGCGATTAAGCACAGCAAATGGATGTTCACAGCCATCCTGGGAAATAGGTGGGATGAAGGTGATTCTTCTTCTGTTAGAGGTAAGGACATTGAAACTCGAGAGATGGCTCCTGTTGGCAAAAAGATTAAAAAGAATTTTTTGGAAACGTTAATTGTAGAGTGCTAATGAGAAAACAGCAGAGGGGAACTTAGTGGATTACAGTGTGTTCCCACCAAATGAAGGTTAAATGATGCCCTGATCAGTGGTTCAAGTAGAGAAACTAGTAGAACTGAGTCATCCTCTGGCACTGTGGCGATACAGGCCTCCTGAAAGCAAAAGAAACACCTGCTCTATCACAGTCAGAACTTACATCATGCTGGGAGTCGCAGTTTAATTTCAGCAAATAGCAACAGTCACATTTAAATGAAAATGGTTCGTTTAAATCTTATTGGTTTTGCCATTTCTGTTAAATAGAATCTGTAACCTTGTTTTGATTTTATCTTGGTGGTAAACCTTAAGAAGATTGTACCTAGTTTTATATTTGTGCACATTTAAGGACCATTAAAACAAAAATTAAGTAATTTTGTGAGAATTTGTATCCTTTATAAAGGGACTTACTTTGTATTTCAGATCGTGAAACACTGTTTCCCAAGGCTCAAACCCTCTTGTCATTGAAGATCTGAAGGAGGAGCCTAAGGATGTTCTTAGCACAGTTCTTAGAACTTAAAGACCATCTGGCAAAGTCCAGCTCTCTCAATTTGCAGGCGAATAAACTGAGGAGCTTGGAGAAGGAAATGGCAACCCACTCCAGTGTTCTTGCCTGAAGAATCCCAGGGAAGGGGGAGCCTGGTGGGCTGCCGTCTCTGGGGTCGAACAGAGTCGGACACGACTGAAGTGACTTAGCAGCAGCAGCAAACTGAGGAGCTCAGGTCTTTTGACACCCCACCCCCACCCCTGGGGCTCTTCCTTTGATGTTATCCTGTGCTCAGTTAAGGACACCTGCTCCCCAAAAGCTATACCATTATTTCCACGGAGTGACCTGAGCAGGCCTCTAAGGATGAGCTTCTATGGAAGACCAGTGGGGTAAGCTGGGATTGATAAGACCCCTGAGGAACTCACTCCCCTAGCCTGGGGTCTGCCTGTCCCTACCAAGGAGGTGGGGGTGGGAGGGTACTAGTCACCAGGAATTTCCCAGTTGTGACTTGGGTGTTTCACTCTGGTAGTTGCTGGGAACTAGAGGTAGCTGGGGAGAGACCCCCACCCTCCTCAGAGGGCTCAGGTTGGGGAACCCACCAGGCACAACTGTCCCCTGATTGGAGCTGACCTCAGGGTGACTCTCTGAGGAGGAGATTTCTGAGGTTTCTATTTGGATTGACCCCTGGACTTTGGGGTAGCTCCCATGTAGCTCAGTCAGTAAAGAATCCACCTGCAATGCAGGAGACCTGGGTTCGATTCCTGGGTCAGGAAGATTCCCTGGAGAAGGAAATGGCAACCCACTCTGGTATTCTTGCCTGGAGAATCCCATGGGTAGAGTAGAGGAGCCTGGCGGGCTACAGTCCATGGTATCGCAAGGGTCGGACATGACTTAGCAACTAAACCACTGCCACCTGGACTTTGGGGGAGAGATATATGCAAAAAAAGATGAAAACAAGGGCACCAAACCAGCTAGATGTTCCACCACCCGAGATCTAAAACCTGAGAGCTGGGCAGAGCGTGAGAACCAAAGAAACATTTCTGCCTGCTCCAGGCCAGTCTTTTAGTAAAGATTCTGCAAGAGGGACCCTGCCCATCATCTTCTTTCCTCCCCTGATGAGCCTGTGGTGGGAGGGCCAGGAATTGGGTGCGGGTGGCTAAGGACTTGGGCCTGAGGGCTGAGAGCTGCCCGCAGGGATGAGAAGGATGATGACCTGGTCAGTTTCTCCAGCGCTGGTTTCTGGGGGAGGTCCAGGACTGACAAAATGCTTATGTGGATGATGGCAAAGCCTCCCACAGGTTGAAGGGGGAAAGGGAGGCCCAGAGATGAAATTTGACTCAGGTCATTTTTCATTCAACAAAGACTGCATTGGATCTTTTGTGTTCTAGGTGCTGTGGTAGGTGGGGGGTGGGGGCGGAGTAGAAGGGTAAGACTGCATAAGGGCTGTAGGAGATGAAATGTGGGCAGAGGACTACAATAAAGCAAAGCAAAGCAAAAAAGAAAAAAAAGCTCTTTTCAGTTACAACTGATGTGCTGTAGAAGCTCAGGGGAGAGTGACTTAATGCATTCAATTGCTGATGAGTGATATCCCCTCTCCTCTAGCCTTCTACAAATACAATCATTCCTTATGAGAAGCCCATAAGGAACCTTAGTCTGTAAGTCAGAGGTTCAGGACACAGTGAAGGAAACCCCCAGATCTCTGGGCTTGTGAAATCCGTGGTGCTTTTGGTTTCCAGAATCTTACAGATCCTACTTGCGTGTTTCCCCACAGGGCCTTGTGTGGTCATTTCCAGACTTAGGAGAAGATGGGCCTGAGGAGCACTGGAGTGGCCGTGGCAGCAGGACAGGCTCCCGGCTAGAACTCTGCATTCTTTACGTTCCTGGCATATGTCAATCCAGTTCATTTTTATCGGAAGACTGTGTTATTGGTAACTATCTGTTGGATGGATGCATTTTAGGGGATAAAGCCTATGGTTTGGTCCCAGCTAGACCAAGAGGCTTGGGAACGCCAGGACTCTTCTTGGTGCTGCCTGGCACAAAGTGGGGGCTTGGTAAGTACTCCCAGAACTCATAGACATACCATTCCTCCCTCTTTCCAAGGGAAAATGGGTCATCACCACCAGAGCTAGGTTCTTTCAGCTACAAAGCACTTGTGGCTTTCTGGGTGACTCATCACTGGCTGGAGTGGGGCTGCCTGCAGGGCTGGTAATGGACTAAACTAGCCTCTCAGAGCTGGTACTGAGCCAGGAGTTCCATTCCTCGAGGAGCTGGGGAGAGAAAGCCCCAACTGGTGGAAAGGACCTGAGTGTTTTCCTGACCACTGACTTGAGACTCCTGCAGTCTCGATTCACACCCACTGGCCTATAGAATGGCAAGACCTCTGCCCACAATCACAGTTCCTTTGTCATCGCATCCAGAGAAATCCAAAAGGACAGAAAAGGGGCTGGAAAGGCTGAGCCTCTGGGGAGAAAGGAATCAGTGCTGTTCCAGATGAACCCTCCCATTTTCCTTCATGATCTTGCCTTACTCTACTTGGGTTGCTGATGTGACCCCAGGGATTATTTCTTTTTCGTTATTAAAAAAATATTTATGTGGCTGTGCCAGTCTTCTTTGATCTTTGTTGCAGCATGTGAATTTTTTTTTTTTTTTTTCAGTTGTGGCATGTGAATTCTTAATTGCAGCTTGTGGAATCTATTTCCTTGGCCAGGGATCAAATCTGGGTTCCCTGAATTGGGAACATGGAGTCTTATCGGCTGGACCAATGGGAAGTCCCTATTTCTTTTTAAAGGAGCTGCTTTTCTTAAACATTTTTATTGAAAAGTCATAATGGACCTGTACCAATGCAAAACAAAACAGCTCCCACAAGGGGCCAAACAGCCTCCCCAAACAAGCATTTCTGGAATATTTGCTAAGCATCTTCTACCTCCTCTAAGAGAGGACCACATCTTTCTTCTTTGCTTTTATATCTTCATAGAGCAATTGCTTGATAAATATTTGTTGAATGAACTAATTAATTAAATTTGGGGAAATTAATAAAATATGCATGTCATCATCTGTTATCTCAAGCAGCTAAAAAATAAATTGCTGGGACTTCCCTGGCAGTCCAGTGGTTAAAACTTCACCTTCCAATGCAGGGGGTGTATGTTCGATCCAGGGCCAGGGAGCTAAGATCCCACATGCCTTGCAACCAAAAAACCAAAACATAAAACAGAAACAATATTGTAACATATTCCATAAAGCCTCTACAAATGATGCACATCAAAATCTTTAAAAAAAATAAATAAATTGCTATTATCAATGGCAGTGGGAATGAGAGTTATTGATTCAAATGGTCAATAGGTATATGACAGATTAAACCCATAAAAACAGACCACTACTCACCAATCTTCATGACTAAAATTTAAAAAAATAACACAGTGGTGGGAGAACATGGAGCAACTGAAATTCTCACATTCTGCTGCTTGGAGAGTAAATTCTTAGTTGGTTTGAAAAATTAGCAATATCCACTAAAATGAAACATATACCTCTACAATAGGATGACATAATTCTCTTCCTAGGTATACATGTATAATTTCTCTTGTATGTGATATATATGTGATATCTCCAAGAGAAATTATTTTCCAAGAGAAATATGTTCACCAAAAGCACACATAAAAATATAAAACTTTATAGCAGTTTTATTCAAGTTTCAAACTGTAAACAATACAAATGACAGGAGAGTAGGTAAATTACTTAGCATATACTTATACAATGGAATACTGCACAGGAAGAAAACAAACAAACAAAAATCAACTGCTGATACAAGCCACGACATAAACAAATCTCACAGACATTAAACTCAGTGAAAACTCCAGAAACCAAAGTATGCATACTGCCTGATTTCAGAGACAACTTTTCAGGCCTTACTTTCCAGGCCTTTCTGCCACATCTGATGTTGCTGATGCCCCTCACTTTGATGTTTCATTCTGGATTTTCAGGACACCATGTTGTCCAGGCTCCCTTCGCTTCTGCGGACCATTTCCTCTCTGTCTCCCCCAGGGGTCCTTGTTCTTTACAGTTCCTTTCTAAGTCCTGCTCCTCTGGGCGCTCTTAGCTCCACCGAGGCATTCTCCCTGGAGTTCCTCATGGTGTCCATGCTATCCGTAGTCAGATGACTCTCAGATTCTGTTTCCCCTCAAGTCAGGGCTGTGCCATCACCTACTTACTGGACAGCTGACTCCGGACAGAGCACTTCCGGTTCCAGCACTACCTGGATTATTCCAACTCCTTTTTCTAAAATTTCATTTTATTTAATTTTTGGCCACACCGCACAGCATGTGGGATCTTAGTTCCCTAAGGACTGAACCCATGTCCCCTGCATTGAAAGTGCAGAGTGTTAACCACTGGACCACCAGGGAAGTTCCCTCCAACTCCTTTGCAACTGGTTGTCACAGCTTCCAGCCAGCCTTGCTCCCCTCAGAGAGGCATGTGGCTGAGAAGGCCTTCAGTGCCTGGCTGCTGCCCACCTCTCCAGCCCTGTCTCTGGTCCCTCCTGGCCTTGAATTTCTAGTCTGGCCATGTTGAAAGCTAGCATTCCCTTTATACCATGCAGCTTCCTGCCCCCATGTATCAGCTCACACTGCTTCTTCTGCCTGGAATAATCTCCCACTCTCCTCTTTGTCTGGCTGGCTCTTGTTCTTTAAGGCTCACTTGAATTCCCCCTCCTCCAAAAAGTGATACCTGGAGCTTCCTTTCCTACACTGGGCTCAAAGTCCACCCTCTCTACCTACCTCCCTACAGTTCCCTGGCTGGGGAAGTATCTATCTCCTTGCAGAATATTTTTATTTCTGTGTGTCTCTGGTGGACTGCCAGAGGCAAGGAGTGTCTTTTTCATCTCTAGATACATAACATCTAGCATGTCCCCTGACACATGGATGCGGCTCCACACATATTTATTGAGAGAATGAATGGCTGCAGCACCATCATTACCCTCGATATCAGGTTTAGAGCCATAGTTTAGAAGTGGATATAAAATAGTCTATAAATCTGCTGACTCCGTGGCTCAGAAGCAGTGCTTCCTCAGCCAGGGACTTGTGGAGGGCACAGTGCTGACCAGTGACACTTGAATAAATGTGCGAGATTGAATGGTGCAGGCAGTGACACATCACCCATATCTGCTTAGGACAGCAGCAGCTGGCTCTCCTGGGAGTCACAGGCACTTTTTTCAACTTTCCCATCTGTTGGCCTTTCAGGTAACCTAATTCATTGCCCTTTCTAACTCCTTCAGTCACCTCTGAACTGACAGTTGTTTTCACAGTAAACCCAGCCATCCTTCAGGAGCATACATGGATTAAGCACTACTCTGTGCAGACGCTACTGGAGGCCTCTGGCTCCCGTTCTTGAGTCCCGGAGCTCTCAGAGGAGCCCACCAGGGTGTGAGCCCACTGGGGAGATCCGCCACTTACTAGGACAGGCGTAGAGCAGGCAGGCTCCACGAACTTAAAGGTGTTTCTTCGCTCTTGCCCTCCTTCCTCCAATAACAATAAGGCTTTGTTTGTCAGGCATAAGGTTACCGGGTTGGCTTGTGGAGCTCTGAGAACCCGAAAAGTCCCCGTTTTAAGCTCATCTTCGGGAAATTCAGTTTCTCCGTCGGGTCAGGGGTGTGTATTGAGGGGGCGTGGAGTAGGTAGATCGCTCAGAGCTATTAGGGTGCTGCCCAGGTGTGTATAAGGATAGCTCGGCCCTGCCAGCCCGCGGGAACCCGCAGCGGAACCCGGGAAGCTGGGCGACTTAGACCCTGAGCCCAAGGGAGGGCGGCAAAGGAGCCTGGGGCGAGGCGGGAAAGCTGTGTGGCTTCGGAGGCCGATGGCTGGTTAGAAACCTGGCTCCGGCAGGGCAGGGGTCCGCCGGGTCGCGCCGCGCGGGGCGGGGCCGGGGGCGGAATCAGGAAATTCCCAGGAAATTCCTTAACATTCCGGCACTCCCCGCCCCCCTTCCCCGGGTGCCGATCTCTCCGGACCCTGGGAAACAGAAAATGAAATGCTTTTCGGGTTTCTTCGCGTCGGTCCTCCAGCCCCTGGCAGTTGTGGGCTTTGGAGCGCGTGGGAGCGCAGGACGCCGCAGCAACGGAGTACCGGGCCTTCCTGCGGGCTGGGAGCGTGTCCAATGCCCCGGCGGTTCCTCCTGGGGCTCCCGAGCGCGCGGCCGCTCGGTCCCCGAGCTCGGGGAGGCGTCCGCCGGCTTCGGTCCCGTTCAGCTTAAGCTGGTGTCACATGAGCCGCGCGGGGGAGTGGGAACCCGGGGAGTGGGCGGGGGCGTGTGCGCCGGGAGGGGGCCGCCCAGTCCACCTATATGCGCCGCGGCCCGGCTGACGGATGCCAGGAATTCCCAATGAGAGGCGAAGGGGGGAAGTTTGGGCAACTCGGCCTGGCCAATGGAGAGCCTCCGGAGGGCTCTGCCCCTGCCCCTCGCCCCCGCCCGCCTGTGCGCCCGCAGCGCTAGTGTGTCCGCCTCGCTCAGTGTGCGTAGAGATTAGGTCTGAGCGCCGGCGCGAGGTAGGCAGTCCGCGAGCTCCAGCCGCCGCCGCCGACGCCCCCCAGCAGCCGCCTTCGCTAGCAGCGCCGCGGTGGAACCGGGCGCAGGGGAGCTAGCCCGGCCCCGCCAGCCCAGCCCAGCCCCAGCCCCAGCTCAGACCGTCCCGACTCCCTCCCCACGCCGGGGCAGCAAGCCGCAGCCGCCGCCGCCCGGAGAGAAGGTGGAGGAAGAAATCCAGCCCCTAGCACGCGCGCACCATCCATCATGGACCATTATGATTCCCAGCAAACCAATGACTACATGCAGCCCGAAGAGGACTGGGATCGAGACCTGCTCTTGGACCCAGCGTGGGAGAAGCAGCAGAGAAAGGTAAGCAACCTCCCCGGCCCGTCGCAGCCCCCCGCCCGGGGCAGCTCGGCTTGCGGGGCTCTGGGGTTCTGGGCTGCGAACCGGTTCCAGGCGCGCACGAGCGGGGGCGGGGGATGCGCGGCCGCAGCGAGGTGGGGTGTTGGGTTACAGGCGCGGGGAGGAAGGGGGAGCGCCCCGGCCCCAGAGCCCGCGAACGCCGAGGCTGAGCGCTGGGAGGTGGGGCCGCCCGCGGGCAGGTCGCCTTGGGGCGGGCTACCCAGGCTGCCCGGTTGTAGTCGCCGCGGCCCCGCGAGGGCAAGGCGCGGGGGCGGTGCTCTGGAGGCTGGGGCTGAGCCCCGGGCTCGGTGGCAGTTAGCTCCGGATCGATTTTCTCTTTCCTTCCCCGCCCCTTGACCGCCTTTCCATATGGCGTGCGGTGGCAGCGCGCTTCCTGGGTCGCCTTGGTACCTGAAGGGGACAAGCTGCATGGGTACTCCCAGCCTCAGTCCGCCGGCCGAGGGGGCAGCGGGCGTGGCGGGATTGGCACCCACCTCTGGGTCTGTGTGGATGCGGACCTGCCGGAGTGGGGTTAGGGCCGAGAGAACCCGGGACCAAAGCGGGCTCCCCAACGGGCCCTGTGGAGGCGGGGTCAGGGCGGCAAACCGTTTTATTGCTTAACTCGGTGCTTGGTAGCTGCGAACCGACAGAAGCTTGCGTCTGCGTCCTGCCTCTCCGATCCCTGCTCATTCCTGGCAGATGGCGAATTTGGGCAACTTGATCTGAGTTGAGGGGCTCGGTAGGGCAAGGCATTGTCTCTGGGGATATTTGGGGTCAGTCCTTGGGGTTCCATGCTTAGCCACCGAGGCGCGTCCCAGTGCCGGGTGCGCGCTCTCCCACGGGCGCTGGGCTCAAAGCTGGCGAGGGGACCCGGGCACAGCGGCCGGTGGCAGGAAGAGGTCAGAAACCACTCTTGTTGGGGGGGAGGGCGCCCCAACCGTGCCTTTGCTTCCTGCCTGCGCAGTGAGCTCTTGCCCCAGGCGGCCACGTACCCTGAACACCCTTTTCCCTCCTCCCCCGCGGCCCGCTCCCATCCGGTCCCTTCTTAACCCCCACCCCCACCTCCACCCCTCCGCAGATCTGGGAATGGGGTGGGGGGGGACACACAGGATGGCGCGTCCCCCTGGATAGTGCGGTTAGGGCTGGGCTTGAGGGAGAACGCTTATGTCCAAAAATGGTAACATTCATTCCCTTTTTTAAACTTAAAAGGGGGGGAGTTTAGGGAGCCGACTGAAGTTTTTTTTCAGCCAAAGGCATCCTGTATTAGCTCACTCAGGAATCCTAAGCCCTGAAACTGGCGCCCTTTTACTCACTTCATCAGACAAGCAGAGGTAATTTAAAACAGCGCACAAAGGGCTTCCCAAAGCAGGGCGACCTGAGCCCCAGGGTCTTGGCTTCTGCTGGGCCCAGCCCTCTGCAGCCGCACCAGAAGGTTGCTCTGCTTCTAGCAGACTTCTTTGCCTTGCGGCCGTTACTTAAACACCCCTCCCCCTCTACCTGTCGGGCCCCTCGGGGAGGGCTGGGGGAGAGGTGAGTCCCTCCCTCACCTGGTTTATCTCCTGGGTCAGTTGTACTGTTGGGGAGTTGAGAATGGAGTAATCTGGAGATTCTTATGGGGGTAAAGGTTGGGGAGTTTCAAGGTGCACCTTCCTTGAGAATAGGTTTTAAATTGGACAGGAGGAGTGGGATTAGTGTAGAAATTTCTGTTTGCCTAGCACCTACTGTGTGCCTGGTGGGGTGGAGTGACAGGACTACCCAAGAATTAGGAATTAGGTCCTTTTAAGGACTGTGGGACTAAGCATTGGACCTGCACATGGTTTCATTATTATCAAATGAATGAGTGAGTATATTAAAAGCAGTGGGGGAGAAAAATTAGTGTCTCTCTTTCCCTACACACACACTCAGAACTCTGACCTGGGTAGTAATGGATGTGTACCAGGCTTTTGGGCAGCCAGGTGGGAACAGGGTCACCTGGGAAGGTTGGTTACCCAGGGACAAACCCCACAGTTCCAAGAGCTGGGACTGGCTGATGTACGCTGGGACTGTTCTAATGGTATATATGGTTTCAGTTGTTACTCCCAGCAGCTGTGGGAGCTGGGCAACGGGAGGATGAGGAAATGAGGGCAGAGGTGGAAGTAACCAGCCTAGCGTCCAGGCAGCTGCATGGTGGGGCTGGGTTGCAGCTGTGCTCCAGCAGGCAGCTTCCCCTCACTTGTTCCTTAGTTGGTGAAGGAGGCCGGAAAGCTGGGTCTGGCACCCAGAGCCTGCAAAGATCTTGGACCAAGGGGAGCCAACCCCTGCTTTGGTGGGGTTGATGGAGAAGGCCCACAAGCTCTGGGCCTTGATTGAATCTGGTCCACAGCTTTTTTTTTTTGTTTTTTCTGGGCCATTAAGTCTCTGTAATCTCAGTTTCTGCATATTTCCCCTAGTTCTCAGCAGGCTGGTCGGGATCTAAATTGGTATTATAACGGGAAGATCAGATTTAAAGTAACTTGGTGCTTTTGACAGTCTCCCTGCTGAGGTGAGGTGAGGGTTGAGTGGGTCAGAGGCTGACGGTTCCAAATGGAGGCGGGAGAGTGAGGGTGGGGTGAGGAGGGGCGGAAGGAGGTCACAGTGCTATGAGATACAAAAGCCACTGGGCAGGAGGCTGAAGACCCCCGTGTTCTGTCCTAGACTAGACAACCTGGACTGTGGGTAAGACTTCGGGCCAGTCATTTCGCTTCTCTGAGCTTTTATTAGTTAGTTCAGCAAGTACTTTTGGAACCCCTACTCTGGGCCAGGCTGGGATCCCGGTGCAGAGGGTGGAGCGTGAACTAGGCAGGCCAGGTCTCTGTCCCCGCCGGCCTTCCATTCTGTTTCCTCCTTCGGCCTGCCCTGCCCACCCCTCAGGGCTCCTTACAAGCATCAGATTAAATGACTTCTTGGGTGACGCCAAGGCTGATGCAGATGCTGGTAAAAGTCTGTGCAGGTAGCAGGCATGACTCAAGAGCCTGCCCTGGGTTGGCCACGGCTTGTCCCTTCAAAGAGTGCTTCAGTGCAGAGTTCATCATGCTGGGCTCCTTGCCTCAAAGACGCAAAATGCCGTGGCTTGGGGGAGTTTACTGGATTTCACAGTCTTTCCGATATTGGAGGCTGAGAACTGAAGCCGTCTTTTCTAGGGGCCCCAGCTCTGAACGCCCATCTTTGGGGAATGGCCAGAGTCCTCAGTTTATTCCCTTACGTGACTCTCACCCACGTCCTCATGTGTGCTCATGTGTGCCTGGAGTCAGCTTGGCTAGATTTTGAGTAAAATCCTGGCTCTACACTTGTATGCTTGCAGCCCTGGGCAAGTTACTTATCCTTTCTCAGCCTCCAATTTCTTATTTATAAAAAGATGCTAATACCTCCACCCTACCCCACCCCCTCCACCGACCCTCTTCACTGCTAGGTCGACAGCAGAGGATATGTAAAAGGGCCTCTTCTGCTGTTAAGTTTTATTCTCTCTCTTCCCTCTAAATCTGGGAGGCTCTGGTGTACTGTGTATTCCCACAGGTGCCAGCCCTGTGTTTTTGTTCTGTTTTTCACATGTAGGACCTTAATTAATATTTGTTGAGCTGATGGATGTTCAAACAGAGAGACGGCCCTGGCAGGTGAAAGAAGGTAGTTGTAAATAAGCCCAGATCCTGATTCCATATCTACGTCAAGCCAGGTTGTCAAGCTATGTGGCAGGAAGAGAGGCTGCTTTATTTACATTTGCTTCTGGACTTTGAGGGGCTTCCTGGTGGCTCAGCGGTAAAGTGTCTGCCTGCAATGCAGGAGCCACTGGACACATGGGAGGAGAGCATGGCAACCCACTCCAGTATTCTTGCCTGGAGAATCCCCATGGACAGAGGGAGCCTGGCAGGCCATGGTCCATGGGGTCACAAAGAGTCAGACTGAGCATGCACGCATCCATGTCCTGGACTGTGAGATCATCATCAGAGGAGCTACCAAGGTTACCCACCAAGGTGGAGGATTGCAAAAGGGGAGAGTCTGCCATAGGTGGGTTTATCTGGGGAGGATCAGGATGTCTGCCTACCTGAAGGCAGGAGGTTAGGAGTGAGTGATGCCTGGTAGCAATAAAGCCTGAGAGAGAAGAGAATTGGCCTTCATCTCCATCCTCATACCACTAGGGTTCTTCCCGATTCATTCCTTGTCAGTGTCCATGGGGGCAGGACCCAATCTGTCCTGTGCTCTGCAGAATCCCTAGTGCCTAGCACAGAGTCAGACCTATTGCATGTGGTCCAGAAATGATGATGAAATAATTGGATAAACATCATGCATGGCTTCTAACGCCAAGCCAGGGCAGTAGAGATTGGGATGAAATGCTTTACATTCCAGATAAACCATCCCTTTCTGGGACTGGATTCTGGCTCCAGCCTCTGCAGGTGGACATGCTCTGGGGACCCTGGTTCAAGTCTTCACCCTTCCACTGGCTAGCAGTGTGATCCAGGGTGAGTCACTTACCTGCTCTGTGCCTGATGATGCCAAGAGGGAAATGGATAATAATTGTTCCTGCCTGAAATAGCTGAGTAGAAGCTTAAAAACCAAGTAAGGTATACAGGGAATTTAGCATAGCACATGGGGTATAGCGAGTGCTCAGTAAATGTTAACTATTTTGAGGAACCAGAGCTGCTATGGCCTTTTTACGGTGATGCTTTGAGATAAGATGTAGTATATAAATCTGCTTCCGAAGGAGGCCAGAAGTGTGTTGGAGTTGTGTTGTCCTTGACCTTTGACCCCAAATTCAGTGCTGGCTCATTGAGTGTCACCCGACCTTTGCGTTTGCTCAATCCCTTGACCTATAGAATGGTATAAAATCCTTTGCCTACCCTTTTCCTACTTCCTGGGAATCCAGGATGAAGAGGTGAATGCCGAAGTGCTTAAAAACATTGTCAGCTGGTTGTAATACAGGTAAAATGACCTCAGAGTGTCTTGAGGCCCCTCTGATAATTAACTGATGAATGCCAAAGTGCTTAAAAACATTGTCGGCTGGTGGTAATACAGGTAAAATGACCTCGGAGTGTCTTCAGGCCCCTCTGATAATTAACTGAGCGCGTTCTGCAGGCCCTGCTCACACCCTCAGCAGCTCGCCCAGCCCCGCTTGGCTCCAGATTGCAGCAGCTTCCTCTCTGAAACCCGGCCCACGTGGGTGCTCTGAGTGCAGGTGTTCCGCTAGTTGGTGAATTGGTGGACAGAACCTGGAAGAGAGATGGGAGAGATGGACGGGCTGGGAGCCTCAGGGCTGCCCTGGAGAGATAGGTATGAGAGGGCCTGGGGCACAGGGCTTGCCAGACTTTTCAGTTCTGAGCAATGATGAGACCTTGAGGGGCTGCTGAGATGGGCTTTAGGATTCAGCCTCTTCAAAAGGAGGAATCTCGCTTCCTGAAGTCTGACTTCTTGAGGAGGGCTGCCAAGGCCTCCTTGCTCAGTGGGATGGGGCCTGGGAGAGGACCTTACCCCTGGGACTGTCCCTGGGGACGGTGGGCGGTTCTGTGCGAGGAGGTCACACCAAATGGGCGTCCTGTCACCTGGGATTTGTGGTTGGGATTTGGGGCTCCTCTTTCCAGCTTCTCGAGGAAGGCCTGGGGCTGGGCGCCTGGCCAGTGGCCACAAACCATAAACTTGGCTTGAGGACTTGTCACATGAGACCTGGCGCCTCCTGCCCTGCCAGGGTGGGGCAGCCTGAGACATGGCCTGGCCACAGACCTGCTACTGTGTGCCTGCTTCTCACCTTCTAGTCCCTGCATAGTGTGAGAACAGCGGCGAGGTCTCCTTGTGGAGGCAGTCTGAGCGCTGATTGAACCCCCTGTTAGGTAGCAGATGCTCCATCCAGGTGGGGCTGTGACAATGACAGGTTAGATGCAGACAGACAGAAAATCCCCCCAGGCCATACCAGTCACAGCCAGGGGCATGGCCCTGACCACTGCGGGGCAGGAGGTGACAGGGAAGGTTCTGCTGGGAAGCCTTTCCTTTCCCTGGCAAATATCAGGGGTGATGGTGGTGGGGGGTGTGTGTGTGTGTGTACAGGGGGTAGGGCTTCCCTACTGGAGGGGAAAGACTGGGAGGAGCAGGGGTGCCAGTGAGTCCACCTGCCATTGTTTCCCCCCTTGTCCTCCTTCCCCATTCCCTCTACCCCTCCCGGAGCTGACCTCTCACCTTGCTAAGAGGCCAGGCTGTTTGTACAGCTCATAGGTTGGACTCTGGAGCCCCACACCTCCGCACAGGTGTTGTCGTGCAGGTGTTGGGACTGTCCAGCACCTGAGCTGCCCCCATGTGTGACCCACCCCCACTTTTCCTGGGGCCTGGTGTGCAGCTCAGGGTTGAAGTGTCAGGGCATGTTTCTGGGACCCTGCTTTTATCCCCTGAGTGTGGTCAAAGGGCCCATGTTGCTGCAGGAAGGATCTGGGGAGCCAGGCTGAGTTACTCACCTGGGGTACTGAAAGGGTCCCAGAGCCCACCAGCAGCTGGATATGGTTTGGACAGTCCAGTCAGCAGCTCCCCAGAGGGGTCACAGCTAAGAGGCAGTAGGCAGAGGGACCCTGTAACCCGGGTTCCATAGTCCTGGTCACACTGGGTCACCCTGCCGGGACTGGGGATTTAGCCCAGGGTGTGCTGGCTCCTTTGGCAGTGGCACAGTATCCTAAGTCCTGATTGCCCAATCTGAGGCAAACCTGGGGAGTGGCCAGGGCAGGGGGTCCAGCAAGGCGGGGCTCAGCCATCCTGGGAGCCCCTAACACAGGACCAGGATTCCTGCTGGTTCTTGGGCCGAGCATCAGGTCGGGGAACCCTCCCTCCTTAGGGGGTAGAGGGTCACCTTGGGGAGAGGGCTAGTCCTTCGCTCTCCTGCTTGTCCCTCCTGGTCTTCCTTCGCCCGTATCACCCCCATCCTGGCTGGGGGTTACTGGCAGGATCTTGCCGTGCAGGGCACCTTGTGAGTCTGGAGTAGTCACACTTGGCCGCAAAGATACGGCGACGACAGTCACAACCTCACTCTGCCCCCTCCTCATGCTTGTTCGGCCACCCCAGGTGGTGCCATTGCTTGCAAAGGGGTTGGGTGGGTGTAGCAGGGCCTCCAACCCTTCCCAGACAGAAACTGGCTGTCCCAGCTGCCTGCTAGCAGAGCTAGGAACGGACTGGATTTTTTTTTTTTAAGTTGAAGAAATTCTTTTTCTTATGATAATCACAGTGGCTCACCCTTTCTGAGCATGTGCTCAGCATTCCGCCCTGTGCTAAGGACTCCACATGCATTAACACATCTAATCCTGCGAGGGGGATACTCTGACCCTGTTTCGCAGAGGAGAGAACCGGCTCAGAGCAGTCACATACTTATCCAAGAACCCACAGCCGGCGAGAGGTGGAGCTGGGGTCTGAAGCCGGGTGGTGTTGCCTCCTCAGATTTTGCTCTGCTGCTTATAAAGCAAATGCTTGCATTTCTAGCAACATTTACCCAAAGCCAAAACATATACAAAACAAAACCCGGTGATGAAAGTGTTCTGGAATTAGATAGCGGTGGCGGTTGCACAACCTTGTGGATATACTAAAAACTGCTGAACTGTAGGCTTTAAACTGGGTGACTGACGGTTTAAGAATTATATCTCAACTTTAAAAACCCTCAGCTAATGCTAATTTAGGAAGAGAATGACAGTTGCCTGTCAGCCCACCTCCCAGAGGTGAGCTCTCTCCATCCTCGCCCCTCTTTCTCTCACTGTGAGTCCACCTTTTCTCTCTCGCTCACTGTTTATGAAAAGGTCAGGGATCCTGGTTCATTGCGTGAGTGGGAGAACAGAAGAGAAAAATAATCAAGAAGGATAGCTTTCATAAAAAGCCTGATGTGGCCCTTTTCTTGGAAACTGCTTAAGACTAGAGTCCAGATAAGCACAGGCAAACAGAATCCTGGGGTGGAGGTGTGTCCTTCCTCATTGATCAAAGGCTGAGCCAGTCCCATGGGACCTGCCTGCTTGGCCTGGGATTACTTCCCACCTTCTGCCATCCCATGGTTAACAGGGAGGGTCTAAGTGGGGCAAATTTCCCTAAGTCCTGAGGCATGAAGAGGGGAGGGTAGGGCCAGGGTCCTCCCCCAGGAGACAGCTGCCCATTCTCAGAGGTTGCCTAGCAATAGTGGGAACAGGTGACTTAGCCCACTACAGAGGTGGGAGGAGAATAAAAGGCAGCTGGGATGGAAATCGGGAGTAGATGCAGAGGATGCTGTTACCCTGGAAACCGCCTGCTTGGTCCTTGGCTGCAGTGGGCTACTTCTGGGCTGGGATCCATTCTTCATTGAGAGATTGCGGGGACCTCTCCAGGCCTGTCACCCACAGGGTTGGGGCGGGGGAAGGGGATGTAGAGAAACCTCTTGCACATGGCCTCTGTGGGGGATATGTTCTCTGCAGCCTCGTTTAACATTCACAAGAGCCTTGTAAGGCATGTCGGATGATCACACTTGATAGATGAAGATGCTGAGCTTAGAAATATAGAATAACAGGCTCACACCCAAAGGCTCACAGTGAGAAGGGGCTGGTACCCTTGGTCCTTAAAGCAAACATTTCATTTTGGCTTAAAGCATTTCACGTGCCCAAGATCTGGGAAGGAATGTAAACACTATCCACCTTCAGGGAAGGGAAGAGAAGAAGATGAGAGAAGCGAAGGCTAGAAAGACGAGTTGTCTGTTTTATATCCAGTGATCAACCAATAATATTTAATAAGATGTCTTGGTTCTCCAAATAAGTAAAAAAGACCGTAGTTTACACTGATTGAAGTTTGCATGGTTTAGATTATCTCAATCTTAAAAAAAAACCCTTTGAGAAAGATACTGTTAACTTCCCTTGTTACTATAGATGGGGAGATTGAAGCTCAGGGGGTTTAAGTAGGTTTCCGAAGATTGATAAAAACCCAGGCAGACTGACCTTGAAATGCCATCCTTCACCAGAAGTACAGATGCACCCATTGCTATCTTGGAGTTTATGTTTTGAGACAAGGCTTACATATATAAAATAATATGGAATAGCTTAAGATGGAATATAGTGATTCCCTGGTGGCTCAGACCATAAAGAGTCTGCCTGCAATGCGGGAAACCCAGGTTTGATCTCTGGGTTGGGAAGATCCCCTGGAGAAGGAAAGGGCAACCCACTCCAGTATTCTTGCCTGGAAAATCCCATGGATGGAGGAGCCTGGTGGGCTGCAGTCCATAGGGTCGCAAAGAGTCGGACACGACTGAGCGACTTCACTTTTAAGATGGAATATAACCGAATACTCATTAGATGGTTCATGATTTTTAACATTTATGCTTTCACATGTGTCCTCTCCTTTCACTGTGATAAAAAGACTTGTGAGGTCTTATTCCCATTTTATAGACAGAGAATGTAAGGCTCAGAAAGGGGGAGTGGTTTAACCAGGGTCTCTTGAAGTCCAAATGGGGTAGAGTTGGTTTTGAATCCAGGTCTTTGACTAGAGGGTCTGTGACACTAAAGGGGTGCAGGCCTTTCTGAAGTTCCTTTTCTGGGTTGAAAGGTCGCGGAGGATTCTAGTTGTATTTCTCCCCACTTTTCAGTAGAAGGAGTAACTGCGGGGAATAGACTCCTGAGCCTGGTGGCCTCTCCTGAAGCTGACCCCAGCTGTGGAGGGCTGGCTTCCCTGCGATGAGAGTCATCCATGCCCCCTCCTTCTCTCCTCCTTGGGACCCTTCAGCTTCAGCGGCTCCTGCGGGCCCCTCTCTTTGGTCTCCAGGGACACCCAGCACCTTTGAACCAGGTAGCTGATGCTCAGTGTTTATTTTGACTTTAGAAGCCTGTGCCTGTAAATACAAAGTTGCAGGTTCTGATTTGAGCCTTGAGGCTGTTAAGAAAGGGGGTGAGGGTGAGTCTGAGAGCTTAGGTTGGGGTGAGCTGTTTTGGTTTTCAGTGCTGCAGGCCCGGCTAGGGGACAGCATTGAGGGCCGGGAAAGACCCTGCCCTTCCTGTCCCATCCCATCACCTTGCAGCTGAGGGTCTAAATCAAAGGCCATGATGGTGGAAAAGTGATGGGGGTGGGGAGGGTAAGGAGCCTGGTCTCTACCTTGTTTTTCCTGTTCTGTGGTGGTTGGTACTTGGGGGCTGCGGAGTGTGGTTGCAGGCCTGTGATTTGAGGCCAGGGCTTACAGGGGAGCATTTTTATGGGCCTGAAGATTTATTTTTTAAAAGTCATCTGCAAAGCTGATTATAACCAAGGGGAATAGAACAGAGTGGTGCCGGGCTCCGTTTTCAAATCGTCTGTAGGTGAAGTGACCGGAGGGGAGGGTGCGGCAACGTGGGTGGCCCCCTTCAGGCAGGTCTCCTAATGGAACTTGGCTTTCGATCTTGCAAGAGAGGCGGCCAGTCCTGCCTGTGGGTGGGAGGGGGCTTGTTACTGTCAGGCTCTGTCTTTCTCCTTATGTCCCATGTGGAAATGTGCACATGTCACAGCCTGTGGTTTGAGGATGGAGAGAGAAGTGGCACTTTTAATTCTTCTAAGTCCCCAGACCAGAAAATGGGATCCGTGCCTCCCCAGTGTGAGGCTGTACTGGGGGCAGGGCCAGTAGCTCTGAGGTCCTGGGTCTGTTTTGACTTCCGGGTCTGTTTTGACCTCCAGGTCTGTGAGCGAGGATGTGTGTGTTGGTGTGAATGGAGGTGTATGTACGTGGGTGTGTGTATGTGAGTGTGTGTATGTGTGTATACGTGTGAGTGGGTATGTGTATGTCTGTGTGTTTGTGTATATGTGTGTATAACAAGTGTATGTGAGTGTGTATATATGTATATTTGTGTATGTGTGTACACGTGTGTTTGTATGTCGGTGTGTATGTCTGTGTGTGTGTGTGTACATGTGTGTGGTGTGTGTCTAGCTCTGAGGAGCCCCTCTGTTGTTTTTGGCCACTGCCTTGACTTCGGCAGGGGAGTGGCTCCCTTTCAAACACCACAGACATCCTCCAGATAATGTCTAATGGCACTTTCCAGTAGAGTTCCCGATATTCGGAAAGGCCTTTCCAGGAACCCAGAGTGCTTTTCCAGACTTGGCCCTGGGAGCTGGGAGCTGGGAGCTGGAGGAGGCGGAGCAGGGGAAGCAGGGGTGGGGGTGGGGGCCCAGACCCCTGGTTTCCTGCCCTTCATCCTGGATGCTGTGCTAGCTGGGCTCTTTGGAGGTGTCTTTCATGAGTCCTGAGGACTCACTTTAGAAATCTGGATAATTTTCCAAACTCTAGCCACCTAGCTTTTCTTTTTTTTTTTTTGTAAGTTAAGCAGTGGTAAACTTAGAGATTCATTGTGTATAATTAGCTTTCAGCTTTTTTACAATGAAAGAATTCCACATTGGGATTTTAATTCCCTGGGCCTGTCTGGATAACTGCCCCCCCTCCGCCCCCCGCACCTTTTCCTTTCCCCCTTAACGGTCTGCTTGGTGCAGGCAGCAAGGCCATATTGGGGCCCAGGGGTGTCCAGTTAGGGCACTTGCTCCCAGTCCCTTTCCATGGAAGCTGCTGGCTCAGGACAAGGCCAGCTTAGGTCCACCTTATGGCTCAGGGAGTGTGTTTGGAGTTACAGAGCTGAGCACCCACCCCCTCCCCTGAGCAGGAGCCAAGCCCGGGCTATGCTGTGGACCAGGCACATCTGAGTGTTTCACAGATATTAATTCATTTAATCCTCAGAACACCCGTGTGAAATGATTTGGCTGGAAGAGTAAGGAAATTTAGACCTGCAAAGGCTCAGGCGGTTACAGCTGTTATTTCTATATTTTCTGCTCTGAGGCCCGTTTGCAAAGAAGATGAACATTGCAGATTGGAGACCCTGGCCTTCTTCTCCCCAGTCCTGTTCCTGTCCCCCAGTGGAACTGATCACTATCGAGCTTGGTGGTTTTCATTCCTAAGCATCCATTTATACAGTTCCTACCTGTCTGGCTGTGTGCATGACAGATGGTGTCACACCCAGCGTATCACCGTGCACACCGCTGTTTCTGTGCTTGTCTGTCCCACACCCCACTTGGTAGGAGCTCTGACCCCATTCCATTGATGAGACGGCTGACACCAGGAGGGGTTGGAGGATTTGGGGGATGTTTACAGGTGGCAGGTGGGGCCAGAAGCCAGGCTTCCTGCTTTTGCGGGTGGCTCTTTGTGTTCACCTGCTGCTCCTGCCACATCGGAGTTCAAAGACTGACTGGTATTTGGTGAGGGAGGGCAGGGGCAGAGAGTCTGTTTTTTATTTTCTTCCCTCCCACGTGTGTTTTTGACACCTGGTTCTCATCCCCTGGGGCATGTGCTCGTTTGCCCGCTGCCCTGGACTCACAGTACTTTGCCATTTTTTTCTCTTCCCAGGAGGGAGCCCTTCTGCTTTTATTGTTCCTGGATGAAGTAAATATGCAATGACAGAAAAGCTACTGTGAATTAAGGCATGCTTCTAAATGAATTTGTATTGTATGTCTCACAGTGGCTTCTTGCAACATTTGGAAGTTAGTTGTTCTTTGCACATAGTTTTGGAAGAGGCGGGAGGTGGGAAGCCGTGGCTGGCTGAGTCCATCTTGGCTGGGTCCCAGGGGCAGCCAGTGGGATTCCAGTTATGTCTGTCTGTGCATGCTTGGTTTCCTGGCTCTGGCCCTTTCTTCCTTCTGCCCTGGCTCTGGGCCACTCAGCCCCTTGCCTTGCTCACTTAGCGCCTGGGTAGAAGATGGGTTGGAGAGAGCTGGAGAGGACAGACATGTTGGCAGCCTCTTGACAGCCTTTGCCACACTTGCTTAGGGCACTGTTGTGAGACTCTTAGCTCTGAGGACATTTGGAAGGTTCTCAGGGGGTGTCACTCATCTATGACTGACTGGGGACTCCTTGGATGAGTGAAGGTGAGTCTGTAGGGTCTCCTGGGGCTTCCTAGTAAGGAGTCCATTGCCTGGGGCTCCTGAAGCCTGCGGCACTGGCATCTGGACACTCATGCCACCTCATCCCAGAACCTTGAAGCCTAGAAGGATAGGAGTGGTTTAACAGTGGTTCTCACTTAAATGCATCAGCGTCACCTGGAGGATTTGTTACAGCACTGGTTGCGGAGCCTCATCCTCAGGGTTGGTCATTCACTGGGTCTGGGGTGGGGCCTGAGAAATTACGTTTTTAGCAAGTGAGATGACACTTTAAGATGACTTGCAGAGGGGGATAGATGTAGGCAGGGGTGAGGAACTGGGGCTCCTTTTGCAGTCTGCTACAGAGATCTTGAACCAGACTGTGACTTTGCTGGTAATTTCTGCCTCGTACCTCCTGACTCTCCCCCAGAATAAAGACCACGTTCTTTCTCTCTTTGGGAGGTCCAAGTTTGGGGAGGGAGGTGTGCTCTTGCACCCCGAGAAAAGGGGACTCCTCAGGGAGCTCCGATGGGCACGTGGTAGTCGGTGGTCACCAAATGTTGGACGGACAGTGTCAGCGGATGCCTTTCGAGGGGGTGTGGGAGCCACAGTCCAGCAAGAGACGTCTGCAGATGAGAAGGTACTGGGGGTGATGTCCCTTTGAGTCACCAAGGTTCACTCCAGTGATGGGGCTGAATCTGGGGCACAGAGCAGGGCTGGGGAGGCTCCTGAGATTCAGAAGGGTGCCCTGGAGTCAGGAGGAGGCCGGAGGCTGGGGAAGCTGGCCTGTAGCTCGGGATGGGCTCTGAGCCTGCCACGCCACCTGGCACCCTTCCCTGCGTGTCCTGTTGCGGGCTGGTGGGAGCCAGCGCAGGCCTCCAGCTCCCTATTAGGTAGTCCAGCTGCGTTTCTTCCTCTTTTGGCCAGCGGCCCACTTCACATTCCTCTCCCAAGGTGCTGGCCCAGCTGACACGTCTCTCCACTCCCTGCCCTATTGCATTTGGCGGAGGCCTCTACTTCAGAAATTCTTAGGGAGTTTCTGGTCCTCTTGTGAGGGTTTGGGACCTCAAAGGAAGTAAACTTGGCCCTCGGTTTTCCTTCTCTTTCCAGTCCCAGGGCCGAGGGAGTTCTCAAGTATTGGACATGGGTGGCCTGCTCTGCTGTCTTTAGGCTCAGCCTCCTGAGGGTGTGGAACCAGACAGAACCTGGGGCTCTGCATCTCATCAGGATGTGGGGTCCAGTAGGACCTTGGTCTGCTTGCCTTCTCCTCCCTTTCAGCTTGGACCTTGGAGGGGTGTCATTTAGGAGAAGAATCGGTATGGAGATACTGCTCCTTTTTTTGCATTGTTAGGCCAGACAGCTGCTTTGGGAGACCCTGTCCTCTTTCCTCAGAGCAGAGAGAACAGTTGTGCGTTAGGTTCCGGGGCTGTGGGAGACCCGAGGTCTCTTAGAGCTTCCTGTGGTCACTATGTGACGCTGGACAAGTCACAGCGGATTGTTACCTATAAAATGAGTTGTGTTAGTCGCTCAGTTGTGTCCGACTCTTTGCAGCCCCATGAGTGTATAGCCCACGAGGCTCCTCCGTCCATGGAATTTTCCAGGCAAGAATAGGAGTGGGTTGCCATTTCCTTCTCCAGGGGATCTTCCCGACCCGGGGATCATAAAATGAGGGGACTGGGTTATAGGGTGACAGTGGGGCTCTGTTGTAAGTGTCCTGCTTGGATTATCGCGTGGAGATGATCTTTAGGGTCTGGGTCAACGCCAGTATCCTGTGTTCTTGTCCTCTTTGTGGGGACGGGTTACTCTGCAGTCTAATACTTCTTGAGGTGACCTTGAGGTCGATCCCTGGGCTTGCAGTCTGGCCCTGAAATAACCTGCTAAAACACTGTCTCATATCTGTAGGAGTCTTCTGTGTCCTCATCCTTCAGGAATTTGTTCCCACCCTCTAGGGAGGGTATGGGTGGGGCCAGGTGAATGAACTTCCCTTAGGGACCCACAGTGCTCTGTGTCTTGGGCCCTGCATGGACTCTCTTGCTCTGGAAATACCTGCTTGGGGTGTGGCCGAGTGGGAAGCCCAGGTGCCTGGGGAGGGGAGAGTGGAGAGCCTTGTTTAGGGTGGAGATGGGTTTCTTAGCTTTGCCTAAGGATGCGCCAGGTGTGGTCGGGGGGTGGGAATGCTGGGGTTGGCTCTGGAGGGGTGGGAGGGCATCTGTGCCCTCTGCAAGGTGGGCCACTCATAGTCAGCCCTTTGTGTGGCTTGGCTGACCCACGGCCTGGTGGGAGGGAGGCGGCCTGCCCGTGGGTTCTGTGGGTAGAAGAAACTTCAAACTCCTGCCGGAGCCAGGGAACAAGGGTTTCAGCCTGGAATCTGCCCAAGGGACTGGTGTCAATGGGCAGCCTTGTGTTTCACTTTGTTTACTCCCAGAACCCAGCTCTATCCTTTCCCTGGTAGCAGTCTGAAGAAATCAAATCACAGGAGGCCCAACCAGAAGGGAACCGTGCTGTCACCTGACCTTCTACACATCAGATAAAGAGACTGAGGTCCATGGTGGTGATCTGTCTTGTCCAAGGACACACTGCTTTGAGTTCATTCCTTGTGGGGCTGGTTTAAGTAAAAAAATTATTCTGGGGACATATAAATCAACAACTGAAGTCATCCTTGCCAGTGGGCTCCAGAACACCTGCTGACAGATAGACGAGGTGAGCCTCTGTGCTCTGAAGGCAGGTGGGGCTGCTGGGGATCTGTGTGGGTGGTGGTCAAGTTCAGGTGAATTTCACACATGCTGACAGCTGTGCTCTACTGGGTGGAGGTGGTGATGGATAGACAGGTGGGCCCTTTGCATGGCTGCCCTTACTCTCAGATGTTCCTGGCACCAGCTTCTGATTTTGCAGTTGAGGAGGGAGCCAGAAATGGTCAGAGGGACCAGTGCTGGTGATGCTAGTGGTCCTGATGTTAGCACTTAGCACTGAATCGTCATAACCACCCGTAAGATCTAGGTGCTAATACATTTTCATCTCCACTTTACAGAAGCACTTAAGCATTATTGAGATTAAATAATTTGCCCAAGCCATAGACAGAGAGGGTCTTGGCGGGCTACAGTTCATGGGGTCGAAAAGAAGCAGACATGACTGAGCACACAGCGTGCACACCCAAGTTCTTGCGTGGCATTCTGGCCTGTGAGGCCAGAGTTGCCCAGCCACAGCCTGCAGTCCTAACCACCACTTTGACCATCTCCTTTCCTCTCTGCCAGGGCATGCTGCTTGATGGCAAGTCGGCCTGATTGGAGAAGGGGAACCCCTCGCTAGAGAAGGAGCTGGGTCTCCACCCTCCCTAGGCCCCAAATACCTCTCTCCTGACACACACATTCCTGTGCATTCCTGAGGAGCCAGGAAGTGACTGTCTCTGGTCCCTGCAGGTCCCAGCCGCTGAGGCAGCAGTGGAGGTGGGGCAGCTCAGCCCAGATGGGGGCTTTTTATGAACCCCTCCATGCTTCTCTCTGCCTCCCTCTTTTCTTCTCCTCGTCTGTTGTCTCTCCCTCCTGCCCCGCAGTGGCACCCCAGGCACTGGCCACTCCTGAGATTGGCCTTGGGAGGTAGGCTTCGCCAGAGGGATGGCTTTCTTTGCCTTTCTCGGGGTGCAAGGTGCTGGCTGCCTTTGCGGGCTGCCCTGGAGCAGGGCTGTGTCAGGGTTGGGCTGCTCCTGTGTCTGCAGGGGGCTCCAGGCTCCCACCCTCTGAAACAGCCACGGTCGTGTTTCCCTGTCTCTCTTGCAGCTACCATGCTGGCTGTTACACATCCTGAATCTTATTTCATCCCAACAACAAGGTAGGAGGTATCAGCCCTGTTTACAGGCGAGGGAATCAAAACCCTGCAAAGTCAGAGACTGCACTGAGGCTAGTTTATGGCAGATAGGGGTTAATGCCCAGGTCTGTGGACCCAAGTGCCCACGTCCACTGAAGCCCAGCATGAGCAGAGAGTGGCAGCAGAACAGAACCCCTGTCAGACAACAACAGTAAAACGCTTCCCAGCCAGGCTAGAGTATCCTGGGTCCGGGTGGGCTGGGTGTCTCCCTCATGAAGGCGCCTTGCTGGTCTCCTCTGAGAGAAGAGGCCAGATGGAAAGCATTTACAGGCTCATGGGCACCTCTTACTCATGAGTCTGTGGCCGGGGCATTGCTCAGAAAAACTCAGGAGAACACGTGATGCACAGGCAGCCAGAAGCCAGTCGGAGCCTGTCCCTCGCATCTGGCCCGGTTCTGTGATTCCTTCTTTTCAGAGAGTTTCAGCGCCCATTGTCATTGGAACTTGTTAATAGCGGCTGTGGGAGCCTAGTGAATGATAATAATAATGATATGATAATACCGTGAGAGCTATTTGCACTAACTCTTCTAATGCTCTGCCTCGCTCTGTCCTTAGCTTTTTGCTTGTAAGCACTGGAATAAGGACTTTCCATGTATTAACCCATATATTCCTCACAATAACTTTGTGAGGTGGGCACTAATACCCCCATTTTATAGATGGGAAAACTGAGGCCCAGCGAGGTTTAGTTGTTCATCCAGGGTCCTACAGCTAGCAAGGGGCAGAGCTGGGACTTGAATCCAAGGATTTCCAGTCAGTAAGACCATACATGATTCCCTTGAGGTCAGGGACCTCCCCATGGCTTTTATTTCTGTCCTTTGGCCTAGTACCTGATACCAAGTGGACTCTAGGAAGAGTCGTAATGATAGAATGAAGGGTGTTGGCATCCTGTCCTTTGAGGGGAAGTTGCCTTTAAGTTGCAGGGATCCCAACATGGCTGGCATGACTTTCTGTTGAGGAGTGAGACACTGAGCCCCACCCTTGGTCTCCTGAAGCCACTTACTTAATGAGGGGAGCCCCTTGTATGGGGAAGACTTCAAGTGCAGATGGAGTTGGCAGGGCTGGGAAGATAAGCCCAGGAGACACAGGGCCCAGAAAGCCCCTCATTAGCTACTTGTTCCTGTGGGGAGGTCTCCCCTGTCTTCATGTTATAAGTGCCATCAGGCCTTTAACTACCAGGGAGGGATAGCAAATAATTTAGAATTTAATAAACTTATCATCAATTCATAGGGGCAGGGGTTGTTTCTTCTTTCTTTATCCGTGTTTTCCTGGCATGTGGTGGGCACCTAAGGAATGTTAGTTGTGTGAATGAATGAATTAAAATAGAATCTTAATATGGAAAATTCAAGCACAGGAATAGAGAAGAGTATAATGAATCCCCGTGTACCCATTACCCAGCTTCAGCAATTAGCAGCGGAACCTGCTGGTCATACGTGGCCACCTGGGACACTTTACAGTGAGATTAGCATGCTAGGATGAACTGCTAAGAGCTTCTCGAGAGGAAAAGGACACACAGAGATGAGATGATGCTATAGGACTAGTAAGAACTCGCTTTCACGTCACTGCCATGAGACATGTGCCAGGCACGCTGGAGGTGCTTATTTGAAGGTTTGACCTGACTGCACTGGACCATGTGGCATTGGGCTCCAGCCCCAGAGTGGGAAGAAAGTTCCTGAGGGATGAGTTCAGCAGATCCATGAGATGTTCAGACACATACGCTGTGGCTAAAGGCAGTGCAGCCAACAATAGTTCATCCACTCAGTTCATATTTATTATCTCTCTTTTTAAATGGTGTTCAAATACTTTCAAAGTACAGAATAGTAAAACACATAGCCAGGTGCTTGCCACCTGGATTTAAGAGATATTAAGCACTCGCTCTTTTCAGATCACGGCCAGATGATGCAGGACATGTGTCTCTGAAGAGGCCAGTTGAGTGAGAGACCCACCACCTAGCATTTCCCTGTCATGATCAAGGATGTCACAGCCTCTACAGTGAAGGGCACGCAAGGAAGGCCCCAGGCTGCCTTTGAGGAAACCAGTAAGACCTCCCGCAGGAGGTGATACTGTGAGCTAAAATTTAAATCTAGAATATATAAGAGTGAGTCAGGCGAGGGGGGTGGTGGCAGAGAGTGGGGGAGGTGGACCAGGCAGAGTGTGACCAAAAACATGAGACAGTGAGTGTCAAGTTCTGGGAAGGGAAGGGCGGGGAATGAGTGTGAGGTGGGGCGGGGAGCAGCTGGAGGGGAAGAGGCCTGGGGGCGGGTGACGGTGAGCCCAGAGGGTCTGTGGGGGCAGTAGCGGGCTCCGGGCCTGTCTGAACTGGACAGTGTGTGCTGAGAGGGTTAGAGGCCAGTGTAATCTTCAGTGGAGGTTTGGGAACGGGGCAGGGGAGGTGGGGGAACCGCGTCAGAGGAGTATTTGAAGAAAGCTGACTGTTTAGAGCAGTCACCAGGCTGGAAGAGGCTCTGCTGGACTTGGCGTGTTGAGTGGGCCCCAGGGCTTGGAGGAGCAGGACTTGGGGGAAGTTGAGTGGAAATGGAGTTAAGCTCAGAATTTCTACTAGTCATACTTTCCAAAGAAGGAATGAACTGTTAGGTTGGGAGTTACCTGGTCTTAAATGTGTTTAGGTCTGCTGAAATGGAAATGGGGGGAATTCCCTGGTGGTCCAGCGATTAGGACTTCGTGCTTTCGCTGTTGAGGGCCAGGGTTCAGTCCCTGGTTGGGGAACGAATCCCACAAGCCATGTGGTATGGCCAAAAAACAATACGAAACAAAACCCTTCTAATTGAGGTATTCAACTAACTCTAAAAGAAATGAGATGGGAAGGACATGGAGGAAGGAGGGCACTGGCCCTTCACGGTCTTTTCTTACTCCGTGTTCTAAGAATATAAGCTGGGAGAGAGTTGGTTAAGTGACCCGTGGGCACAGACAAGTGGTGCTCCAAGGAAGGTGGCTATGGAGGAGGTGCTGGCCTGTTGCCATGGGAACCATCTCTGCTGTGGGTTTCCAGTTCCAAGGATGCCCTGAAAGGAATGAGCTCACTCCACCTGCAAGGTGATGAGTCAGCCTGCTCCGAAGTCCTGCTTGCCATCCAGGGCTGAGCAGGACCCTGCTTCTGCCCCTCATGGACCACTGATACTTCTCTGCCTGATGTGAGCCGTTGTCATTAGACAGGAGATGGAGGCAGAAGAGGCAGCCACATGCCATTCTGGTAGCCCTTGGGATCCTGACTTCAGTAGACGCAGGAGAAAGCCTCTATTCCACTTGGCCAAACCATGGTGCTCAGCAGGGCTGAACTATCCTATCTGCAGGCTGCTCACCTCACATTGACAGGGCACCAGGTACACCTGGGACCTTGTAGTCCCGGCACGTAGGCTAGACGGATGCTGTGTGCTGAGGGCGTTGAGGAAGTTCAGGCTGTTCGTGGATGTCTATTGGTCAGGTGTAGGGGTGGTTTCCGAGGGTGGATGAGGAAACCTTCTGGGATTTGATTGCACACTGGAGGGATTAGGGGTCACTAGTTTGCCGATCGAGTCCTAGGTATATTTTTGGAGGCCTGGGCTTGTGACTCGTGGCCCTTGCCTCCCTACCGTCCACGTGTGCAATTCATCGTTCTTATGGGGGAGTGTGCAGAAAATGTCCACTGACTGCCAGGTGAGGACTAGCATCTCAAACAGCTGTGATTTCAGAGTACGAGGCATCTTCCTCAAGACCCTACTAAATGCAGACCATCATCTACTGGGTTCTAGTCCCTCAGAATCCAGATGGGCGCTGGAGCCTGTTCCCTCCCTCCTTGGGGCAGCCTGGGGATAACATTGAAAAGGCCAGGGGAGGTTGGCTTTTCTAGTTTCTCACTGCCTGCCTGCTTCACCTCCATGGACCTCTGTTTCCATCTGAGAAGATAAATGACTTTGGGGGAACGGTGAATGACCACTTTAACCCTTTCACCTAAACACAGCTACTTAAATTTCGAGAAGCCGGTTTTGTTTTTATCCTCACGCTTGTGTTATTTTTGATAACGGTGGTTACTTTTATATTTCCTTTTATATTTAGTTTACTTTTATATTTCCCCACTTGGCATTTTTATCAAAGATACCTTTTCTTATATAGCCACACAGCCTTTATCTTCCTTCCCTGGAGCAAGTGAGATCCAAGTGTACAGACTGTTTCATGAATACGTATTTATTTGTACTTTCCTGCGTCTTTTTCTAAAAAGCATTTGAGGAAAGCATGAAAGTGAGGAAAGTGCTCTGTGACATCCTAGAGGGGTAGGGATGGAGTGGGAGATGGGAGGGAGGTTCAGAGGGAGGGGATATATGCATGCCTGTGGCTGATCCATGAAGATGGATGGCAGAAACCAGCACAATATTGTAAAGTAATTATCCTCCAATTAAAAAAAAAAACAACTTAATGCAAGTGTAGCGGAGGGAACTCGACTCTGTACTCTGTAATGACCTATATGGGAAAAGAATCTAAGAAAGAGTAGATACATGTGCATGTATAACTGATTCACTTTGTTGTCTACCTGAAATTAACACAACATTTAAAATCAACCATACTACAAAAAAAAAAAAGATCCAGAGCTTTGTCAGGGTGGTTTTAGGTGGGTGAGGTAATTGAGAAAATAATGTTAAAAGAACTTAGTTTTTGTAAGCACTGACCCTAGTTTTGAGCTGCCCAGTAGCTAAAACAAAAGGAGAAATTGGAATTATCATCTACTTCCTAATAAAGGGAAGTGCGCTGGTTCGTGAGAAAGAGACACCTTGTCTCTTAGCGTGAGCACCGAACACCAAGGGCTTTTCCATTTTAGGAGAGCAGTGTGCTGATGATGCCATCAGTGTTGGTTTCATGGAGCTCACAGAGACCTTTTTGTATATTGGTTCTTAAATCAACCTGCGGTAGAGTCAGAGGCACGGTGTTAAATCATACTGGTGTGAAGGTACTTCTGTGGGGAGCTGAGAAATGAAAGCTGGTTCCACTGTTTCTAGAGCTGCAGCCTGAGCGAGGCCCCGGTCCTTGGAGACGCTCGTCAGCGTTTCCTGGAAACTCACTTGCACTTGTCTGATAGGGGCTAGAGGGCGGTCAGTGTGGACTCCTGGGCTGTGTTCAGAGGTTTTCGGAGGCTTTTCTGAGATGAGAACTTATGCTTCCAACTGCTGGGCTGTCTGAGGCCAAAACTGCTATTTCATTAGGAAAACAAGAGTTTGGCTCACATCACCTCTTTAGAAGGAGAGCCATTGAAGCCAAAGCTGTCTTCTGGAAGCACTTGGTGGTCTGCTCAACAAGGTGCTCCTGGCCCCTGACTCTTGGCTGCAGAGCGGGGATGAGGCTGTTCAGTCAGGCCTGGGCCTGGACCTCGACTGGCTGCCCGACTGTTCCGCCAGGTGACAAACTGCTCCTCTTAATTCTCCCATCCCTGGGCATTTTCATAGTGTCCAGCTTTGAGCGCTCATAGATAATTCCTCTATAAATACTCCTTTCACCGTGGACCTTTTCCTGCATTTTAGGATAATATCTAGGAGCTGAGTAAATTGGTTAAAAGAGATGATCATTTCTATAAGTGCTTTTACATACTAATCAGTTGCCTTTAAAATGCAGACTAATAAAAAATCAAATGGTGCTCGCTGTGGCAGCACATACACTAAAATTAGAATGACACAGAGTAGATTAGCGTGGTCCTTGTGCAAGGGTGACGTGCAGATTTGTGACGCAGTCTGTACTTCTGTGCTCTGACAAACTAGAGGGGTGGGATGGGGCGGGAGGTGGGAAGGAGGTTCAAGGAGGAGGAGATATATGTATACCTATGGCTGATTCATGTTGATGTTTGGCAGAAACCAACACGATATTGAAAAGCAATTATCCTTCAGTTAAAAATAAATAAAATTTTAAAAATAATAAGAGAAATAGAAAGGGCAGGCTAGCTTAATGTGCCATCCATAATATACAAGCTATTTTTTGTTGAAGTACAGTTTCAGGTGTACAACAAAGTGGTTTAGTACTTTGATAGCTTATACTCAGCCTATTTTTTTAAACTAATTGAGATGAAAAGTAGTATTTACTGCAGCAAATTTAAAAAATACAGCAAAATACAAAGAAGAAAATAAGGATCGCCTAGAATTCCCTCCGGAGAAGGCAATGGCACCCCACTCCAGTACTCTTGCCTGGAAAATCCCATGGACAGAGGAGCCTGGTAGGCTGCAGTCCATGGGGTCGCTAAGAGTCGGACACGACTGAGCGACTTCACTTTCACTTTTCACTTTCATGCATTGGAGAAGGAAATGGCAACCCACTCCAGTGTTCTTGCCTGGAGAATCCCAGGGACGGGGAGCCTGGTAGGCTGCCATCTATGGGGTCGCACAGAGTCTGACACGACTGAAGTGACTTAGCAGCAGCAGCAGAATTCCCTCACCCGAGAGCATGGAGGTGTGTGGTTTGATGGGCTGCTGCGGTGAATCTGTTGCCTCTTATCAGATCTGCGACAGTCCCCCCTTAATGGCCATCCTTAGGGGACCCCTACCTGGCAGAGGCGGGGGTGCCTGGTTTTCCTTGGACCCAAAGTATCTTCTCAGGCATTGGCCTGTCCCTGGCTGTAGACTTACATTTCTAAGGTTCTCAAGGGCTCGCTAACATTTTTTTCTAGTGCTAGATACATAAGAAGGTGACTGGGAAACTCTCAGGATTTAAACATTTGAGAGGAACATGTGAAATATTATCGCCTATTGGCAACTTAGTAGTAGCTGCCCCTTGCCAGGCGAGACCTAAAGGCCAGGGGTGTGGCTGCTGAGTGCCGGGGGGACAAGCAATCAAGAAGTGGAATCTGTGTCTGCGAAGATTCTGCCCGGTCCTGGCTCCTGACCGCATTCCCCAAGTTCCTGTGAGGCTCGTCACAAGAGCCAGGGTGTTTGGTGAAATTGAAGGGAAGTAGGACGAGTCGTAAATGAGAACCTGCGCCTGCCGTCTCCGTGCGGGTTCTCACTTCCCTGTTCGCTTCTCTGAACCGAGTATCCTGTGGTCCAGGCGACCCTCTCCTCTGCAGCTCGTCCTTAGGAGGGGGCCTCCTGGCGGCAGGAGAGACCACTTCCTGATCTGGGCTGGCCCTTGTTGACCTCTTGGCTGGGGTGCCGGTGCTGGGCTGAGGGTGGCTGACACCTCCAACCCACAGCGAGATGTCTGTGACCCGAGCAGTTACGCGTCCGCTCTGAATACTGGGGTGGGAGGAAGAAGAAGGTCTGTCCATGGAATGACTTAACCTCAAATTGGGATGGAGGTCTCAGTCCCCAGGAATTCCAAGAACTAACACTTTCTTATGCAAAGTCGCTTCAATCATGTCTGACTCTATTCAGTGTCTTAGGGGGCTTCAGATGCCAGAATGGGTGAATATGCTGGGAGCGCTTGGTACTGTGGCCACAGTAGGGCTCACCTGGATGGTTCTGTTACTTTCGGTATGGGGGAGGTGGTGCACAGAAGCTTCCTTTTTCCTGCAACTTTGGACTTGCCTTTGAGTTGGGTGGGATTTGGGCAGGACCATAGCTGCCCTTGTTAGGGGAAGAAGTGATGCTGAAATGATGGCTGCTTAGAGCTGCCCATCTGTGGAATTGTCAGGCCCTTGAGGAGGTGCACTTAGAGGAGGCTTGATGTTCCAGTGCTGTTTTTCCTATGGTTAGCTCATCTGACACAGTTGGGGAGAGTTTTCCTATGTCTGGGGGCTGTGGATGATCAGAACTTTGGAACCATGAGATCCACCACAGAGAGTCTTGGTGTTGGGACATTTCCTTGGGGAGGCCCTGAAGGGGGACACCACCAGAATGTCTCAGCTGCTGTTCTAGTTGTTTGGGTAAAGAGCTCCCTGCTGGAGCCTTGTAAGGCTCTAGTTTGTGGCCACGTGGAGAGGCTGGGATTGATTTATTCTGTCTGGTTGGTTAGACACTCTACCCTCTGCTTCCCCCGACCCAGAAAACCACAGTGAACTGTCAAGGCTGGTCTAGTTACAATTCATGGTAATTGGGAGAGGGAGAGGGAGAGGTAATTGGGAGAGCCATGAGGAGACCATGGCTTGTGCTTTGCTCTGTGAAGAGAGAGGATCTATGCTGTGAGAAGTGGAGGCAGGTAGCAATTAAGGGCCTGCTGCTGCTGCTGCTGCTGCTGCTGCTGCTAAGTCGCTTCAGTTGTGTCCGACTCTGTGCGACCCCAGAGATGGCAGCTCACCAGGCTCCCCCGTCCCTGGGATTCTCCAGGCAAGAACACTGGAGTGGGTTGCCATTTCCTTCTCCAATGCATGAAAATGAAAAGTAAAAGTGAAGTCACTCAATTGTGGCCGACTCCTAGCGACCCCGTGGACTGCAGCCCACCAGGCCCCTCTGTCCATGGGATTTTCCAGGCAAGAGTACTGGAGTGGGGTGCCATTGCCTTCTCCGAAGGGCCTACTACTTACACGTTATTAAATGATCATCTACTACTCCAGGTGGCCATGACTTCCCTGTAGAATTCTGGTTCCTGCAGGCACGTCCACCCTCTGCCATCCAAGTGGAGAGTTTCACACCAAGGCTGTATTCCCTAAAGGGTGGTCTGTGGGCCACCTAGCATTCATATAAAAATTGTAGCTTCCTGGGCCTTGCCTAGACCTGCTGAACCAAATACTCTAGTCTCAGAGCCGTGGAATCTGCATTTCTAGCAAGCTCCTACCTCAAGTTTTAGACAACACTAGAGCCCACTCCAGTACTCTCGCCTGGAAAATCCCATGGACGGAGGAGCCTGGTGGGCTGCAGTCCATGGGGTCGCTAAGAGTCGGACACGACTGAGCGACTTCACTTTCACTTTTCACTTTCATGCATTGGAGAAGGAAATGGCAACCCACTCCAGTGTTCTTGCCTGGAGAATCCCAGGGACGGGGGAGCCTGGTGGGCTGCCGTCTATGGGGTCGCACAGAGTCTGACATGACTGAAGTGACTTAGCAGCAGCAGCAGAGACCTCTGTGAAGGATGACCTGGGAATGTTGTTGCTTCAGGCTGAACGATAGGTGTTCAGCCAAACGAGCTCAACTCTTTCACTTCCCCTGGGACATCTTGGTGATCCTTTGTCTCCTCATAGACTGCAAATTCACTAGCTGCGCCCCGCCCCCGCCGCAAATGTGAGTCGGGTATCTCTTCTGGACCCCAAGCCCAGAGGGGAAGTATTGATAGGGGACAGGAGGGAAGATCTCCTGTTTCCTCTTGTGACGGTTTTGGCTTTGGAGCAGGTGGGCCGGTGGGCTATCTGCAAGCACTGTTGGGGTGACCATGGTGGGTGGAAGCCGCTTTCTCATCCTGGACTTGCAGAGGGGGTGTCTGTACCAGACAGGCGGCCCACCCTGTCCTGGCCACTAAGCACAAACATCTGTGTCCTGCAGTGACCTGCCAGCCCCGTTGTTTGGTTTCCTGTGGAGGGAGGGCTTTTCAGCGTTGTGTATCCTGCTCTGCCCGCCTCCCCTCCCCGTCCACCTTAGTGACCTCTGGTCCTCTACTCTCAGTTGAGCCAAATTCTGACTGTGGGCTGTTGTCTGGGTTCTAGCTTTCCTCCAGACAGCGTGACAGGAGGGGTTTGGGTTGGCCCTAGACCGTGTAAACGCCTCCTCATTGTTATGGCCCTGGATCATTTCAGCCTGGGGGTCTGCCAGCAGCAGTGTGTTTGCTGGCCCAGACTCAAACTGTCCCCTCGAGATAGGGGCCCAGGCAGCACAGGAAGCTTGAAGGCCTGTAGGACTCAGCTTAACAGGCAATTCCCTAATGACTCCACACCCTTAGGGGGTCATCTTGGAGGCTCTAGGTCAAGAAACCCTCTGGCAGCCTTCTGCCTAGCAGAGGGGCTGAGAGTTTTGCAGGGGAGATGTGGCACTGTGGGGGCCACAGTGTAGAAGGGGATCAGGTAGGGAAAGCTTTAGGGGAGCTACAAGGTCTACTGATGTCAGAGTGGACTGGAGTTACAAGAAGGACGGGTATAGAGGACTCAGAGGTCGGATTTAAGAAAAAGGATGTCCAGAGCACTGAGCCTGGAGGCCCAGAAAAGACGAACTCTTCCAGTCAGAACAACTCAACTTTAAAAAGTAAGAAGAGAATCTGATCAGGGCAGGCTTCTAGTCCAGTGCGTGCTTGTGGTCTTTTCTGAAGTCCTTGAGGATTGGTGCAGCCTGTGGGTTAGTATCTGGGGCTTGTTTACGTAGCAGAACTATGGAAATGTTCTTCCCCTTGGGCCGGGTAATTCCACCCCCAGGATTGTGTCCTGAGGAAAGCGTCCAACTAAAACAAAGAAAGGCTTCAGAATAGTCTCTGTGCTGTCCATAGGAGCAGAAGGGAAGGTTCCTGTGTCTCACTCACGTCAGGGGAGGAATTTAACAAACCGTCCTGACACATGATCGTGGTGGAACATTTTTTCAGCCTTTAAGTGACATTTAGGATGATCACACAGGAATAAAATGCTCAACAGAATGTTGAAAGCAGGAGAACTTCATCTAGTATGTACATTGTAATCGGTTGCAACTGTAAAAATCTGTGTAAACAGGAAGATAGCATACAAAAGTGAAAATGACTGTGTCGAAGTTATAGGATTAAATATGTAAAAAAAGATAGTACTCTTTTTTTTTTTGCAAGTCAGAGAATTGCTGTCTGCAGCAACATCCCTCTCCAAATGTTTTTCTGCCATCACCTGCCCTTTTTCTTGAGGAATGGCAGCTCAGTGAGATTTAACTGTCTGTTCTGAGCACTTTGCTGAGTGCTGTGCACTCTTGGGTCCCATGAAGCACACAGAGTGGGTAAGACACGGCCCCCTGAGCTTGAGAACAGGGTGTGTGTCCGCTTGCTGCGGTGACTGGATGTGCTGAGCAAGCTGATTGGTGCTGATTGCTGGGGCGTGGTCCTAGCATGGCCAGGAGTCATGGGGAGGAGAGGAGGCAGGTAGATGGACGGTCTGGGCCTTCAGCCAGAATTGGACATACATACAGGACCAGAGGACGAGATGGTTGGATGGCATCACTGGTTGAATGGATGTGATCTTGCAAACTCCAGGAGATGGTGAAGGACAGGGAAGCCTGGCGTGCTGCAATCCCTGGGGTCGCAGAGTCAGACATGACTGAGCAACTGAGAGAGAACAACAAGTAGGACCAGGAGAACTTTCATGACCAGGGAGTCACCTGCCTGGCAGCTGGGAAGCCCGCAAAGCCCAGCAAGAGTCCAGTTCTCCTAAGATGTGTTTTATCCGAGTCATCACTGCTTTGAATGAGATCAGAGTTAAATAAATGCCCATGATTCACTCCATTTTCTCGAGAGACTGGAAACTGAAGGCCAGGAAATGAACTCTTCCAGGAATCTCCAACATGCCCCCCGGGACCAGGCTGCTGCTCAGGCCTGCTCCCTTTGGGATGGCTGTGCTTGTCTGCCAGCTCCGGCCGTGCCCTCCCCGGGGGCAAATCCCCTGTTCAGGATCCCCACCTGTGAGGCTGCACTTTGGTCCCTGTTGGGCTAGTGGAGGGGGGTGGGGTTTCAGCGTTCCTTCCCCAGTGATCTCTCCTTTTAAATCTGTCCCTGGCCTGCAGGACTGCTGGGCACTCCTGGGAGGCCGCCCATCCACACTTTCCATTTGGGGACCTTGACATTTTGTTTAAGAGACGATGTGATTGAGAGTGTGTGAGGGTGAGAACCGGAGGTGCTGGCTCTTTAAGGCTTGGCCTTCAAGTGAATTTTGGCAGAGGGGACACTGAACGTTTAATTTTAGGGCCAGGAGAGGGTGGGGGAAAGTCCCTGTGCATCTGCTTTGTGTTAAGTTCTTCCCTTCAGAAAAGGGCTGTGTTTGTGGTTCAAATCCGGCAGAGATGGGGCGAGCAGGGCTCCACTTCCCCGTGCTAGACAGTGGGGCACAGGGAATGCATAGAGCTTCCTTCTGGTCCTCTGACCCCATCCCAAGATAAAAGGTTCCAACTCCGAGACATCTTGGACATCCATTTTATCCCGGAGGTTGAAGCAGGCGTTTGCCTCCAGCAGCTGGGCTTTGCATGCCGCCGAGCAGTGGAGCACCCAGAGTTGGCTAGCTGCCAGCTCGGCTTGTCTGGATCTGAGGGTCCTGCAGGGGTCAGCAGTGCTGCTGGTTCCCGCAGGCATCCCGGCTGTGATCCCGGGTTTGAGGGCTTGTGTATAGGAGGCCCAGGCTGTCAGAGCTGGAAGGTCCTGCACAGACCAGATCCAAGATTGGATCTGGTCTCACTCTTGACAGATGAGGAAACTGAGGCCCAGAGGGCCAAAGAAGCTTGTCCAAGGTCACATAGTGAATCAGTGGCGGACTCGGGATTTGAACCAGACTTTCCTGACTCTCAAGTTTGGTTTGGTACTCTCTTGGGGGTGTCATCAGGCTTCCCTTTCTGCCTGCTGTTTGTGTGACTCTTCCAGGTTCTGCTTCCTCAAAGGGCTGGCCTTGGGGATATGGGTTGTGATGGCAAGTCTTGAAACTTGGTGGCAACATTCATGAGGCTGTGAGCACCTCCAAGGCTGGCTGACTCACTGCCGTTTTCCAGCACTGTCTCTGTCCCTGCACAGGGTAAGAGCTCAGAAAAAAATGAAATGAATGGATGAATGGGTGGCTTGGCCTGAGGGTGGAGGTGCTGGTGTTCCAGTTAGAAGCATTGTGTTTCCTTCTGAGCATCTGCCCTGAAGCTGTCCTGTTCCAAGGCTGGGTCTTGTCTTCCCAGCCCTTTCTTGGTTCTGGCCCATCACCCAGCTTCCAGGGAAGTCTAGGGTTTCAGAGCTAAAAGGAGCCTTTGATAGCAAAGGGTCCATCCCCTTCGAGTTACAGATAAGGAAACTGAGGCAAGGCCAGTTGTCTGGGGTCTGCAGGTCCTGGATGGATCAGCAGGGACTAATCAGTGGGAACACAGGACTGAAGGCAGAGCCTGGTGTGTTATGGAGGGAGCTATGGGTTCTCTGTACCTCCCTCATCCCGTGTCTTCCTCAGTTGGGCAGATGAACCATTTCCTCTGCCTCCCTCTTCAGTCTAGCTTCCTCCCCACTGTGGAGGAGGATGGTGGGATGGTTTCACCAGTGCCATCTCGGGAGAGGCTAGGGCATGCAGGGATGGGCCAAGTCATTCCCTTGTGCCGTCCTAGAAGGGGAAAAAGGGTGACCAGGCTCGTTTCCTCCTGGGGAAACCATAACTGGAGTCATCCTGGAGTCAGAGCCCAGGGAGGGGCCCTCCAACCCCTCCATCACCTCTGGCTTGGGGGGGTACTTCCCTCCTGCTGGTTTCATGGGAGCAGAGGAGGGCCAGGGGACACATGTGGTACACCTGGCCAGCACCCAAAGCCTGACTTACTGCTTTTGGAGGGGTATTTCTCATGGTTCACTGCAGACCAGGCTGGTGGTGGTAGCCAGAGGAGTCAGGCAACATCTTTGTGCCATTCTAAGAACCGGGAGTTCTTAAATCCCATCGTGGGTTGCAGTTTGAAATCTGTTTGCCTTATAAGGCTAAATGTCTTTGTTGGTTTTATTATGAAAGTATGACATGCTCATGGTAAAAACAAAACAAAACAATAAACAATTCCCCACACGTAACAGGTTATTTTTGTATGCCACACACAATATTTCATATTTAATTTATATATATGCATATATATGCTGCTGCTGCGGCTGCGTCGCTTCAGTCGTGTCCGACTCTGTGCGACCCCATAGACGGCAGCCCACCAGGCTCCCCCGTCCCTGGGATTCTCCAGGCAAGAACACTGGAGTGGGTTGCCATTTCTTTCTCCAGTGCATGAAAGTGAAAGGTGAAAGTGAAGTTGCTCAGTTGTCTCTGACTCTTAGCGACCCCATGGACTGTAGCCCACCAGGCTCCTCCATCCATGGGATTTTCCAGGCAAGAGTACTGGAGTGGGGTGCCATTTCCTCCTCCAATGCATGAAAGTGAAAAGTCAAAGTGAAGTCGCTCAGTCGTGTCCGACTCCTAGCAACCCCATGGACTGCAGCCTACCAGGCTCCTCCATCCATGGGATTTTCCAGGCAAGAGTACTGGAGTGGGGTGCCATTGCCTTCTCCGATATATATAATTTACTTGACTGTAAATATATGTAACTTAAGTTTACCATTTTGACCATTTTTAAAGTGGGCATTTCAGTGGCAACAGGTACCTTCACATTGTCGTGCTGCTATCACCACCTTCTCATAAACCTGAAACTCTGCACCCACGGAACAGCAGCTCCCTTTAGTCCTCCCCCAGCCCCTGGCCACCACCATTCGTTCTTCTCTGTGAACTTGACGGCTTTAGGAACCTCATTAAAGTGGAATCCAGCAGCATTTGTCCTTTCACGTCTGGCTCATTTCACTCCGCACAGTGTCCCTAAGGTTCATCCCCACTGTGGTGTGCCAGCATCTCCTTCCTCTTTAAGGCTGGCTGAGGTCCATTGCACGCGCACACGCCTTTTGTTTACCTGTGCATTTGTTGATGGATATTTGGGTCATTCCACCTTTTGACTATTGTGAATAATGCTGCTAGGAATGTGGGTATGCAAATACCTGTTCAAGTCCTTGCTTTCCGTTCTGTTCTGTCTATACCCAGAAATGGAATTGCAGTATTTTACGTACTGACAGTTTACTATTCTCAACTCTCAGGCACTTTGAGCCTCCATGGCAGGGGTGTTAGGTCAGCACAGCGCCCTGGGCCCTCCCCCACATCCCCTTGCTCGTCCCCCAGGGCCGGGTCCCTGGCTGGCTGGGCCTGCCGTGGTAGCTGTCAGCCGAGGTGGGTGGGCTGGCCAGCTGGGTCTCCTTGTTGTTCTGTGTCCAGGGCCGGCCGCAGCACAGCTCTGGGGAGAGCGAGTGCGAAGCTCTGGATCTCCTGATGGAGGAGGGCCTGTGGTGGCCAGATCCCCATCCCTCTTCTCTGTAAATCTGGTGAAGCGGGGTGCAGTCTGCTGGGCACCCTGGAGTGGAACAGGGACCCCAGAGCCAACTGGCCCCGTTTTCCCACACTGGCTTTTTCCCCCAGTTCTTCCTGCCCCAGGGTGTTTGTCTCCTAGAAGGTTACTGTGTGATCCCTTGTCTTCCAGGGAGTTCCAGAGACTAATGGCACACTTCCTAAATTCCTGTGGAGAAAAGGTCTATTTCTTGCTAACAGAGCGAGCTCTCCCCTCCGGCTTCCTGCTCTACTCGGGTCCAGCACTGTCTGGAGTCTGGCCCCCAAACATGCTCACCCTGCAGAGCGAACTGGCTTCTGCTTGCTGTCTGGAGTGGACCTCCACCATGTGCTGTGTGCTGGCCCCTGGCCAGGATCTGTGTTATCATTTCCCGATGCTTAGTCCATGTGTCACTGGTGGGGTGTGTAGGTACCTATCGGCTTGGCCGTGGCTCCCTGGGAGCTGGGCTGTCTCTCTTGTTGTAGCAGTCACTGGTCTAGGACCCTGTACTTAGAGGTGCTCAGTGAGAGAAAAGAGAAAGTAAAAAGAGTTTGGGATCTGGTTGGGAAATGCCTGGTTTGGGGTTTGGGGCCTGCTCTTTGCCAGCTGGGTTAATTAATCTTCCAGAGTCTATCTCTAAAACAGGGATCAAAATCTCCCTCTTAAAACTTGTTGTGAAGAGTGAATGTGATGATCAGGACAAAGTGCTTAGTGAGTGTCACTAAATGTCAGCCGTGTCATCATTGTGCCCTCTAAGTGGGAGAAAAGTCACCCGCTGCCAGGTCTGGGTGAGGAGCCTGGGGGAAGGCGAGGTTTTAGGAGGGCCACGATGCTTTCCTCTGCTTCTCAGTTGTCTGGTCCCTGGAGAGGCTGGGAGAGGAGCAAGAAGCTGTGTGATGCCGTCTGGCTGGGTGGCGGCAGTTTCCTCTGCAGGAGGAAATTACTTCCTCTCCAGGGAGTCCGGAGTTGTGTGAAACTCTCCATGCAGCCAGTTGCTGCTTGCCGAGCAGTGATTGTGTATTGGGGGAAAGGAGGAGTCCAGGGTACCTTGGGCTTCATTCCAGATGTAATGTCTTCTGATCTTGGCACCCTATCCTGTTAGACCTTCTGGGAGCCCTTCTCTCCAGCACCAGGAGGTCTGGCTCAGAAGTCCCCCTGCCCTGGGCTGACAGGCCCCTGTCCTGACTATTTCTTATGTGGGTCCTGTCTACTTTTGTGGACTTCCGAGGTGGTGCTATTGGTAAAGAACACGCCTGCCAATGCAGGCGATGTAAGAGATGCAGGTTTGATCCCTGAGTCGGGAAGATCCCCTGGAGGAGGGCGTGACAATCCACTCCAGTCTTCTTACCTGGAGAATCCCATGGACACAGGAGCCTGGTAGGCTCTGTTCCATGGGGCCACAAAGAGTTGGACATGACTGAAGCCACCTGCCTTTGTAGATTGCAGGCTCCAGGATCCTGTCTCCCTCACATATGGGCATAGGATGCAGCAGCCTCTGTCTCCATGCAGTAGAGTGCACCTTTATCCTACAGGATAGGATGCTTGGGACCACCTGGGCACAGGTCATGTCCAGGCTCTAGGGTGGGAACAGTAGAGCGAGTCCAGCTTGGGGTTGCTGGTTCCTTTCTGCCCCTCCCTGCAGGAGAGTCCATCTGGCAGAGGTTTCTGGGTACTGAGAACAGCCTTTGGAGCTGCCAGTTCTGGGCTGGAGGGGAGCTCTGCTGTCTTACTAGCTGTGTCCTCCGACAGGTCCTTCTTCTGAGCCTCGGTTTCCTCATTTGTAGAAAGAAGGCGATCTCTCTTGCAGGATCACTGCCAGGACTAAACGAGATGATGGCGTCCTGCACCTAGTGGGCTCTCTAAGCAGGGGTTGTTATTTTGTAAGTGTGCCCAGAGCCAAGGAGCATTTACACAAACTCTTCTTTCCCTTCTCTGCCCAGAAGGCAAGGTCATAAAGACTTCCGGTGTGTTTTCAGAGCCCAGAGTTGCCGCAACACGTCTGATTCTAGGATTTACCTGGAGTACTTGTTACTTGCTAAAATACTGATTCTTACTGCAGAATTCCTGAACCAGAATGGCAGTTGTTGGGGTGGGGTCTGTATTTTCATCATATTGTATGATTCAGCCAACTTGGGAAACCCCACCTCCCTCAGATTGCTTTCCCAGTGGCTGTATCACTTGTTCTTCACAAGAGCCCTCTGGGGCAGGTCTGAGGCAGTATGGCCCCATGTAAGGTGAGGGGGGCTTTACAGGTGAGACGGTGGAGTGGAAGGGTCAGAGGTGGTGGTGGTCTGAACAGACGGCTGGTTCCCTGGTGGTGGAACCAGAATTAGAACTCAGATCTCCCAGTGCTGTGTCCATTGTGCCTGCAAACATTCTAGTAAAGCATGGAAAAGGTGGGGGATGGAGAAAAATGGGGCAACTGGAAGGAGGTGAGTAACAAGGCCGCAGTGGTGGCAGGGGGAGACCCGCGACGCCCCTCCGACCCCCTTGTGGGAAGCCTGCAGAGGCCAGCACGGGAACAGGTGGCAGGCATGCTAGGACACTTCCCCAGGTGTGCCTTCTGAAAACCCGGGCCCAGGTGAGCTTGATGAGCAAGGGCTTTGTCCCAGGGTCGCTGGGAGTCAGCAGGTGTGAGGAGTTTAGGGGTGGCTGGGGCCAGGTGGGCAGGGCCCGAATGAGACACACACATACACACACCCTGGATCGAATTGCTGTTGTTTGTTGCTCAGTCGTGTCTGACTCTTGCAACCCCGTGGACTGGAGCCCACCAGGCTCCCCTGTCCCATGGCATTTCCCAGGCCAGAATACTGGAGTGCGTTGCCATTTCCTTCTCCAGGAGTTCTTCTGGGCCCAGGGATCAAACCTGTGTCTCCTGCATTGCAGTCGGATTCTTTACTGCTGAGCTACCAGGGAGGTCCCTGGACTTAGGGGCCCATTTTAGCCTCATATCTTCCATAAATTTTTCTGTATGCACTGAAGTTCAGTTTGCAAATATATATTCATTTATGTGAGTCTTTGATTAACATTTGTCATCCTTCTTAGACCAAAGTCTCCTTGATTTAGGGGCTATGTCTTTACTTGGCCCAAAGTGGGACCTTCCCAGGGCCGTTGGCAGAGTCCTGGGCAGGTAGGTCTACTTCTCTCCCCCTTCCCCCTTTTTATGATTAGGTCTGGAAAGCCTTCTAGAAGCACAGGCAGGGCTGGCTCCTCTTCTCAGATGGAGAAGTCAGAGTGTGCGGGAGAGAGGAATGGACTTGGCCAAGGTCAGCTGGCCATGGCAGATGCAGGGGCCCACGGCCTCCCTTCTTCCTTATTCCCGAGGTTGGCCTGGTGTCCATGATCGGTCCTCTGTGTACCGAATCCCCTTCCAGTTTCCCCCAAGAGGCTCCTGATGATGATTTCAGGTTGATTTTTCTCCCTGTGTTGGTGGAGAGGTTTGGGGAAGGGGGGCGGTGGGAGGCATTGGAATTGCTCTTTTAAGGTGTTCCAGGGTGAGATGGGCCACCCTGACTGCACAGCAGGGTTACCTCTACATGGACAGGGGGCTTCAGCAGCTGCCTCTGCCTGGACCCACCCCCAAGAGCGATCCGATTGGGCTGCAGTGAGGTGGGCTGTGGGCAGTGAGAGAGGAGGAGCACTGCCCAGGCTGGTGCCTGTGACCTGCTGCTGGGCCCGCGGGAGGAGCAGGAGGGAGGAGGGCCACGCTGAGCCAGTGTGGGTTAGAAGCATGAGCTCTGCACTCCTCCAACTGGCTGTTTGATGTGACCGTGTGAGCATCTCTGTCTCAGTTTTCTCCTCTGTAGAATGGATTGAATGACAGCACCAGCCTCATAGGGTAGCAGTATTGAGGGCTGGCTGTCTCAATAGTGACAGAGCACTTGGGGCAGTGGGCCGCGGAGGCAGCCTGCTCTCTGAAGTCCTTTGTGCTGACTTCAGGTTAGATTGTCAGGCTGCAGACGGTGGGCCTTCTGTAACCGTGGTGAATGCTGTGGATGTCTAGCACCTGCTGCCTTCCTCTGTTGGCTTGGATCCACAACCTTGGTGTGACCTCTGAGCCCTCCTTCCCTCCCTCGCTCTCTCCCTGAGTATCTCTCACACCCACCCACTTCTCTGTCCCTGCCACCACCACCCTGGTCTAAGTCACCTTTGCCTCTTGCCTGGACCTCTCTTGCCATGGCCCCCTGACTGGTCTCTCCTGCCATTCTGGTCCTCCTCTGATCTGTTCTTCACACTGTGATTATGTAACTCTTTCTAAAATGTAAGTATGTATAAACTAGCACCTGATTCCTGCACACCCACCTTACCCTACCCTTCAACCCTCAGCTGAAATCAAATAAAACCTCTCCCTTGTTCTCAGGAGACACCATCCAGCGTCCTGGGGAGCTCCGTGCTCCTGCGGTCTGCTGGCTCCTGGCTCCCTGCTCCTCTCTTCCTGCATCAGCCTGAGTGTCCATTTCTCAGTGGCTTCAGCAGCCTTCATCCCTTCCCCTGGGGCCATTTATATTTTCTTTCCCCTGCTTGGGTGACACGACCTTCCTGGCCATCCCTGACCCCACACGTGCAGTGGGTGCCACGCATCTCGGTTTGCACCTGTTGTCCGGATGTAATTATTAACAGCCTCTCCCTTTGTTTTCAAGTGCCCTGGTTTTGCTGATAAACTTTATGGTCCCCCTCCACACTTACAGTCTCTTCATCTAATTAAAATTCCTCAGCTCTAAAAATTCACTTACTTCCTCAGAGCAGTGGTCAGAGACAGACAAATAGACAGACAGACAGACAGACACACACCCTGGACCAGGTTGTTGTCGTTTAGTTGCTCAGTCATGTCTGACTCTTGAGACCCTATGGACTGTAGCCCACCAGGCTCCCCTGTCCATGGCATTTCCCAGAATACTGGAGTGGGTTGCCATTTCCTCCTCCAGGAGATCTTCCTGACCCAGGGATCAAACCCATGTCTCCTGCATTGCAGGTGGATTCTTTATTGCTGAGCCAATGGGGAGCCCCTGGACTTAGGGGCTCATTTTAGCCTCATATCTTCCATAACTTTTTCTCTACGCATTGAAGCTCGGTTTGCAAATATATATTCATTTGTATGAGTCTTTGATTAACATTTGTCATCCTTCTTAGACCAGAGTCTTCTTGATTTAGGGACTATGTCTTTACTTGGTCCATAGTGGGACCCCCAGTTCCTGATCATGCTCAGTAAGAATTTATTGAATGAGTGAGTGAATGGATGGATGATGAATGAACCTGGCTCCAGCTGACTGGCAGAGGGAGCCTGGGGCCTGGATGGTTCAGGAGCATCTGCAAGGGCCTGCCTTGAGGGAGGCTGCTGACATTGGGCCAATCCAAGCCTAAACAAGCCTGTTGTCCACACCCTGGCATACACATCCCCTGACTTGGCTGCCCCTATAATTATTCATGGCCTTTCTCAATGGGCTTTGTGTTCAGGAAGCCAAAAGAGACAAGAGTTCAAACCCTTTTCCCACCTCCCCAAAACTGAGACCTAGGAGAAAGAGCTGCCCAGCCCATTCTGCATCTCTAGGGAGCCACAAGATCCAGAACCTTCTCTTGTGGCTGGACGTGAGCTCTGGCGTGATTCTCATCCAGTGTCCTGGGCTGCCCTCCCCGAGACAGGCCCAGGGACTGCCTGGGGACAGCCGTATACACGCTCGTGTGGTTCTCGGCAGACCCGAGACTGGTGCTGGCCGAGTCCTCATTGTTCTCCAGCCTGAGTGAAGAACCTGGAAGGGCCTCAGTCCCCCACAGAATGGAAAAGGCTCAGGCACTGGCATCCTACAGAGCCCAGTTCCGATCTCAGCTCTGCCTCTCACTAGCTGTGTGACAGGGAAGGTTGTTGAATGCTGCTGACCCTCGCTTTGCTCCCCTAGCATAGGGTTGTTGAGTAGGTTTGCTGAGATAGCGTGTGCCTCACTGAGTGGCAATAATAGTGCACATCTTTGAGCAACTCTGAAACCTTATTCAGTCTCTCCTCCCCTCCTCTAGGGGCTCCCAGAGGTCCACTTTGCCTCCATTGTCCCCTCCTTAAATTTGAGGGCTTAGTGCTGTCCTTTCCTCTGGAACAAGGTTTGGGGGAGGCTGCCTCTCTCATGCCTTGCACACTTTCTGAGCAGAAGTCTGGAGGTGGGAGACAGTGGGTGTGGATCTCGCAGCTCGCTGGAGGCTATGCACACACTCACCCGCAGACAATAGCCCCGGTCCCGCCTTCTCCCAGCAGTCGGTTGGGTGGGCCTGGCCAGATCTGTCTACGGCTGCTCTTCCTCCCACCCTTCCAGAGATGTGGAAGTTTCCACAGACATTTCGGTTCCTCAGTCTCCCCTCCCCGTTCCTGATCCCCCTGCTGCCCTGTCCCTTGAGCCGGGCTGGCCACACTGAGGTGTTGGCCGGCCGCCCGGCCAGCAAGCCTGCTGTGCGGGGCTGCCCACACGCTGGGTCACGGCTGGGAGGGTGGAGATGGCTTTGGGCTACGTCCACCTGGGCCTGGGTGGGGTTTTTCACGGCCCAAAAGTTGCCCATGATTTCTTAATAAAGGGGTTTGAGGGTTTCTGTGCTGCTTTACGGAGGGTCTTCCCAGGTGGTACTAGTGGTAAAGAGCTCTCTTGCCAATGCAAGAGACATAAGAGATACAACTTTGATTCCTGGGTCAGGAGGATCCCCCAGAGGAGGGCGTGATAACCCACTCCTGTAATTCTTGCCTGGAGAATCCCGTGGACAGAGGAGCCTGGTGGAGTCGGACACGACTGAAGTGACTTTGCACACAGGCACTCGCGTGCTGCTTTATAATGTGCTGTGTCTGTATTTTGGGAGAAGAAACTTTATTTTCCTGGACATTGGGTGAAAAGATTGACTTCGTTAGGCCCCTCGACTCCGACTCATGGCCCACTTGCGGGTCCATCCATGCAAGGCCACTGCATAAAACACGTCACGTTTTACCCTAAAATCTCCCTGCGATGGTCATGCCGTTGGTCCCCCACCCCTCCCCTTCCAACACAGATGACAGAATGATGCATGTTCTCCCAAGGACCCCCGTGTTCACTGCGTGAGAATTTCTTCTAGAGATTTCCTGGGTGGATTCTTGGGCAGGTACGTGTTGCACTGCATAGCGTAGCAGTGGCTTGCTCTCCAGTATGGCTGCACAGCCCACCCTCCAAGCCAGGCACGAGGGCTCCGGGATTCCTCAACCATAGTGGTATTTGGGGTGATCACCTCTAATTGTTTGCCGGTCTCTTGCGGATTAAAGGCGAATTATTGTTTTATATGCAGCTGAGGAGGAATTCTTAAAGTGCCAAGCCTTCTGTTCCCTTCCTCCATTCAGTGTTCCTGAAACCAGAAACTTCCTCTTCGGTATGGAGTGATTGCAGAAAGCTCCGACTCCCCAGGGAGTGGCGGTTTATAGACGGTCTGTTAATGCTTCATCCTCCCCACCCCCACCCAGAGTGCACATCACTGGCGTGGTTCCTTGTGGCTTGCAATGCTTGTGCAGCTGCTGGGTTCTCAGCTTGTGCCCCCTGCCACCTGCTTTCTGCTTAGGGCATCTCTGGTACCCTGAAGGCTCTGGGTTCCCTGGAGCTTTGAACTTTCTTTTGGGAGGTTGTTTCTACTTACATTCGGTGTGAGGGCATGTGGTAGTCCCTTGGGAGGGAGGTGTGGGTTTGTGGGCTGAGGTTGTCTTACTGATCATATGTCCTTGATTGGGTCAAGGAGCCCAGGGCCAGGAATTACTGGGGCACAGTGCTGGCTGGTGCGTGCTGGCCCAGACTCAGGCACACACCGGGCACCCGGGCAACCTCTGTAACCCTTGGGTGGTCCAGGTGACCATCTAGAACACATAGGCAATTCCATGGACCCTGAGCATTTTCTATTATCTCACTCCTTTCTGTGAGTATCTGTATTTTAGTTCTTGTATTTAAATAGGGAACTCTAGATATTATTAACAACTTAGCATGTGCTAGGCTTTTTGCAAGGGCTTCCCAAGTACACAGTGGTAAAGAACCTGCCTGCCAGTGTAGAAGGCACAAGAGATACGGGTTCAGTCCCTGGGTTGGGAAGATCCCCTGGAGGGAGGGCCTGGCAACTCACTCCAGTATTCTTGCCTGGAGAATCCCATGGACAGAGGAGCCTGGTGGGCTACAGTCTATAGGGTCGCAAAGAGACAGACACGACTGAGTGCACTCACACAAGCTTTTTGCAAATGTTAGCTCATGGAAACCCCTTAACAGCCCAGGGAGAAAGACTGAGGCTCAAAAAGGGCAAGAATTTGCTCAGGTCTCAGCGTTAGTAAGTGGCAGACCCAGACCAAATCCAAGTCTTCTGCCCCCTTACGCGTCCTCTTAAGCATGAAGCCCATGGTGCCTAGTGTGGTCTCCGGGCCAGCAGCAGCAGCGCCAGGTGGATTGTTGTGGGAAATGCAGTTTCTCCACCTGTCCGTTAACTATGGAAGCAGAAGTCTGGAGGGATGCGTAAATCTGCTCTAGCGAGCCCTCCAGGTGATTCTAATGCATGTTCAAGTTTGAGAACCACTGCATGGAGCTACTCTGCTCCACATTTTTCCGTTTGTTTGCTGCCCTGCTCTTGTGTCATTGAGCTGATCGGTGTAAGCTCAGACTTTGGGCCTTGGCCTCTCTTCGGGGGTTTCCTGCTCACTGGAAGAGGTCCAGTGGCTATCTCTATTGGGTCTGGGGTCTCTGGGAACCCCTCCCAAGTCCCTGAAAGCATTGGGCAGAGCTGATGCCCCCGCTGCCTCCAGCTCCAAGCCTCTGGAGGTCAGAGTTCCTGACCCTGTGCCAAAGGAGATGCCTTGAGAGGGCAGGGGTCCCAGGGGTGAACTGTGGGACAGGCCAGAACAGAAGCTCCAGTCCAGCGGGTTATTCAGGGACACAGAGAAGAGACTTGGGAAATTTTTTGATCCAAGCAGTGTCTCTTTCTTTTCTGCAAATTTGTAATAAGTGGTTTGGCCTCTCCAAAGGCTCCCCCTTGAGGGGCTTGGAGCCCGGGCAGAATCTTTGTTCCCAGTAAGCAAAGCTAGCACACTCATTAGAAATGACCCTGGCGAGAGAGGGGTCGCTAACTGTACTGCATTTTACTTTTTGAGCCCCCACCATCAGTCCAGTACTGTGCTCTTTAATTCTTATCACAACTCTAGGACGGGGTGGATTGATTATTCCCATTTCATGGATGCGACCATCAAGACTTCAGGCTGTAAAGTTGAGAGTCACAGATCAACCACACAGAGGAGTCAGGTTAGATGCTTGAGGTGGCCAGACCACAGATTCCCATATTTTATGAATACCAAGCAGGGCTTGAGCCTTGTCATGTGGGGAAGTTCTCTATGGAATTGAGTGGCCCGTGGCTCTCAGCCTCGTGCCAGGAAAACCAAATGACCTCACATGTGAATGGCTTTTCCTTCTTTGGGGAAGGAATGTGCAGGCCATTCCTGTGAGTTGCAGCCCACGTGGCCTGTGTGCTGTCAGACCCGCAAGGGCCAGACTTGGACTCCAGACGTGGGGGAGGTGTCACAGGCAGGCCCACCCTTGGCTTGGCAGTGGGGAGCAGGCTGTTCTCGACTTGGGCTCCCCACCGGATGTGAAGTGTGCCCAGGAAGAGCCAACAGGCCTTTTATGGCTAAGCAGGTATCCTGGAGCGTGACCTGCTCTTTGGAGTCACCACTCTCTGGGGGAAGCAACAACAAGACCAGTGGGGGCTAAAGCCCGCAGCTCAGGCCTGGCCCGAGTGCCACACATGGGCCCAGGGCGAGCCCAGGCCTCCCCCCTTGGAGTCTTGGTCTCAGTTGCCTCAGTGCCTAGAGAGGACGGGGGTCTGGGGCCTGCCTTTGAGACTGGTTCCTTGCCAGTGGGCCAAATGGGTTTTTAAAAGACTTAGTGGGGTCTTGGAATATTTTCATTAAAAAAAAAAATAGTTTTGTTGATATATATAATTCATATACCATACAGTTCACCCATTTAAAATGTATAATTTAATTTTTTTAGCATATTCAGATATGTGCAACCATTACTGCAGTCAATTTTAGATCATTTTCATCACCTCCAAAAGAAACCCCACCCCCCTTAGCTATCACCGACCCCCAGCCCTAAGCTACCACTACTCTATGTCTGCCTCTTGTAGATACATTTTTGGTTTTTTAACATCCAGGGAGCACTTAGTCTGCGTCAGACACTGAGCTAAGCCTTCTGTGTTAGCTCACACAACCCTCTTTTAGAACAGCTGCACGGAATAAGCTTTTTTTTTGGTCTTTGTCTGAAATGGCAACCCACTCCAGTATTCTTGCCTTGAAAATCCCACCAATGGAGGAGGTTGGTGCAGGCTACTATCCATGGGGTCGCAAAGATTCGGGCACGACTGAGCGACTTCACTTCACTTCTTCACTTCACTTACTGATGTGAAGACTGAGGCTCCGCAAGTCCAGGATCTCAGAGCCCGTAGTGACAGAGCCTGCTGATGGCTGGACCATTGCTGAGGCTCTTTCTTCCTGGGAGAGGCCAGCTGTGGATGGTGGGGGCAGTTGACACTCATTGGCCTGGAGCTGGGAGGGAAACCCTTGTTGCTTCACTGGGATCACACGCCACCTGACTTAAAATGGTCCTGAAATCTCTCAGCAGCCCCAGGTTCAGTCGGCACCTGCAGGAAGGCCCTGGGCTGTCTTCCAGGGGCCTCGGTGGGAAGAGGGGCCTGGAACACTTGGAGGGGCTGGGAGCTCTCTTCTCTCCAACCAGGACACGGTTATTAGGTCACATCACCTCCTAGATGAGCCATTTGGCCCCCTGTGCCCTGGTCTTGTGGCCTTGGCCACCCTCCCGTCATCTGGTGATGTCTCCCCGAGTGGGCTGGAGGTGGACGTAAGCCAGAAACACGGGCCCCTGCTCCTCCGCCTCCTGTTCTCCTCACCCTGGCCAGAGGCTGGTCTTGGGGTTTCCTCTTTAGCTGGAGAGATATTACAGACCTCTTTCTTCCTAACTTGTAGAGCTCTGTGAATGATTAACTTTGATCAAATAGAAAGGGAATGGGAAGCGAGAGCAGCAGGAAGCAGACACTGATGGGACTCCCGTCCCATCCTCACGCCTGGCTGTTCTGCCTCCATGGCCTTCACCTGAGAACAGCCCTGCACATTGTGATGTTCTGTATCCCCATTTGTCAGACAAAGCAACTGAGGCCACGGCCGGTTCATTAAAGCCACACAGCCACTGAGGGACAAAGGCTGGCTGGTTTAACATTGTTTAAAGCCTCTGTTGTGAACAGAGCACCAGACTGTCTTTAAGTACAGGAGGTCTAATGTGGTCCTTTTTCATGCCGTGCTAGGCTGTCATAGGTCTTGTTATCCCCATCTTACAGATGGGCATCCTGAGGCTGGGATTGAGAATTTTGTCCGGAGAGACACAGCTAATGAAAGGTGTAGGTGGAGACCCGGCTCAGTCCAGTTACAGAGTCCAGCTCCGTTGGGAGCCTCCAGCCACCTGCCTCTGAATTTCCGGTTCCCCAGCATTCACTCGACTTGGGGGGAGAGCGGGTGGGGAGGTGCCCTCTCAGAGCAGAGGAAACCGCCCGGCGTTCAGCACCACTCCCAGGTGGGTGGAGAGCAAACAGACCTGGGTGGAGATGTTCTTGGGGACTCTGCTTTTCATCGTGAGTGAAGCAGCTGACAGCTTGCTTTGAAAGGCTGGCAGCCAGCCCTTGATAAGTTAACCAGATACTCCTGTTTATGTTACCAGAACCCTGGGCATTGAGATCACTGCTGGCAGGCCTTTGCTTGGACAGCCCACCCAGTGCCCATGCCCTGGCCAGACTGGCCATGTGTGGGGGTCAGAGGGAGAGAGAACTCTCCCTGGCTGGTCCCCAGTGACCTCCCCCGGGGCCAGCAGATGCTGCAAAGACCTCGGCCCTGAGTTCTCAAGGTGCCCTGGCCTGATGCTTGAACATGGCGGCCAGGAGTGGCAGAGGAGGTGGGCTCTGCCTGGCAGCCCTGGCAAGGCCCCCGCCCAGAGGGGTGCGGCGGGTTGGGAGGCTGCTGAACTAATATCTCAGGTGATGAGCCCTAGAGCCTAGACCAGGGTCCTGGTGCCCTCCTCCAGGGAGGAGAAAACCATCCGATGAGAAGCCAGCTTGTATGGGAAGCCCTGCACCACCTTCAAGAGGCTTAGAAGCTTGTTTGGGCTTTTCTGGGCTGCTGGGCCAGGGGTTTCTCCTCTTAATTTCCTGACAGTTTGCTGTCTGACTATCGAGGTGGACATGTGGGTATGATTGCTGCTTTATCTTCATGTCCTGGTCCCTAATTCTGACTTTCCTTATAATATTTTACACTGATAAGGCACGTTAGAGTTTTTCACAACCCTTTCTCTATATTCTTACTAATTCTTTTAAATAGGTGGAATAATTTTTCCTTTATCAACACTTTTTTTATTTGGAAGCGTGTGTTTTCTCTCTGATCATTCAGGAGCACTGACCCCACCCCAGTGCCATTCTAAGTCCTCCTAGAGAAACCGGAAGTTCCCTCTGTCCCATCCCTGAGGTCCGACTTACCAGATAAATGTACACACTTCCAGACAGGCTTTTCTTATATTTGCATAGTTTAAAAAAAAAAACAGATGACTGCACATGGTATAAAATTCAGAAGAAACAAAAGAGTATTCTGTGAAAAGCAAACGCCACGCCCTCCCCTGTCAGGAGCCTCCTGCCTCCCCTCCCTGGAGGCAGCTGCTGGGCCAGGCCCTGTGTGTCCTTCCAGGGATATTCTGGCATGAAGCTTTTAGGGACTATCCAGTGAAATAATAACAGGTGTCTTGTTGTGAGGGGTAGGCAATCTTGAGACCGAAACGCTGATCATGCATTGAGTCACTGAGATGAAACTGCCCCCTTGGACTTGACTGATATTGGCCTCTCTGAAAAGGGGCAGAACCCATCCATTGTGATCAGCCTTACACGGGAACAGAAGACGTCTGATGTGCTTTCCTTGGTTGTGGTTTTAACGCTCGCGTGTTACAATGGGACAAGTTGCCAGGCTCTGACCTGCAGGGTCTGAGGGATGCTTTTGAGGTTACATAGGTGGAAAGCGTTGGGGTGGCTTATACCAGGCTACACTTATGCCTGGCTGAACCAGGGCAGGGTGCAGGTTTCCTAACCCCTGTGCCTGGAACAGTAACTCCCCTGTAGTGAGCCGGGGGCTGGTGTTGAGTGTCAGGATCCCAGGGGAGTGGGAGGATATGCCTGGGAGAGATGTGGTCAGCACGTGAGTCTGGGGCCTGGCAGCTGGTGAGGTAGGTACTGCTGTCTCCCACTCGCTGAGCCAGTCTTGATTGGCTGCAGGGGGGGTATCTAGTTTACCCTGCTGCAGGACCAGTGGACAGGTCAGCCAGTAATGGACAGCCTGGACTAAGAGGAGTGAGTGCTGGCAGGCAGAAGGCCAGGGAGGAGATGGGGACCGCCAACCACATTTGCAGACAGATGGGCAAGAAGAAAGAAAAGGCGCCGGCAATTCAGCTACAGGAACACGAGCTCTGCTGGCATTGGGATTTTGTTTCCATCATTTTCTCTCATTCATGTGATCGCACATAGTTTTAAGCCTGTGGTGCATACAGTCTTGTATCCTGCTTTTTTGTTAATTACATGTCAGCCTTTTCCCGTAATAGTTAGTTTCAGAACCCATCATTTTGGCCATCTAATGTTCCATTAAGTGGATGAACCATAATTTACTTAACTAATATTTTATTAATAGAATTTGGGGCTATTTCTGATTTTTTTCCTCTTAAGTAATGCTGGCAAGGATGTTTTTGTCCCCACGGCCCTCCTCTTTCTTAAGTGATATTTACCCAGGAGAGTGTCCCAGCTTTGGGCTCAGAGTCTTGCCCATTCTAGCTCCCCTTGGCGAGGTGCCTGCCACCAGAGATGTGCCCCGCATCGGCCTGCCCACTGTGACGTGTTGTGGCTTTGCCCTTTAATGGGAATTTGCCCTTTAATGGGAATTAGCAGAAAGTCGCTTTTGCAGATGTTGTAAATGAAGATTGGCACCTTGGTTTGGGTTCACACAGCATGGCAGTGTGTGTACATGAATGTGTGGGGCACACCTGTTGTGATCCCTGGTGACAGGTGTGGGTCCCTGATCGAGCCCAGATGAGAAGAGCCCCTGTGGCCACTCACAGGATGGACCTTGAGTTTTTGATTGCAGATTCCCAGATGGCTGATGCCGGCAGCGGTCTGCGAGGAATGTTGACCCTGCTGGGCGCAGCTGTCTGCTGAGTGTGTGTGTTAACACACACGTTCCCGTATGGTAACTCTGTTGTTAGGAGACCTAGAAAGGTTTCACGTTTTCCTACAGTGGAACCAGGGACCTGCCTGTATCTTTTGAGGGGGCTTCGGAATGTCTTACTTTTATATTGTCCTGCTACTGCTAAGTCAATTCAGTCGTGTCCGACTCTATGTGACCCCATAGACGGCAGCCCAGCAGGCTCCCCCGTCCCTGGGATTCTCCAGGCAAGAACACTGGAGTGAGTTGCCATTTCCTTCTCCAATGCATGAAAGTGAAAAGTGAAAGTGAAGTCGCTCAGTTGTGTCCGACTCTTAGCGACCCCATGGACTGCAGCCTTCCAGGCTCCTCTGTCCATGGAATTTTCCAGGCAAGAGTACTGGAGTGGGGTGCCATTGCCTTCTCCGTTATATTGTCCTAGCGTTAAAAAATTCTAAAAGTCCAGATTTCTGGCTCCTCTTCATTCGAGGTCTGCCACCTGAGGACCCATGTTCCCTTGTGGAGCCAAGGAGAGAAGCCTCCTGTCTCCTCACTGCGCCTGCCCTGGTCCTGAAGCTGTGCTCTGATTGCCACTTACCAGCTTGCAACCAGGCCTTGGTGCCCATGCTGCTCTCCTGAGTAGAAACCCAATGGAGAGCCCAAGAGGGCCTTTGTTTCAAGACGAATCCTTGAGTACACATGGAGGAGGCGAGGTCTCACCAGTCCCACTTTTCTTACGCTTGCCCATTGTGCTTTTATTAAACCTCTTTGTGCCTTAGTCTCCTCATCTGTAAAATGGGGAGAGTAACAGCATCTGCCTCATAATGTTGTCATGAAGATTGAGTTAAAAGGGCTATGCAGAAGGGGATCCAGCACAGAGCGAGTGCTCAACAGATGTTAGATGCTGCTGTTATTATTATTAATGGCATATGTGTCTGTTTCCTCTAGACTAGATTCTCAGCCAAGGTGTGTTTTTTGGTTATCGCAGCTTGAGGTGAGGGATGTTCCCTGCATGTCGTGGGAAGGTCCAGGAATGCTGCTAAACATCCCATGATGTATGGGACAGGCCCCAAACCCTGAACAAAGTAGTAGCCGACCCAAAATATCAATGGTCTTGAGCTTGAGAAACTCCGCTCAGACATTGAAGCGTGTAGTCTTGGTCCAGTTGAACTCTTCAAACACATCTCTGAACCAACTTTTCAAGGGCTGCTTTGCACTCTTGAAGAATCAATATTATAAGGGACCTACTTAGCTCAGCCCTGAGGGGGTGCTTGGTTGAGTCCTCTCTCAGCACCTTCACCAAGCACATGCCTTTGTTGGGTAACACATCCAGCACTTGGTCTGTCCTTTATTACATTGAGCTCTGGTCTTCCTGTTCTTCATCCTCGTAACAACAGTTCCCATTTATCGAGCCTTACGTGTGGGTGATTGTGCTTAGCACTTGCTGCGTGTTGCTGCACTGATCTACAGCACCCTTCCAGGCGTATTCTATTATTATACCCATTTTACAGATGTGGGGGTTGAGGGTTGGAGAATTAAAGTCATTTGCCCGGGGTTACTTGGTCAGAGGTGGGATTAGAACTAGGTCAGTCTTTCTGTAGAACACACGTTCCTTGCCGTTGCTGCCTGCCTTGTTCTGCCCAGGGCTGCACCCAGCACGTTTATTTGCTTGTCCATAGGAGGGTCTTTCAAATATTTGGATGAGCCCCTGAGTCCACTCTTCTCTCTTCCTGGTCAGGGAGCCCCACTTCTCAGAGTTCTCCTCAAAGACATATGTTTCTGACCTGCTCACCATCCAGAATATTCTTCCATCTCTGGACAAGCAGCTGCCTGCCTCGGGACTCCCCTTTCCTCTCTCCATCATGCTACCCGCAGAGAGGCAGCCCGCCCCACGCCAGCTCTCCTGATGGTCCATCAACTCAAGACGCTGTCTGCCAGTGCTGACCGGAGTCTCTCGGGGTGGTGTTTTCACTTCACAGTGATGAGTTTCCCATGACATGCCACAAGATTCGGTTCACCTGTCTGCCCTTGGTTCTGCTGTTCCCTTCCAGCACCCCACCCACACCTGAAGTCCCCATGGTCGTGGTGGAGCAGAAAGCATGTGGGGCTGGGACTCAGGAGGCCAGGTTGTGAACATACCCCAGCTGTGTGGCTTAGGAAAAATCACTCACCCTCTCTGGTCCACATGCCCCAGTTGTAAAGTGAGGGTTTGGCTCTGATGTGCCAAGCATGTCTTCCAGCTCTAACGTTCTTTGATGGCATGTGTTGAATAGCATGAACTTGTAATAATTATCTCTAATTATTGTGGTAACAGTAATGAGAGGTAATTACGGAGCAGCCCCTGTGTTACAGACCTTCTTTTCAGTGTTTCTCAGGAAATTCTCCACTAATCCCGTACTGTCATTACTCCATTTTACAGACAAGCGCCTTGAGGCAGAGCCACTTGAGTCGCTTGCCTGAGGTTATCACGTGGCTAGAAATGGATGAGCTGGGGTTTACCTTGTCTTCTTCAGAGTAATCGAATCCTTCCCCTCTCTTGGATTCCTGCTCTGTGAAGTGATTTTTATTTTCAGTTAAAAAAAAAAAATTTTTGGCCGCACTGTGTGGCTTATGGGATCTTAGTTTCCCAACCAGAGATTGATCCCATGCCCTCAGCAGTGAAAGCGCGGAGTCCCTCCAGGGGTTCCCCTCTGTGGATCTTAAGCAAGTCCTGTGACCTTCCTGTGCTCGGCATCTTGTGTTTTGCTCCTTGTGTTTCCCTCCTCCCACCAAGGTCACGACCCTAAATACCGCTTGACTTCAAAAGCTCAGCCCCTGACTCATGCTTACAGGGTAATCCTCTGTACCCCAGATCCCAGCTGGCTGTGATTATTCAGACACCTTTTAGAATCTAAAATTTAGTCAGTAATGATGGTAGTGACTACTACGTCATACTTAATATATTTCAAACCACATTAGTATTAATATTATGTTATCATAATTAATAAAAATTAACAACTTAGTATGTTGATATTAGCTTTTCCTGATTCTTGTGTGTGTGTGGTAGATACTCTGTATTGTTTAATCTTCACTGCAGTCCTGTCTGGTAGATGCTATTGTCCCCATTTACAGATGTGAAAACTGAGGCTCAAAAGGGCCTGTGGGGCTAAAGTCACATGCTCGTGCATCTGCTGGGAGGGATTGGGGGCAGGAGGAGAAGGGGACGACAGAGGATGAGATGGCTGGATGGCATCACTGACTCGATGGACGTGAGTCTGAGTGAACTCCGGGAGTTGGTGATGGACAGCGAGGCCTGGCGTGCTGCGATTCATGGGGTCGCAAAGAGTCGGACACGACTGAGCGACTGAACTGAACTGAGTGCATCTGAGCTGGGAAGTAGGGAAAGCATGGTCTCGAAAGCCATTTGCCTTATTTTAAGGAAATGTAGGGAATGTCCTGGCAATGCAGTGGTTAGGACTCAGTGCTTTCATTGCCAGGGGCCTGGGTTTGATCCCTAATCGAGGAACTAAAATCCCACCAGCCACATGACTCGGCCCCACCCCATCCCCTCAGCTGCAACAAAAGGAGATATATGGACAGGATACTTGTTAAAGATGTAAGGGAAAGCCCTTAGAGGATCTCGTGTGAAAGCAGGATTGTGAGACCCAGCAGAGAATGTAGACAGAGATGCTTCTCTCTCCATCATCTCCATGGACCTTGACCAGCTCCTGTGTCCCATACTCTCCCACCCCCCATAGGAGCCGGGCCAGGACCATTTACAGCCTTGAACTACAGTGCTGGATAGTTACCCTCTTTGTTTCCTAAAATCACCTTCATGCCAGATTACACGTGGGCAGATGCTTCCAGGTCAGTGAGAAGCTGAGCAGCAGTTGGGGTCCTCTGCCAGCCCCTCCCTCTCTGTCTAACGTCCTCTGAGGCTGTGCAGTGGGGCTTGAGGTGGGTGAAGGATGAGAAGGGAGTGAGCCCCACTGTAGCTCTGGCTGCCCTTCCACCATGGAGCCCAGGCTCTTTCCCTAAGACCTGAGCTGTCTGCACACCCAAGCTCATTCTACAGCAAAGCAGGTCCCGGTAAAGTCTATCAGCTCCTATCTCCTTTGTCCGAGACAAAGCATGGACCCCCTGAAAGACCTCCTGGAGCAAGGGGAAGCTCGGATGGGGCAGGGGCTGGTTGGGAGTGAGGCAGCAAGATGCCATCTGCCTTTATTTGAAGTCAGGATGGATTGTAACCCTACTAGGGCAGCCCTGCCTGCCACACCGGGGCATCTGGGCTGGAGGCCATGGGGCCAGGATCTCTAGCATGGGCGTCCCCTGTGGCTGGTGGCTTTTCCTCCTGTCCAGGGGCGGGTGCCTCCCTCAGTCATAATTTGAGAGCTGGGGCTTCAGGACCAGGGCCTGCCCACGCCAGAGGAGGGTGTCTGTGCGGTGTGCAGGGAGGACCTCACTCCTGACTCTGTTGTCTCCTCTCCCGGGGCCCTGTCAGCCTCCTCTGCTGGGGATCCACAAGGCCACGGTCAAAGTCATAGGCTTTCTGCCCCCACAGCGCACTTTTAGCCCTCTTCCCATAATACATCGGGGCCAGTTCAATAAAAGTTCTCGGACACAAGGTTGGTCATCTTGGGGACACGGTGCATTGCTTGCATGGATGGAACCCGAGCTGGGTGGCTGGAGGAGGGAGGAGAGTGTGGGCTGGGAGCACACAGGGCTGAGTCCTCCGAGGCCCGTCCCTGGGGAGGTTGTGGAAGAGCTAGTTTTCTCCTTCCTCTAATCATTTATTGAGCATGTTCTAAGTGGCAAGCACTTTGTAGATGTTTTCCAGTTAATCTGCCTGATATTTATAAAGTGCCGACGCTACCCCCATTTTGCGGCTAAGGGACCTGTACCTGAGGTTTGCAGGCGAGCCTGCACCTCACGTGGCTGGTGAAGAGTGGACCTGAGTGCTAAACCATATCTGGTTCCCCCAAGTGCATGTTTTTGATCACTGAGTTTCTGTTTCCTCTGTGGCCCGAGCTTCGAGCTGGGCGCTGCTTGCTGGGGAGGCGCTCAGAGGCCCCTTCCTGGTAGTCACCCTGTTGGGGTCAGGACGAGGCCTTGGGGTCTTAGCCACGTGTGGCCCCCCGCAGCCTCCGAGGCAGGCCTTTGTGGGAGGGAGTCTGGGCAAACACAGGTGCGTCTCAGCCTCCAGGGCTCTGGGACTGGCTTCTCCAGGAAATGGGGCTGGCTGCTTTCAACAGCACTTTTCCTCTTGCAAAAGCGGTATCTTTTTATCTCTTCCTCCTGCCTCTCACCCCATCCCCTCTCCACGACTGTGTGGTAAACAGTGAGATTTCATGGTCCCCCTAACTGTGAGGGTGCTGGCAATTCCCACCAGGACCCCAGCACCACTGGACCTGAAACTCCATCTGAGCTGCCGGGGTGATCCACTTCCTGCCAAGTCGGCAGAAAACCCCAGGCAGAAGCTGAAGGTGGGCCTGGGAGGGAGATGAGGGGAAGGTACTGTGGAAATGCAAGGTGGTGGTAAATGACCCGCCCTCGTCAACGTAGAGTGTGGTGACATCCTTTGTATATATGGACACATGGCATCTGGGAGAGAACAAGGAACCACAAACAAAATTATACTTATTGTAAACATTTAAAAATTCTTTAATGTTTTTTTGCATCAAAAAATTTACAGCAAAATGAAAAGAAAAACTAAATAGCTTCTCATCCCCAGCTAGGTTTGCAGTGTCAGCACGAGAGGAAGGGGACCCAGTGAATACTTTTTTTTTTTTCCCCTTTATTAAAATTATTTATTTGGCTTTGCTAAGTCTTAGTTGCAGGATCTTTGATCTCCATTGCAGCATGTGGGATCTAGTTCCCTGACCAGGGATTGAACCTGGGGCCCCCGCATCGGGAGTGTGGAATCTTAGCCGCTGGACCGCCAGGAACGTCCTGTAACCACTCTTTCCTGCCCTGCTGTATCTTCCTTCCTCTGGGCCAGAGGCTTCCTGGGGCCTCAGAGAGCTGTCAGTCCCTCGCCCTGACACCTTTGAGGTGCGGTTGCATCTTCCTGGATCCTCGCACTTTGTATCAGTTCCTCACTTGCTCCTTCACTCACTCAGTTGTCTCATTTTTACATCCACCGAGTGTCTGTCGCACAGGGCAAGGATTTTTGTTACTTTGCTCAGTGCTGCATCTGTGACTCTGTGCGCTGAGACTCTAGGGTGAACACTTGAGTCCAGGTGTGAAGCTGACCAGCAGCCACCTTGCAGTGGGATTAGAGCAATGATGGAGGAGATGCAGGGTGTCAGGGGCTGACACATCACCCCATGTGGTGGGTGGCTACTCTGAAGGCTTTCTGGAGGAGGTGATCTCTTAGCCCAGTCTTAGAGTGTGAGTTGGCCGAGCCTGATGTAGAGGACACTCCAGGCTGAGGAGTCAGTGTGCGTCCCCTGCCCACCTTCAGTCTATATGTCGGGTTCATCAAACTTTGGGACAGCCCACACATCCCTCTTGCCTATCATGGGAGTGGGCTTGCCTGTAGAGTGGAGATGTGTTTGCAGGGAGAGAAAAAGAGTATCCTGTGTTGCTAAGTGCCTAGTGAAATATGATTTAAGAATGAGGCCTGGACTTGCTTGGTGGTCCAGTGGATAAGAATCCGCCTGCCAGTGCAGGAGACCTGGGTTCGATCCCTGGTCTCAGAAGATCTCACATGCCTCATGTGCCACAGCTCCTGAGCCCGCATGCTGCAACTACTGAAGCCTGTGTGCCCTAGAGCTGGCAGTGAGAAGCCCACGCCCCTCAGCTAGGGAGTAGCCCCTGCTCATCACAACTGGAGAATGCCCATGCACAGCAGCGAAGACCTAGTAGAGCCATAAATAAATGTTGGCGGAATGTTGTAACACAGCCTCCTTTCCCCTCCTTGTGTGACTGCTGTCTCTGCTTCTTGCTCCAGGCTCTTCAACTCTTGCTCATAAACCTGCTCAAGCCTTTCTTCTCCCCAGTGCTCACTGGTGTGGCATCCTGCCCTCCTCCTGCCCATTTTTGCCACTTCACTTTGGAGTTTCCCAGGGCAAGAGGAAGTGGTGGTGGGGGTCATGAGTCTGGTGACCCTTCCAAAGAGGAGGAGGATTTCTAGCGTGGATGCTGCTGTTTTGATGAATAACTCACTCTCAGCATTGCCACTTGGCGGCGTGAGTGGGGAGAGACCTGGCTGGCCCTGCTGGGGGTGACTGGATGTTGGCTCTTGAGTCCCTATGTAACTGAGATTACCATTTGGTGCAGAGAAGTCTTGAGTCACCAAAGAGTAGTTTGGATCTAAAGCAGGAAAGCTCTTCTCTCTGTTTGTGAGCTGGGGAGAGGCACTTGCCCAGGTTTTGCTTGGATGGGCGAGTGAAATTGAAGCGCACACTTTTTATTTCTCGTCTTTGTTGAGCCACCCTCTTCCTTGAGTGAGCCACCAGGAGGTGCTTTTGGCCTGGGACAGCTTGGTTGGTGACCTGCCCGGTCATCTGCTTAAGACAGAATACAGAAGCTTCAAGGTTGCTTTTCTCTCCCCACAGATTAGAAAATTATAGTGATGATGATCTTTCATTTAGTCTCCTTACAGTCCCTTTTTAAAATTCTTGCTCATACTTGTGCAGTTTAAGGTGCCTCCACCTCCCACCCCCAGGATACACACATACACCATGGGGTACTTACCTTTCTCTCTGCTTATCCAGACACTATTCCTCTGAACTCTGTCCCCAGTAAACCTGATTAATGCTCTCCATTAGCTAGCTGCCAAGTGGGCAAGGATTTAATAAATTTATTTACCCTAAGGTGTTAATGAGGCTTAATATTTTACCTCTGGGATACTCCACCTTGTAACTGTGAAGATCGATACTAAGCTTTAAAACCTAAGAGGTAAACTGGTAAGAACAGAATCATACCACTTCTAAATGTAGGTGGGGATAATGGTTTTGGAAGAAGGTCGGGAGGGTGGACTTTAAAAGGAGGGTGCTCCTTTGTCCATCCCACTGTGCCCATCTGTGCTGCTGGCCCTGCAGGGCGACCCCTCAGCTATTGCCCTGCGATGAGGTAAAGGAGATTGTGTGGGGAAATGATGCTGAGAGGTTTTATGGGCTCTACTGAGGGCTCTTTCTTGCCCTCTTTGACCCCGTCAGATATCTTAACCAACAAGGATGACAACACCAGCCCACTCGGCACCTTGCACAAAACAGCCGGAAAAATGACATGAGGCAACAGGGTCCTGGGGACACAGTGAGGCCCTTGTGAGAGCCTCAGAGACCTTGCGGCTTGTGGGAGAGCCTGACCACTTGCTCGTCTTTCCTTCCTGCAGACGTTTACAGCATGGTGCAACTCCCACCTCCGGAAGGCAGGAACACAGATCGAGAACATCGAGGAGGACTTCCGGGACGGCCTGAAGCTGATGCTACTGCTGGAGGTCATCTCAGGTGAGCTGGACCATGGTCTTGGGAGTGCCGAGGCAAAGGTGATGCCAGACGGGCAGGGTCACCAGGGTGTAGGATCAGACATTGCCCAATGGGCTCTGCCCCTTTGGAAATGCTGCCCCGACACCTCTGCTTCTGCTCCATCTTTGGTTGGGGCTAGCTTTGGAGCTTTTGAAAAAGTGGGAGATAGCGTGTGATTTCAGACCCTGAGACTGAGTTTGGGCTTGGCTCTGCTGCTGACCCTCTGTGTGTCCTTGGACAAGTCACTCCCTTTCTGCCTCAGCATCCTCATTTGCATACAGAGCGGTCTGAAGGTTGGTCTCTGGGGTCTCTTCTCCTCCAAGGCTAAAATTCTTTGGTCAGGAAAGCAACCACATCTGACTGTCTCCAAATGCTGGCTCCTCTGCTGCCTGTCCACCTATATCAAGGTGATCCTAGTTCCTTATCCAGTCCCCAGTTTGGGATTTGGATGTCCAGATATCTGGAGGGACAGCTCCTCTCTCCAATGCCTGTCTCCACTTTCTTATAAATACCTTTCCTCCACCAGCCCTTAAGGGTTGGAGGTCCTTGAGATTCTAGCCTTGGCTTACACACTGGTCAATCTAAGCTGCTTTCTTCACTTTATCTTCCATCTTGATGCCAGTGAGTCCTAGACTAGGGTCAGTCCAGCCTTCTTGGAGGCTCCAATTCAGGCTTAAATCCTGAATTGCACTGGGCATCTCCACCCATTTGTGCCCCAGGCTTCAATACTGTGTACCACACCTGGCCCTTGCAAACCTCTTTTTCCTCCTGCAGTCTTTATCTTGTTCTTCTAAGCCTCATTCAGGAATCTTAGATAGCTCTTCTTTGGCATTTAAGTTTCATTCATTCTGTTTTCTTCTTCTGTTCTCCTTCTTTGACCTCTGCTACACAGATATTGTGCCTGCATCAGCTTTCTCCTAGATGATGTCCAGAGGCCTTTGACCCCTCCTCCCAGCTCCCCCCTTCTCACTGGCCTCCATCACCCACACGTAGCCAGAGGGTCCATCTAATAGCCCAAATGTGGTTGCACTGTTCCCTGCTTGAAACTTTTCAGTGCCTCCCTGGGGCTTTGTACCTGCAGCTCACATTCCTTAACATAGCTAGCAGAATCCTTCATGAGCTGGCACTTGCCTTGTTTTTGACTAACTGTTCCCCAAAAGGTGTCAGACTCTCTGCCACAGGAAGACATGCAGGCCCCCCCGCCCCCAACGTGTGTGTCCCCCTGCTCTTTGTTTTCGGTGCTTTTGCACAAACTCTGGCTGGCTTCTCTGCCCCTCGGTGCTTTAAAATATTTCCACTGCAGGTGGGGGTAGGGGGTGTGTGTGTTCAAATATACGTAACTTAAAATTTACCGTTTGGGCCGTTTTTAAACGTGCACAGAGGCATTGAGTGCATTCACATTATTGTGCTACCGTCGTCACCAGTACTCATCTCCAGGCTTTTTCATCATTCCCCACCGAGATGCCATGCCGTCATTAAATGCCAACTTGCCATCTCCTTCTCCCCCCAGCCCCTGCCCACCACCATTCTACATTCTGTCTCTGTGAACTTGGCTGTTCTAGGCTTCTCGTATTAGTGTAACCCTGTAGTATTTGTCCTTTTGTGACTGGCTTATTTCATTTAGCATAAGGTGCTCATGTTTCCTCCATAAAGTAGCATGTACCAGAATCTCCTTCCTCTTTAAGACCAGACAATATTCCATTGTGTACATATGTTCCACATTTGTTTATTCAGTCATCTGTCATTCACACTTGAGTCGTTTCCACATTGTGGATATTGTGAGTAATACTGCAAAGAACATGGATATACAGATACTGTGTAAGTCTCTGCTTCCACTTCTCTTGGGTATGTACCCAGAAGTGGAATTGTTGGATCCTAGGGTAATTCTGTGTTGAATTTTTTCAGGAACTGCCATATGTTTTCCTCTAACTGCCTTTTATTTATTTTTTTAAGTTTTAAATGTATTTTTTCAATTGAAGGATAATTGGTTTACAGAACTGAATTGGTTTCTGCCAAGCGTCAACATGAATCAGCCATAGGCACACATATGTCCCCTCCCTCTTGAACGTTCATCTCCCTCCCCATCCCACTCCTCTAGGTTGTTACAGAACTCTAAATGCCTTTTAGAGTGTCCTTATTACCTCTTCCTCCAACATTTCTTAGTTTAAGCAAATCTGGCATTGTTCTTTTTCATTTTTAAAAACTCGGTTTAGGCATCTCCTCCGGGAAGGCTTCCTTGACCATCACCCCTTCTGTTCCTGCTTTGGGTGCCTGCCCTCCTCTGGGCTCCTGGAACACACTGTTGATCCCTCTAGCACGTCATTTGCCACACAGCAGGATTGTTCTTGGCTCGTGTGTTTTCTCCCCACTGCACACCTGGCCCCGGAGGGCGGGGACAAACTCGTCCATGTCCCAGGTGCTCAGATCTATATACTGGGCAGGTAGGGATGCTCAGCAAATATAGAGTGACCGACCGCCCAGCTGGGCTTTCTGAATACCCACCAGGTGCTTGCACTGAACAGGCCTGTGCACATCTGTGAGGCGGCTCTTCTGTTTCCTGGGGTGGGGAGAGACTGAGTCATTGAGACGATGCCTTTTCCTCCCTGAGTGTCTCTGGAGATGGTTAGGATGGCAGGAAAAGGAAGGGGGGGTACCCCCTCTGCAAGGGGACCTCTGCTGCCTGTAGAGGTCCTCTGAGTGTGGTCCCTGGACCACCCAGCAGAATCAGCAGGACTACTTAGCCACATGTGGGTTCCCAGACCTCCAAAGTCAGAAACTCAGGAGGAAGGGGAAGGGGGCCAGACGCCTACCGTCAGCAGGTTCTCCAGGTGATTTTGTGTGGACCGAAGTCTCAGGACTTTGCTACCTCCCTTGTCTTGGAGGAGCCTGTTCCAGCCAGTGGATGTAGCTGGCAGTTAGGCTGGCGAGCTCAGGCTTAGCAGGACCTAAAGGCTGGGGCTCTAGTGGGAGCAGCCCTCGTGGGGCGCGGTGGGGTGTGGGGGGAGGGCCACAAGGTACTGGCTCCATCCCACCTATTGGAAGGGAGCCCTGGGGCGTCTCATCTGCCCAGGGGGGCAGTAGGATACCTTCCCAGAGAGGGTGGGCTGTGGCCACAGCCTTGGGAAAGCCACACATGGGAAGTCTTGATTTAATAATAAAAACCCAGCTGGGCTTCCCTGGATGCTGCCAGGCCAAGTGACATCTGTAGCAGGAAGTCTGTTCTGTGGAAGTCGGGTGGGGGCTCTGGGGAGGGGGCTCCCTGGAGAAGTGCTGCTCTTGACAGGATGAGCATGGCCAGCATCAGGGCCACCATGCCCCTTGGGATCTCTCAGCCAGGCTGTTGATGTGCTCAGAAGTGGGGTGGAGAGGGGGCCGCTGGGCTGGGCTGGAGCCTGTGGTGGGTGTGACGTCCTGAGTTCGAGGCTGGTGGTTCTCAGACCTCTCAGAGACTGAAAGCTGTGCGCCCCTTCCCCAGGTCTGGGCACACGTTGCATGTATACATTTTTCAAATGGCTTCAGGGGATCCTTGGACACCTCCTTCCTGTGCTCTGAGCAGGGTATTTGGAGAACCAGCTCATCACCCCCTGCTTCCCTGAAGCTCCTGACCGTAAACACTGAACAGCAGAAGCTCTGTGTGGGAAGCAGGGGTCAGGGAAATGGCCGCTGAGTGAGGGTGGAGGGTTGACTTGGAGCTGAGCTGAGAGTGCCCCTGGGCAGCAGGAAACGGATAAGAGCTGTTGTTCTCAAATGAGAGAGGGGCTCTGTGGGCAACACACAGGGAGCTTTCCCCAAATACCCTAGCATGACCCACACCCTCCCCCGGATCGGCCTTTGCAGATGCTGTTCCTTCTGCCTTGATCGCTGTTCCCTGCAGTCTGGGTCTGTTGGCCTCCCACTAAGAGGCCTCCCCTGCCCACCTCACAACTCTTTCACCCTCCTACCTGCCCTCCTCCTCTGCAGTCTCTTTTAAAGCATTTGTTTTAAGCATTTCTCCTTTTTGGCTTTTTGTTCATTTGTGTATGTTGATGTATGTTGAAGGTCTGTCTGTCCCCCTGGACCGTAAGTCCATGAAGGCAGCGAGCTGTTTTGTTCACCCCTGTATTCCTAGCACACAGCCAAGTCCTTTGACATATACTCAGGGCTTAGTACAGACTTGTTGAGTGGCTGCAAGCAGTTAGAGCTGAGAAGTAGGAGAACAGTGTTTCACTTCCCATTCCTCCCTCTCCATCTGTTCAGGTGAACGTTTGGCCAAGCCCGAGAGAGGCAAAATGAGGGTGCACAAGATCTCCAATGTCAACAAGGCCCTGGACTTCATAGCCAGCAAGGGGGTCAAGCTGGTGTCCATAGGAGCTGAAGGTGAGTAGGGCCTGCCCCCTGGCTGCCCCCCACCCCCATCCCACCCCTCTGCATCCAGCCGGATTTTCTGCCCCCACCTCTTGGTTCTCTTGGCCTTTTCTAGCCTGACTCCTAGACCCACACATCCATGGGCGCATTTGGAAGTAGGGCTCCCAGCACCTGGCTAGCCGGTGGATCCTTCATGTAAAAACATCACTTTCCGTCTAGTCTCTGTACCTTGGTGACCGTGACCCCAACCCCCCCACCCCTTTAACCCCCCACCCCCCGCTGAAGCCCAGCACTGTCGGATCCGTGGGATCCACATGTGTGGAATGCCACATCCCCCTTCTGCAGGCCTGGCTGTGCTCCCCTGTCCCAAGCACAGAGTTCTGCAGCCTGGGGAGAATGTGTGGACATTGGTGCATACCGGGAGCCCCTGCAGGATGGGTGTCCAGAAGGCTTTAGGTTTCTTTTTTTGGCCACACTGCGAGACATGAGAGATCTTAGTTCCCAGACCAGGGATCGAACCCGTGTCCCCTGCATTGGAAGCATAGAGTCTTAACTGCTGGACTGCCAGGGAAGTCCCAGGAATATTCTTAGTAACATTTCCCTGCAGAGCAGCTTCTTGAATTTTTTCCCTTTTACTTAAGAAAAAAAATTTGTTTATACACCTGAAACTAACACCAGCTTGTCAATCAGCTATACTTCAATCTTTAAAAATTGTTTAAAGTTCAGTTTAAACCATTAATAGCATGTTCTTAATGGTTAGAAGGAGGTGGCACAGTTTCTTGTGTGCGGTTCTGAAGGACTTGGAGAGGGTCAAGGTGATTAGAATAAAGTACCATAACCAGGCCCCATGAGGACTGTGTCCCACGGATTCATCAGTGGATTGGGCACCTCTGTGGTGCCAGAGACTAAAAGGTGAGTAGTACAGTCTCCATTCATTCATTCATTCATTCATTGTAGATATAACCTGGACTGTGGTTACTGATCACTTGCTCTGCAGCAGGCACTGTGCTAAAGCCTTTTGTACCAGGGATCTTATTTCATCCTCGCCATAGCCCTTTGAGATGGCTCGAATTGTTATCCCCATTTTACAAAAAGAAAACATGTGCCTAATGAAGATTAACTTGTCCAAAGTCCCGTCTTCAGCAAGTGGTAAAGCCGGAACTCAAATCCAGGTCAGAGTGACACTAGAGAAATGCCCCAGAGGGTGGCCTTTCCTTACAGAGGGTGCGGGGTGTTGTTCCAGTAAATCCATGCTGCTGCTGCTAAGTCGCTTCATTTGTGTCCGACTCTGTGCGACCCCATAGACGGCAGCCCACCATGCTCTCCCGTCCTGGGATTCTCCAGGCAAGAACACTGGAGTGGGTTGCCATTTCCTTCTCCAATGCACGAAAGTGGAAAGTGAAAGTGAAGTCGCTCAGTTGTGTCTGACTCTTAGTGACCCCATGGACTGCAGCCTACCAGGCTCCTGTGTCCATGGGATTTTCAGGGCAAGAGTACTGGAGTGGGGTGCCATTGCCTTCTCCGAGTAAATCCATAGCAGCTGATCTTTTTCTCTGGTTGATGATCTGAAAGTCCTCCTCCTTTTTTCTGAAAATTGAGGGGTTTGATATAGCAAACTCAAACTGAGAAACTTGAGCACAGGAGCTGGCAAACTATAGTCCATGGGGTCAAACCTGGCGGACCCGGGCTTTTGTAAATATTGGAACACGGCCACACCCGTTTGTTTACATATTATTGGCTGCTTTCCTGCTGCAGGCAGAATTGAATAACTGTCTCAGAGACCATATCCCTGCAAAGCTGAAAATATTTCCTATCAGGCCCTTTACGGGAAAAGCTTGCTGACCCTTGCCTTATCAGGGACTCAGGCTAGTCCTTGAGGTCATTGTGGGTGGTGCCTTTTGTGTCCCACCCCCTGAGCTGTGAGGCAGAGATCATGTCTCCTACATCCTTGTGGCCCCAGCTCCCAATGGCATGCTGCCCACAGTCAGTGCTCAGTAAATGTTTGAAGGGCTTGTGTACAGCAAGGTACCAAAGAAGAAAAGAATTGTTTGTTCTCTTAGGGAGGAATCAAGACTTGGCAGAAAAAGTTTCAGCTAAGCAGGGATGGGAAGCCAAAGAAATCACCACTCTGGTAGTCTGCTACAAGCTCAGATGCTCCCTGGGGCAGGGAAGTGGAGGATGTGTGAGGTGGGCCAGAGACAGTAGGGATGAGTGGGGAGTGGGGAGAAGTGGGAAAAACACGTTCTTCTAAACGGGGCAGCTGCTGTGTAGATCTAACCAATTGTTGCTGAGTGGGAATACATATCCAGTGTTGCCAGATGTTCTGAATTTTTCGAAAGAAGCCAGAAATCCAGACTTTTAGAAAGGAGAATGTAATAACTACCATAATATATATATGTGTGTATATATATATATAGAGAGAGAGAGTCCCAGGTGGTGCTAAAGAACCTGCCTGCCAATGCAGGAGACATAAGAGACTGGATTTGATCCCTGGGTCTGGAAGATCCTCTGGAGAAGGGAATGGCTTCCCGCTCCAGTATTCTTGCCTGGAGAATCCCATGGACAGAGGAGCCCGGTGGGCTATAGTCCATGGGGTCGCAAAGAGTCAGACACAACTGAAGCGACTTAGCGTGTGCGCATGCACACACACACGTATATATGGTAGTAGTGTTAGTTGCTGCATCGCAGGCAGATTCTTTACCATCTGAACCACCAGGGAAGCCCCTGTGTGTGTGTGTGTCACTGAATACCAAAGGGAAGGAAGAAAGGAGAAGATGGGCAAGAACAGCACTTGCTGAGGTCCAGATCTGTGGCTGGCCAGATAGGACAGAATGCTTTGACAGGCTTGTAGTATCACCAGCCATATTTTACAGTCTAGGAAACGAAGGCTCAGAGGAGCTGCTCGAATGGAAGTGTGCAGTGTGTTGGCCACAGGCTCTGGGCCAGGTGGCTTCCATTGGGCAGAACACAGATTCAACCCTGGGGGTTTGGACTCCAGAGCTGAAGTCTAAACCTCTCCAATCACCAGGGCACTGCTGCCTCTCTGCAGGGGTCCAGGACAGAACCTTCACGTCTGATTTTCCTCAGCTGTGAAGTGGCGGGTCACACTAGCTGTGTGGTCTCAACAGAGGGGTAAGGAGCACAGCCAGACAGGGGCATAAACTCTAACCACCACCTCTGTTCTCCCAGGAGGTCACTTAACCTAGCTGGCTGGAGTTTTCTAGTTCCCTTAACACAGACGTTGCTTCTTGAAAGATTTCTAAAGCTGCTTTTAAAATGAGACATTCCAAGCCTTCCTGCTACCTTTAGGCCAAGGCTTCCCTCTTTGAAATCCTCTCTCCCATTTTAAGCCAATGCATTAATAGTAACCTATATGGGAAAAGAATCTGGAAAAGAATGAATGTCTCTATGTATAACTGAATCGCTTTGCTGTACACCTGAAATTAACACATTGTAAATCAACTATACTGCGACTAAAAAGAAAGAGGTCGAGCACCAAGATCATGCCAGGACGGCCCGCTGCTGAGCCAGGAAACCGGATGAGGCCCAGAAAGGGTTTTGTTTATTTTAATGAAATGAAGTTTGCTGCTGTAGACTATCAAAGACGGTGGAATGGATCACCCAGAAGGAGCTCTCCTGGGGTTGGGGTGGGAGGAGACGTTGCCATTTATCCTGGCAGGGGAGCCTTGGGGACCAGATTGGGGCCCCAGTGAAAGACCCCAGACCTTTGAAGGATGATCACGTGGGATAAGGTCTTGACTCCGGCTGACCCTGGTGGGAAGCACCAGGCCTGGAAGGGAGATCCTGTGGGTAGGCAGACTGTGGAAAACATACAGAACCTTAGGGGATGGAGTGGGTGCTCTGGGAAAAGCATCAGGTGTTCAAAGTGAACACCCAAAGATGTTCAGGTGGAGGTCAGAGGCAAGGAGCATCCGTGCCACACGAGAGGTTAGAATAGATCCATTTCTTGTGTGATACTTGGTTCTAGAATGTCTAGACTTCATGGGATTGAGACTTGACCTGGGTGAGTGGTTGGGATTTAACCAGATGAGAGCACCTGAGAAGGAATTTTCATTTTAAAATCTAGAGGCAGGGAAAGCCTGATAGCTTTGGGTGCCAGAGCCTGGGAGTGGGCTTGATGATTTAGTGTCTGTCTTTAGGTTGGATGGTGGCCACTGGTCTGGGCAGTGGTGACCCCCCAGGGTGGAGGGTCTAGTTTTCTACCACATGGAGTTTCTTCAGCATCATTGATTCCACCATCTGAATACTGCCTGCCTGGAGTGGGGCCAAGAGAGAGGCAGGTTCTGAGTAAAAGCAGGATATGAACAGCTTCATAGGTAGCCGTGGTTTAGGAATGGCATCTTCCCACACCCACAGCAGACATTTGTTAATCTGTCATCATGGGTTTCCCCCAGGGGCCTGGTTACAGCCATTTCACCCCCCTTTTGGACTCAGTGTATCAGGCCATAAAGATACCTGTGAGATGGACAAACTTACTCCAAACGTAGAGCTGCCTAGTGAAAGGATCCATTCTGGGGAGGGTTTTTGAGGGTGAGGGGGGCTCAGGTGGACACGGGGATGAAAACAAATCGCTCTCTTTGCCTGTACTCGGCTCCTTTGTTTTCTGGCATGCAACTGCTTCCTTGGTAGGCGTTGAAAATTCAGTAAGCAAACTCCCCACGGGTTGGGTATTTCTGGAAGAGAAAAGAAGTAAGTTGGCAAGACCCAGAGAGGAAGCTGTCTTGTCTTCTTTGGTATTGGGAGGACTCTGAGCTCAAGGCCAACAGGAGGCTGGGTTATTTAGCCTTTATGCTGGCAAAAACTGAAGGCAGGAGGAGAAGGGGGATGACAGAGGATGAGATGGTTGGATGGCATCACTGACTCAATGGACATGAGTTTGAGCAAGCTCCGGGAGATGGTGAAGGACAGGGAAGCCTGGCTAGCTGCAGTCCATGGGGTCACAAAGAGTCGGACACGACTGAGCAACTGAACAACAGATGGGGATGGGTGGGTACACACACACACCCCTCCACCCCCCAGGTCAAGAGGGAGTGGCATTGCAGCCTCGACTCCCTAGAAAGGCATTACCACCTGGAGCTTTTTCTTGATGTTAAAAAAAATTTCTCCTTGATTTGAGATGGTGTCCATACAATTTAATACCTGATTTTTGTCTTCTGTAATTACAAAGATTTTTTCCAAATCATCAAAAAATTGTAATTATGATTTTTAATGGCTGTGTTAATTATCTGTTTGTTGAGCACAAGTGTGCTCTGTTCCAGATCTGCATCCAGTCCTCGAGGAGCCTGAGTGCTGTTGTGTTCTCTGCCCGTTCAGGCATCTGTGGTTGGTGTCCTCCATTCATTCGTTCGTTTAGCAGACGTTGATGGAGGGCTGTTTCTGTGCCAGGCACAGTGCTGGGCTCCAAGCAGTGCTGGAAAACGAAAACATCTTTGTCCTCAGGGAGCTTATGTTCTGGAAGAGCGAGAAAGAAAATACGTGTATCAGTTGCAGGAGAGTAAAGAGGGAGATCCAGGAAGGGCTTAGTGAGAAGATGCAGGGTGAGTGGAGGCAGGAGGGAGGTGAGGGATATCCTGGGAGAGGGGAGCAACAGGGAGGCTGTGGGACTTCAGGGGGAGGGGGACAGGGGTCCCGGAGGCCCCAGCAGCCGCTGCTCTGAGTGGGGTGGGACGCCCTGGACGTTTTGAGCAGAGGGAGTGGCAGGGTCTGGGCTGCACTTGGTCACACCTTGTATTTTGTACCTTCACAGGGTGTCCAGGGTGGGGTCATGATAAGTAACCTGGCAGCAGGTGCCTTTATACGCCAGCCTTAATCTACATTTCACACCACTGGCTGACTGGGGCTGGAGAGAGAATTTTATTCTCAAAAAGTTGAGCGACTTCAAGATGCCTTGCTCCCTGTTGACAAATTATTTCCCCAAAAGGTGTTTCTTTAAAACTAATTTATACTTCTAGCCACAGGGTGAGAGCCACACGGCTGTCTATCGTTAGAACGATAGATCGTTACCATCATTATGTGTATTTGCTTGTTTTTAACTTTGTTCATTTAATAGCTGGGAAAATGGTATATCTCTAATTACAAGTGGGTTTGACATTCTTGTAAGATGGTGGTTTGTATTTCGTGTTTTGTGAAGTGTCTATTCATGTTTTTTGCCGACTCCTGTATTATGAGTTTAGACTTTTTATCTTATCAATTTATATAAGCACTTTGAATGTTACAGATGCAATACTGTTGGGAGTCACAAGTGAAAGAGCATTTTAAGCATAGCAAACCTTTAGGAGGGGCTTTCCCAGCAGTCCCGTGGTTAAGACCCCATGCTTCCACTGCAGGGAGCCCTGACTGGGGAACTAAGATCCTGCATTCCATGCTGCTGCTGCTGCTGCTAAGTCACTTCAGTCGTGTCCGACTCTGTGCGACCCCGTAGACGGCAGCCCACCAGGCTCCCCCGTCCCTGGGCTTCTCCAGCCAAGAACACTGGAGTGGGTTGCCATTTCCTTCTCTAGTGCATGAAAGTGAAAAGTGAAAGAGAAGTTCTCAGTCGTGTCCGACTCTTAGCGACCCCATGGACTGCAGCCTAGCAGGCTCCTCTCATCCATGGGATTTTCTAGGCAAGAGTACTGGAGTGGGGTGCCATCGCCTTCTCCGTGCATTCCATGAGATGTGGCCAAAAAATAAAATAAAAAATATTAAACTTTTAGGAACTGATTCTTGACTGATTGACTCCACTTCCCCCTCAGCATGCTCTGCAGAGTGTGTGCAGCTGTCTCAGTTGTTGAGGAGGATGGTTGTATGCTGCTGCAGCTCCCTGTCTCTCTAACCGAGTTTCTCAGACTTGGGTCATTGCTCTGCTGATGCCTAGAGTTCTGGTAGGGACATTTCAGCCCCCCTCTTAGCAGGAAGAATCACATCCTGTCCCATGCCCAAAGGGGCCACTGTTCTTCCTTTGCTGAGAACGCTGGTGCAGGCTCAGCAACTTTACCCCCACACTGCCCCCCGAAGCAGCTGTGGGCCAGGCCTCACTGCCCAGTCCCTACACCTTGCCAGTCACAGAGCAGCACGCAGTTTTGCCCTCTCTTTTGTGGAAGGGGATGAGGTATTAGAATTAATTTCCTTACAGGAATCCACTCTTTGTTTAACAGGTTTGTGGGAAGCAAACCCAAGTGGATGTTGGCTCAGGGGATCAGGGGTCCTTGGCCATTGTCTCTTCTCATGGTCTTGTTGGGTGTCCCCCAGATCTACTGTTGTAAGGAGGGAAAAATGAGATACTCTTTTGATGCGAGAGTCTTAACTGAGAGTAGCTCACCACGGGGCCAGGTTACTGTCTCCTGGCCTGGGAGCAGGAAAGGTAAGGAGTCTGTCTGTTATCTGCTCAGTCTCCAAGCCTGTAAATGACTACATCTTTTAGGATCCTTAAAGACAGGGCTTATTTATCTTTGTATGTCCTGCCTCTAAGCCTGGGACAAAAAAAAACTTCATAGAATTTATAGCATTAAAATAAAAACCTAGAAGGTGCTGCTTAGATTGAATTTAGTGGGGTATCTCTTAATTTTGATTTTGAAGCTGCTGTTTGTTTTTTTATGAAAAAATACCAAGTTATGGCATCATGAACTTGATTTGTGAGTTAGTGGATCCTTCTAGTAGCAGTTTGTAAACCTTTGTCAGGTTGGTTAATTTCTGTTGCCTGCACTGACTTCCCAGGTGGGTGGGTGGGTGGCTGTTGTGAGAGCTGTGCTTGCCCAGAGGTCCTCCGCTCTGGAGGTGCCAGGACATTTGCGATGGCGTAGAAGTCCTTTCCCTCTTCTCTGTTAGGCTTGTGGACACTGCCCAGGTTCAAGATGCCCCCTTCTCTGTTGCCTTTCCTGTTGTACCCAGTTGAACTGACCACATTCTCCTGGTCCCCCAGGACACCCCCAAATAGACTTCCCTCCTGGCACCTGCGATATATAATTGTGCTGACTTTTTGACTTCCCTCTAGAAGTGGAATGTGTGGCCTTTGACTTCCTAAGTGGTGCACAGAGTGATGTGAGCACTCAGGAAATGTGACCTTTGTCCCTGCTGAGACCCATCCTAACGTGTCCTGCTGCTGTTTCTGTAGAAATCGTGGATGGGAATGTGAAAATGACCCTGGGCATGATCTGGACCATCATCCTCCGCTTTGCCATCCAGGACATCTCTGTGGAAGGTAGGTCTTCTGCTCTGCTCCATGCTGTCCCCAGGCTTCCACCTCTCCCATGCCTTCACCATCACATCTTCCTCCCTGATCCATGGGGCAAGAGGTCCTTCATTGCAAGCTGCATCCTGGGCCGCTTGTCTATCAATGGCATCCTCGCTCTCTCCTAGTCTACAGACAAGTAAAAACTGGAGTGCTGGCCCCTAGAGTTGCGTTGGCCTCCTCACTTTGAGAAAGCCCGAGATGGCTGTGGGGAAGTGTACTGGAACCACTGCTTTGGGGTTGTCAAATCCCAGAGTAGGGGAATAGCAGTCAGGACAGAGCCATGAGAGAGATAGGGCCTCCACTTTGCTCCCATAGCACCCTCTGGTGGCCACCTTGCACGTCCGCAAGGGGCCACCATGGTCTGGGGCCGTGGTCTCTCTAAACTTTTGGTTTCACACTCCCGCAGTTTTTGACCTTTATGTCTGATAGGTGTGTATTTATTTTTCAGCAAATTATATTCATGTATTTCTATATCCTGGAGAAGGAAATAGCAACCCAATCTGGTGTTCTTGCCTGGGTAAATTCTCGAGTACAGCGGAGCCTGCCAGGGTACAGTCCATGCGGTCGCAAGAGTCAAACGTGACTTAGCACCTAAACCACCACCACCACCATTGCTATACAAACACATCAAACCAGGTTTTTAAAAGATGAGATTGGAGGTATTTTTAAAGTATTTTTTAAAATTCATTTTAATGGCCTAGAAATTAATTTTTAATGAGGACAGTGTGGATTAAATTGCTTTGTTATGGGAATCTTGGTTTGACAGTGATACAGCAATGTGAAGGTCTTAAGTTTGGTTTATAGATACCTGGTTATTAGGGCTGAAGTGACTAAATAGATACCCACAGTAGTTGCTTAGGGTTCTTGTTCGTGATAATAGATACAAATCTGGTTTTCAAATAGCTTTCTTGATGAGTTTATTCTTTTGGGTAGACTTCTTGTCAGCTCTGAGTAAATAGTTGTTTTTATCTTGTAACTGAAAAGAGCTTGAACTAAAAGCGGAAGCATTAGCTTTGAAGATTTTTATCATTTTCTTGTGCTTGAATTACTATATTATCTTTGCAGGAATTATTGAGCGTCATTTTAAAGTCCATTTTGTGAACTGAAACCCACTTCACTGAGTACCGCGAGCTGCTATTCACAGATGTGAACACATGGGGGCAGTGTGGTTTGCGGCCCTCCCGGGCCGGAAGCTTCTGGGGCCCCCTCAGATACCTGCCCCACTTACTGACACCTGTCTGCTTTACACACAGCAGCAGTGTCGATCCATGCATTAAATATGAGGAGACCTTGTTTTTTCTTTTTAGATGAACAGTAAATGTGACTGGGAGTCCTAATGCTTTCTTCTTACATGACTGTGTGCAATCCACAGGGCACACGGGCCCTCCCTGTCTGAAGAGTCCTAGATTTCAGATTTCACAGACCAGTCAACCCTTCCTCCCCAAAGTGGCTGCCCGACAGAGGTTGCCGACTTAATTTTGTGTTGTTGCTATTTCTTTGCATAAAAGGGAGTGAGGGGGAGAGAGTCTGAAAGTTTGAAAGGCCATTTTCTCATTATTTTAATGTATCAGGTGGCCAGTTCTGAAATGATACCTGGCTTACTTCTGTGTCTCAAATAACGTCTCAAACTTTGTCCAGGAAATAGATTTAATGGCCTAGAAGCAGCAGGGTTGAAATCTAGGAGTCTCTGTGTGGACCCCCGTGTGAAGGACCCTGTGGTCACAGGGGTCCTTCAGGAGCCCACACCCTCCTTCCACAAGCCAGACTCTGACCTCTCTGCCCGTCATCCCCTTCCCCACAGAGACTTCAGCGAAGGAAGGGCTTCTCTTATGGTGTCAGAGAAAGACAGCCCCTTACAAGAACGTCAACATCCAGAACTTCCACATAAGGTGCGTGGCAGGGGGCTGAGGGGCTCTTGCAGAAGCCAGGCTGCTTCCCCCAAGGACCCCTGGGGCTCCTGGGCTGGGTCAGTCTCTGCTCTGGAACAGAACACAGAGCCTTGGGGAAGGAGTCGCTTTTCTGGAAAGGGAGTGTTGCCCTTCGAGGCCCACTCTGTTCTGGCTGCTGCCTGATACATCTTGGGTTGAAGCTCTTGGAGCCCCCTCAGGAGAGTGTCCGGAGAGTTCTAGCCTGGGGCTCTGAAACAGAGCAGACAAGGGCCCCAGACCTTGGTGGGAGGCTTGGGTGGGACGTGACAACTCACCAAACCCCATGGAGCCTTAACCCGGTGCCTGGGATTGTGGCAGCAAGCAGGCTCCTTCCCACTCTCTTCTCCCAACTCCTGCTCCGAGGGGTTGTGGGTTCATCTCTGGAAAAAATGAGATCCCTGCTTGGCACTTTGCCCTGAGTGCTTGGCTCCACTCACCCTCTGGCCACCCCCCACCACTTCTCCCCTGGGCAGCTGGAAGGACGGCCTCGGCTTCTGTGCCTTGATCCACCGACACCGGCCTGAGCTGATCGACTATGGGAAACTGCGGAAGGTTTGTGTGCTCGCCTGACCCTCCCACCTGTCCCCGCCAGCTCCCACCTAGCTGGTCCCCCTGGGGTGGGTGGGGTAAGGGCGGGACTGGGCCACCTGCTCTGAGAGCCCACAGCCCAGCGTGAGAGCGTGTCAGTCTTAGACTAGCCTAGGAGACGGCCCCTCTGGAAGTAAGAGGAAAACACCTTACATCAGGGCTCCTTGAGTGTGTATATGCTTGCCAACATGCCCAACCTGCCAGGAAAGGCATCAAAAGCGCCACAGAAATTCTGTTAGGATGCTGAGATCCTCAGTGGCATTTCCCCATTCTGAGATCCTCAGTGGCATTTCCCTGTTCTGGTTTTCTGGGTTTCCCAAGGTGCGTGCCTTACTTTCCTAATTTTAGATTCTCACGTCCTTAGAGATGTGTATCCCAGCCTTGTCTGAGACGTGCTGCGCAGTCCTGGGCAGGTCCCCGCCAGGGATCTGCTTTCCCTCCTGGTCGAAAGTTGGAGGGGATTTTGTTGCCGCTTGATTTCATTTGCGCTTTTGGCGTGAAGCTGCTGGGGGATTTTCTTGAGCGTCTGTGTTGAGGAGCAGACCGGGAGGTGGGAGCTGTGTGTCTAGCTTCATGGTGGTTCTTAGCGTCCGGGCTGGTTAAAGGACACTGGCCTGACCTTGGAGAGGGCCGTCCAGGACACTCGGACTGGACTCACTGCCCTCCCTCTCAGCCCATCCCGGCACAAGAGGCCTCGTGGAGCAGGCATCCTGGGAGAGACCACCCTTGGTGCCCTCCCCACCCCACCCCAGTAGACGGTCTGGAGCTCAGGTTGGAATGTCCCCTGTCGGTGCTTGGATCTCTTGACAAAAGAGGCTTCTAGGAATGACTGCTCTGGTTTTTGTCTCCTTGACCTCAGTACTTGGAGATCTTGGTTTTCAGCCAAGTCCCCCACCCTTCCTGTGCCCACCGTGGCCATGCCAGGCTTGATGTTGCAGGTAGAGGAGCTGCTCTGTGGCATCAGACCCTCTGTTTGGGGGGATGTGTGTGTAGGAGGGGGCTGCCGAAAAGGATTTGTGAGGGGAGAAAAGAGTCTGGTGGAGTTTCCCACACTCTCCAGAAATCCTAAGTTGGGCCTGAAGCTTGAGGCTGGGCCCCTGCCTTTCTGGAGGGGCTCACCACCTGCCGAAGGAGGGGAGCCCGCTGACTGGCCCTGTGATAGCTGTGTCCAGGTATATGTGGACGGGGGCCGGCTTACCTCTCGGGGGATGGGGAATCCCAGCCCTCTAATTCAGCCACTTTGCAAAGAAAAAAAGCAATTTGAGAACCCACCACCACCACCCCACTCTCCACCGCCCCAGCTGAAAAGTGTGCGGCCAAACCAAACAGGGGCCGACGTGGGGGAATCCTGGAGATGGAGACTTTTTTAAAGGCGTCATCATCACAGTCCTCCCAGCCGGTCAGCGGATGCACCGTGGTGACGGGAGTGTGTGTGCCTGGGTCCCTGCGTGGGGGGCTAGGGAGGCAGCACCCAGTTGATGCACAGCTGTGCCCAACCCTGTGTAAAGCGGGGCCTGTGCTGACTGTGGCTCTTCAGTCTCACCCCACACACCCCCGCTCTGACTCCAGGAGCCTCAGCCATTCGGGGAGGGAGAGTCCAGGGGCCTTTGTCTCATCCTCGGCCAGCTCTCTCCCCACCCGCTGCCCTCTCCGTGTCTTTTCATTTCTCCCGGCTCATTTCTCTGTGTTTCTCTGTGTCTGTCTCTTCTCTTCAATACAGTAGCAATAGCGATACTAGAATCCTAGCACAGACCTGTTCCCACTGAACCGTGGGCTCTTACCAGAAAGCCCAGAGGTTGCCAGAGCCTCTGGAGCTTGGGAACAGCGGGGAGCCAAGGGCTCTGACCAGGGAACACTTCCTTCGGTGGGCATGGCGGCCTGGTGGTCCCTGGGAATCTGGCAGGGTAGGGACGTGCGCACCCGGGGCCTGAGGATGGCCTAAGGCCTTGGACGGATATGACCACTGCCTCTTGGCAGTGGTTTTTATCATTCTGGAAACTGTCAGAAGCTTTCCCAGAAGGACTCCACCTTCTCTATTTTGAGCAATTTCTTCCTGAAAGTGTCCCAAATGAATGGATGTATCCTTTTCTCCCCTTTGATTCTCACCTTAGCAGATGCAGAAGCTGAGTTGCAGGCTGACAAAGCCAGTTTGCTTTAGGTTAGGCTTAGGAACCAAGAAGAGAGTGGGAGGTCCAGCCAGGAACTCTCTACTAAGTTGTGGCTCTTTTTCCACATTAAATTTTTTTTTTCAATTTGGTCAAATGTACATAATATGAAAAGTACCACTTTTAGAGGGGTGAGAGGGAGGGGATATTTGTATACATACAGCTAGTTCACTTTGTTGTATAGCAGAAACTAAGACAACATTGTAAAGCAATTATATTCCACAATTTTTTTTTTCAAGTACCACTTGAAGCATTTTTAAGTGTACAGTTCGGTGATATTAAGTATATTCACACCACCACCGTCCATCTCCAGAACGCTTCATCTTGCAAAATTGAAATTCTGAAGCCATCACACCATCACTCTCCACTCCTGCTTCTGCCAGCTCCTGGCAGACCACCGTTCTGCTTTCTGTATCTAGGAATTTAGGAGTAGGTACCTGTATAAGTGGCATCATATAATATTTGTTCTTTGAGTCTGGCTTATTTCCCTTTACTTAATGTTTTCATGGTTCATCTATGTTGTAGCACGTTTCAGGATCTCTTCTCTTTTTTCCGCAGAATAGTATCCTGTGTCTGTCTATCTGTCCATGAACGTTTGTGTTATTTCCACCTTTTGGCTATCATGTATAATGCTGTTATGAACGTGGATATACAATTATTTGAGTCCCTGTTTTCAGTTCTTTGGGATATAGACCCAGAAGTGGAATTGCTATGTCATATAGTTCCATGTTTAACTTTTTCAGGAACTTCCATACTGTTTTTCCATAGCAGCTGTACCATTTTACAATCCCACCAAACAGTGCACAAGGGTTCTGATTTTTCCACCTCCTCACCAGTCCCCGATAAGTTGTCTTGAGAAGGTAGCAGAAGCCAGAATGTAGTCAGAAGACTGTGGCTATTTGAAGGAGTCCCCAAATTTCATGGAATGTAAGCACCAAAGGGGCTTGAGAGCTCCTAGTCCAACTTTTGAGTAACAGATGGGGAGACTGAGGTTAGGTTGTTTGCCAGTCCAGCTGGCTGGTGGCAGAGCTGAAACCAGAAGTCAAGACTGATGGTTCCCAGGCCAGTGCCCCTGTGTCAGCTTGCATTTCTTAGCAGTTCTTTCTTGGGCTGCAGGCTAGTATTCTTCACTCTATTTCTTTGACAAAGAAACTGCAACTTGAAGAGGAAAGATGGCATTTAAGTCCCCTAGCTAGCAGATCCTGGCCATGAGGTCAGACTTCTATACCCAGAGCTGGCCCCTGAGGACTGAACCAGGGAGGGGTCACAGCAGTACCCACTTGCCCCCCAGCCTTGATGATCATGCAGGTGGGGGCATCCAGAGACTTCTTGTGCTTCTCACCCGCCTCTTCTTCTTCTCCCCTAGGATGACCCACTGACAAACTTGAACACAGCTTTCGATGTAGCGGAGAAGTACCTGGACATTCCCAAGATGTTGGATGCGGAAGGTGAGAGGCCCTTCCCTCTGAGCCTTCGGCTTTTCTCCCAGCTGCGTGCAGCGGCCAAGGGGCTGGGCCTTGGCACTCTGAGGCCAGACGGGAGAAGGCCTGGTTCCTGGGATCTCTTCTGAGGAGCCTGGGGATCACTAGTCTATCAGGGATTCCACAGGTAGACGATACCTTGAGATGTGGAGGGGGAGGTGGTAGCCGGTGCTGAAAAGGGCTGCCCGAGGGTGATGCGTATCTTGGTCTTGGAGTTGGGGTGCTGGGTGTTGGGGTGGAGCACAGTGGTCCTTTGTTGTTTAGGGGAGAGAAAAAGGTTTATTTACATGTGCTTCATGTCCGTACATGGGAGCTTGCAGTGATGGGTAATTCAAAGAGATGATTTGAGTTTGAGGTCTATATGTATATCTAACTTCACAGGGGAAAGGGAGGGAGAGAAAGAACACTTATGGGCATGCTAATGACTTTTTGGAAAGATGAATGGACCCTTAGGAGAAGAGATGGAAGATACAGTTTGTGACAATGTCTGTCAAGTTGTGGGGACATTTTCCAATGTGCAAAAGAAGGGAAAATAATATAAGGAGCTTCCATATACCCACCGTCCAGATAGAACAATTATTGCGATTTTGTCACCTTTTTTTTTTTCTATTTGTCTTCTTGTTGAAGTATTTTAAAACAAATCCCAGACACATCATAGCATCTCACTACTACATACTTCAGAATATAGACCTTAAAAATAGAAATAGTTTCATTCTATTTTTCAATCATAAAATAATTTTCACACCAAGCAAATGGACAGTAATTCTTGGATACATCTGCCACTTGGTTCAAAATCAAAATCTCCCCATTATTTCTCTTTAGTTGGTTTGACCAGAGTGTGCACATGGCATTTCATTGTTCTAGTTCTTGTATCTTTTCTAATCTGTAGCATTTCCCTCTTCCCTCCAACACCTTTGGTTCCTGGCATTGAACTTGTAGCCTGACGACCAGCTGTTCTGAGCGCCCGTTTCTCTGGTTTGTCTCGTTTCCTTCCTCAGGTACCATTTCACTCCTTCCTCTACCTCTTGTGTTCCTGTGAGTGGAAGTTGATGCCAGATGCTGGTTAGATCCAGGCTCAGCGTCTTGGCAAGAAGACTTATGGTTCTGAGAGCTGCTTTTCCCATCACATTAGGGAGTGTATCATGTGTTCACCAGCTGGCTTTAACTCCAGATTTTTCTTGACAGACATCGTCGGAACCGCCCGCCCGGACGAGAAAGCCATCATGACTTACGTGTCCAGCTTCTACCACGCCTTCTCTGGAGCCCAGAAGGTACCTGGGGCCCCTTGCTCCTTCCTTGCCCAGCGCACCTCATGCCTGAGCCCGATCCACGCCCTCCCACCCCTCCTCTCCCCGGCGACAGAGTCCGGACGGTCTGTCTCTTCAGTAGTGTCAGTCCCCGGTGCCAACGTGGCGTGTCATATTCTTGCTCAGCTCCTCTCCTGCCTACCCCCCACCCCACCCCAGCCTCTCTGCTCTCGCTCATCTTCCTCTGTCTGCTGTCTCAGAGAACACTGGGAAAGAGCTCACCTTCTGGGACCCAGATGGCAGACTTCAGCAGGAAGGGGTGGCATGGGTGAAATTAACCAGGAGGCGCCTGGAAGGCACTGTGGGCAGTAGCCCTCCTTGCCCACCTCTGCTGAAGCTATGGCTTTAGCAGAGCAGCACGGTGGCCCTTAGGGAGGAAATCTGACAGGGGCACCTCCTGTCTTCACTGACCTGTCCTGCAGCAGTGTCACGAAGCCCCTCCCTTTCTCCCGCTCACACCTGTGGTTTAGCCAATCTGTCCACAGCTCCTTGGTCCTTGACACCTTCTATATCTTGCCCGGGGCCCCCAGGTGGGGTCAGTACACGAGGGAGGGAGGGAGGGAAAGGGGGAGCAGCTGTGAGCCCTGCCAGTGTCCTGACCTAGTATTGCTCAGGGAGGTCTGAGGTTCCAGTCCAGTGGTGCAGGCTCTGCACTCAAATCATTGACACTGAAGATTTGAGTATTTCTGTTAGCTGGCAGCTGACGCGCCTCCGCTAGACCTCCCTCACAGGCAGGACCCCAGAAACACAGCATCCAGGTTGCTGTGACCACAAGCAGCAGGCTTGCCTTATCAGCTCTGGGCCTTGGACCTGCCTCACACTCAGGCAGATTTCCTGCCCTCTGCATGGAGTTTGAGTGGCCTGTTTTGAAATGCATGATGGGGTGATGCCCCTTCCCCTGCCCCCAGCCTTCCCCAGCCCCCACCTTTGCTCTTTCAGCCTGGACTCTCTCACACCCTGTCCCGTTTGTCCTGCCAGCATCTCATTTTCTCAGTGTCTGTCTGTCTGTGCTCTCTGTCTACCGTGGCTGTTGGGTTGATTCTGTGCTGTGCCGCCTCCTTCTCCTCTCAACCTCTTCTCCTTCTCTGTGCAGATGTATAGGCACGCTAAGGCCGGATGGGAAGGCCCCGTGACCTAATGTTTCATGTCACGGCCACGCCTTCTCGGTGCGCAGAAGGTGAGCTCTCCCTCGGCCTCGCCCACTCTCCCAGCACCCTTCTGCCCACCTCTTCCATCCTCTCCGAATACTCCAGCAGCAGCCCCTTGGAACTGTAGCCCTGGAATGAAAGGAAGGATTAGAAAAGACCCCACACACACACAACCCCGACCTCCTGCAGGAGGGCAGGATGCTCTCTGAACTTTGGCCAGGACACTTAAAGATGCTGGAGAACGCCCGCTTCTGGATGGCCTTGGGCATCTCTGTCCCCACACACTGGGCATAATGGGTGCCACAAACAGGAAAGAAGTCTCAGCTCTTTCCCTGGACTGAGTTGAAAGCCCTTATCCCAAGCAGTGCAGTTTGGGGCTCTGCTTGTTTTCATAAATATTGAGGACCCTGTCACTTCTCTCTCTCCCTCCTTCTACTTGAGCAAGACCACCCTCTAAAATTACCCAGCAGTCAGGGCAGGGAGAATTCTTTTACCTTCCTCCTGGTGTCCAGGCCCTGGGCTTAGAGTCCTGCCTGATCCTTCCCACCCATGTCTGCCAGGGACAGTGGTGCAGGTTGCACACTGTACAAGGGTGCCACGTGTACATCATAGACCATGAAGATTTGAATATTTTTTACTAAAATAATCTTGGAAATGGCCCTAAAAATGTCTTCTAACAGAATGAGAATGACAGTTTTCTAATAGAAGTGCCTTGGGGAAAAAGGTGCCTTTAAAAAAAAAATTATACATAAAAGCATGAGGTGAGCTAGCAGCAGGCCCATCCCCTGCCTGGATGGGCACCCGTGACCTTCTTCACTTTCCTTCCAGGTCTCATGGGCGCTGCTTGGCAGGAAACAGCCCTGCCTGGAGGCTCCCTATTCTGGGTGTCCCTGCCCCCCCAGGAGGCCCAGACCTTTCCAGCCTCTTCTCTGGTCTGCATCTTGCTTCTTCTTCTTTCTCTTTGTCCCATCTCTGCTGCTGCTCTTTCTTGTCAACTTCTTCTGGCCCCTCTTACACCCCACCTTTTAGGCAGGATGTGAGCACCATCTATCTACTTGTCTCGGGGGACCTCCAGCCCCAAGAACCGCATGGAGCCCTGCCCGCACCTAGAGCTAGGCTGAGCTGCCTGCCATGGTCTTTCCAACTCTCCTTCCGCCAACTCCTCCTCCTCTCCTGCTCTTGCAGGATTCTGTCCTGGGCTTCATGCCTGTTAACACTGGCCTTCCCTGTCTCTGGAGCCTTCCCTGTGTCCTGGCTGATGATGCTCGGGAGGGAGCTTGTGCCTGTGTGGGTGTCCGCGTGCACGCGCGTGTGCGTGTGTGTGTGTGTGTGTGTGTGTGTGTGCACGTGTGTAGCAGCCTGCTATTCTCCTTCCCAAATCTCATACCACCTCCTCCCCATGCCCTCTTCCCTCTCACTCATCCTTGTTGCAGTCATTTCATGCTACTTTGGTCCGTATCTGAGGACAGCGTCATCAGCTTGGGGGGTATGGGGCTGGGGGTGTGGGTGGTGTTCCTTTCGTGTCCTGGGTTGGGGGCCTCACCCAGAGTTGCCCCTCCCAACCCACTTCGAAGGATTCAGGCAACTGCTTAGAGCCGAGCGGGCTGGTGGGCGGGGACTCTTCCCCCTCTCCCGTGGAAGGAGGAGGAGTCTTTCCTACCCTCTTCCTTTCTTGACTGTCTTGTGTCTGAAGCCAATGTGGGAGAGTCTCCTGAAACCCGTGTCTGGTGCCCTGCGTCCTCTCCACTGTCCTTCTCTTGTCAAGCCTTGGGCAGTGGAACTAGAAAGGCAGCCAAGTCTGGAGGACGTGTGCACGCCTGTGTATATGTATTTGTGTGCCTGTGTGGATACGAGTGTGTGTGTGTGATTGACGTTCCTAGTCAGATGAGACCAGCTTCTGTGTGATGCACTGGTTTAGGTTCTAATTCTTTCTCAGCCTCTCCTCTCTCTCCTTCTCCGTAGGGATTTAGAAGGTGTTGTGAGCAACCAGATTTTGTTTTGTTTGTTGCTTTAATGTTCATGGCCTGTGAACTGTTTCTGAGAAAACAGCCCTTTAGGGTGTGAACTGGATCTGCTGTGGGGTTCTGGACGCTCTTAGAAGTAGATGATGCTGTTTGCATCATTCCATTTGTCATCTGTCGGTTGTGAATCTTCTAAGGCAAAGAAATCCTGTACCTGCCCTCGGGGGATTCATGGTCCATCTGGGAAAACTTTTAATAAAAGAAGCTCACAATGCTGTGGTCTAATCTCTGCTGTGCTTCAGACCTGAGCAGGGGAGGGGTTGCTGCAGGGCTGTGGGACATGGAGACTTGCTTGCTTGCTTGCTTGCTTTTTTTTTTAGTTTTGGCTGTGCTGGCTCTTCATTGCTGCTTAGGCTTTTTTCCAGTTGCAGCAAGCGGGGGCTACATTCTAGTTGCAGTGAGGGCTTCTCATTGTGGTGGCCTCTCTTGTTGCAGAGCACGGGCTCTAGGTGCTAGGGCTTCAGTAGCTGCAGCTCAAGGATCAATAGTTGTGGCTCCCAGGCTCTAGAACGTGGGCTTAGTAGTTATGGCACACCGACTTAGTTGCCCTGTGCCATGTGGGATCTGACCAGACCAGGGATGGAACCCATGTCTTCTGCATTGGCAGGCAGATTCTTTACCACTGAGCCACTAGGGAAAGCCCCATGGAGGCTTTCTTGAGTAGGAGACACTTGAGCCTGAGGGTCTTAAGGGTTGAGTGGTGGGGGAGTTCTGCAAATGAAAGGCTCGGGGAGGTTGAGGAAGGCGGTTACGGTTTGTGGGTAGCTTCGTGGTGTGACCATGCAGCCTCAAAGGGAGAGCAAGTTAGCACTGGTCTGGGTCTCATCCTGCAAGCTGGAACAGGGAGTAGGGGTGAAGCCAGAGTTGGCGACTGGCGTCTGGGGGTGCTGCTGGCAGGAGCACCAGGGCAGGGAACTCACTTGGAACGTGAAGGAGGGCTGAGCCGAAGGAAGCTGTGGGAGGAAGGAAATGGGCAATTCTAGCTAGATTTGGGAATTTTTTGACTAAAAGTGTCGCAGATGAGATCTTCGTGGCATTCGCATGACTCTGTGGGTGGCAGGTGGCAGAGCCATGGGGTTCATTTGGCCACATTTGGCTGTTTGATGTCACCATCATTGAAGCTGCTTCCTTTCAGTTTGACCTGGGATAGCAAGGGTTTCATTTGGGGGTAGCTAAGTGCTCTGGGAATAATAATCCATAACTTAAAAATCCAGATCTCCAATATTGCAGGCAGAATTCTTTACCGTCTGAGCCACCAGGGAAGCCCCAAGAATACTGGGGTGGGTAGCCAGTCCCTTCTCCAGGGGATCTTCCTGACCCAGGGATCGAACCCAGGCCTCCCGCGTTGCAGGCAGATTCTTTACCTGAGCCACAAGGGAAGCCCTAACTTGGAAACAACTAATGTAAAACTAAGCACATTGTTTTGTATGACACTGTTTAGTAATACAAATAGTGGGTCATAAAAAAAACATAAAAATACTTTCCATGGAAGGGTCAGAAATTTTTTCCTTTGGTACTTGGAAGTCACCCTTTTGCCTGTTTCCATAAAATATTTTCTCAGCCCATCGATGATCTTTGTAAAAAGTCCCCAGAAGGCCCACCCGGAAACTCCCCAGACTTTATCCAAGAGGAGCCCCCTTTGACCCTGGATCAGACAGCCGGCTCTGAGGGGCGGGTGAGGCTTTTGAGGCCCAGAAGTCACGTCTTCCAGAATCCCATGAGCATGCAGGCCTCATTCAGTCCATCAAGTCTGCAAATTGACCCACAAATCAAAGTTTATGTCTTCCAAGCTTAGGATCTCAAGATGAATCAGAGGATAACAAGGTGAAGGCGGGCTTGATCCATTAACTGTCACAGCGATGTTGACTCTTGCCTGCAATTCTTACCTGCTCGGTCAGCACTTTGGGCCGGGGACTTTGCAGCCACCCCATGTTCTTACATACATGTCAGCACACAGGAGAGCACTGGCCTCTGCCAGGGTCCCCCTCCCCAGCCTTTGGGAAACAACTCTGGTGACTTTGGGCAGATTCATGGGGTACATCAGCCAGTGCCCAGGACCCTACTTGTTCTGTGGCCTCTCATCTTCTGAGACAGGTCCGGGGAGGCATTTCCCTCCTTGTCACCTCTTGGGATTCCCCACGGTTGCCTGTTGGTTCTTAAGAGGAAGGATGATCAATCGGGGGTTCCTGATTGTCCTGTTGAGAAGTGGCTTTAGCATCTCCAGGACAGTTAGGTGGCGGGGCCAGGGGTGAGGGTCTAAGGATGTGATGGCTTGTCTCCGTTTCTTGAGACCTGGGACTCCCAGCTCCTTGCTCCGCGGTCAAGCCACAGCTGCCCTGCTGGAGGCCCACCCACCCTGACACCCTGCCGTGGAGGGTATGTCTTCACTTTGAGCTTGAAAGGTCCTTTATGGTGATCTCATCCTGCCCTCGTGCACATACCTCCCGGCACAGTCACCCACGCATCACGTGGTCTGGTGGGTGTGTGTCCTATTTGAAGAATTCCACGAGGAAAAAAACATTTACATCTTCTCAGTCATTCCTTCCCAAATGAAAGCACCCTCTTTCTCAGGAACTTCTTCCTGATGCCTAAACTCAGTTTATCTTGCCGCAGTTTGAAACCCATTGTTCATCAAGTGGGTTCAAGGTCCCATCTTTCTCCCTCTTCAACCTTTGCCATCTGCAGGGTCACCCTTCTCCTGGGCCCTAGGATGTGTATCTGTCTACTCATCATGATTGCCTGCTGCCACACTCAAGCTATCTTCCTTCCTATCCCAGGGCCCAGATGGCTTCGAGTTCCCCTCCCCTTGGAGCTGGGTTAGGACTGTGAACGGGAATTGTATTTAGAGATCACCTGAGCCAAGTCCCTGCTGGCATCAGGTGCAGAGGGCCCTCTGAGCCAGAGAAGCCACGTCCCCTGGGTTTCTGGGCCTTTGTATCTGATTGCCATTCAGTCTTCTTTTATTCTTCTTGCCACCTGGCCCACCTCAGGGGTCTGCTGGCCCAGCACTCGGTGTGGGATGTGTGTTTACCTTTCCCAGAGGTGCCCAGGGTGGCTTTCTGGGCATCCTGTCTATGCTGGGTTGATTCTTAATTCCTGCATCTTCTCTAAAGTTCTTTGGGCCAGGAGCCTTGAGATTCTGCAAGGATCCTGAGAGGCCCCACTCCCTCTCACCACCTTATTCTAGGATGCCCAGATTTAAATTCCTGCATCTCCAAAATCCTGGCAGAACCAGTCTGAGAGCCTGAACCTTGGGAGTCCCAGGGTCTCTACTTGGAATTCCAGGATGGGCATAGATTTTCTCACCTTCCACCTGAGCTCAGCATCTCAATTATATCAACCATTGACTTAGTTTCTTCCCAAAATACATGTTGGATCTCAAACTTATAGTCTTTTCTCCAGGGGCCCCCAGTTCAGCCACTTAGGTCTTTGTGTGTGCTCACTTGCTCTGGGACTCAGCCTGGGCTGGTAAAGAGGATGATGAGGAGCCTGTGAATTCAAAGTCTTGGGAGCTGCCTTCCAGCCATGTGATGCTGCAGGGGTGGGAGGAGCCCTTATTGGCGCAGGCGTGTGCCAGGCGCTCCTGCTGTTGCGAGGCTGACCACCACCCTCTCTGTCTTGTCAGGCCGAGACAGCAGCCAATCGCATCTGCAAGGTGCTGGCCGTCAACCAGGAGAACGAGCAGCTCATGGAGGACTACGAGAAGCTGGCCAGCGATGTGGGTACCCTTGGGTTCTCCTGGTCTGGCCCTGGCAAGGCCTTGCCACCCTGTCCTGAGAGACCAGGGAGCCTGCAGTACCCATCCATTCCTCCAAATCCATCTCCGGGCACAGTCCCAGCCTGGGCATTGCCCCTCATCACAGCAGCTGACCGAGGGCGGCTTGGGCTCCCCCAGAGATCGGGGGTGGGGGTGGGTCAGGGGCCAGTCGGGACTTTGAAGAGCTGAGTTCCGCGCTTTTTCTATCACCTCTCTGCTCTTGATTTTTTTTCACTTGACAAATGAAAGCTGTGCCAAGAGACCTCAGAGGCCTTTTGGGCCCAGTGTACTGTTACTCTGGGAGTTTCGTTTGAACTTAAAAGGAGCATGCAGTTCTGAGAGGATGTGAACCAGGGATAAATCAGGCTGGCTCAGGCTAGCTTAGCGGCTGGGCCCACCCAGAGGACGGGGGGGACAGGATGGGTTTGCTCTTCTGCCACTGACTGCTTTTGGGTTAGAGCACCACTTGCTCCTTCCTTAATTCAGCCCCTGAACAGCTTAGCCCGGCCTCTTGGTGGACTTACTGTCCTCCAGCATAGTAAGAGCCCAGGTTCTGGGGTCCCAGTGCCTGGATTTAATCCCTGCCCTACTTCGGTCACCTTGGCAAGTCACAGAAGCTCACCATGCTTTGGTTATGTCCTCCGCCTCTGGCGGGGACGGTCACAGCACTTAATCCCGTGATGACTTAGCTTGTCATCATTATTCAGATGAGTTAGTCTGGGCCACGTGATCCAGTTGCAGGGGATCACGAGTTTCCTCTCATCGTTTCCACTCCTCCACCCCCCGTGACCTCATTGAAGAAACAAAATTCAGGCTGTCCTCTGCAACCTTTTCTCTTTTGAGTCAAGGACCCACATTCTAGAATCCTCAAAGGTCAGATGGCAGGGCCTCTGGCCAGCAACCATTCACTCCTCCATGGTAAGATAGGGAAATTGAGGCCCAGCCAGGTAGTAGATGAAGAACTAGAGCTCGGGTCTCCTGCTGAGTTGAGCCATCTTGCCCCCAGGTTTCCCCTTGTGGAGCAGGGAGGTTGAGTGATGCTGGCTGTGGTTTGATATATCCTAGTGGCCAGGCGTCATGGAGCCTTTGATTCTCAGAGGCAGCCTGGCCCTGTGGCCTGGGAACGGCCTGGGGTGATGGTTGGGAAAGAGTGTGCCCTCAGGAGAGATGCGGCCCCCCTCCCATCGTCCTCCCCTTCTCCCTCCACAGCTGCTGGAGTGGATCCGCCGCACCATCCCATGGCTGGAGAACCGGGCACCCGAGAACACCATGCACGCCATGCAGCAGAAGCTGGAGGACTTCCGGGACTACCGGCGCCTTCACAAGCCGCCCAAGGTGCAGGAGAAGTGCCAGCTGGAGATCAACTTCAACACGCTGCAGACCAAGCTGCGCCTCAGCAACCGGCCCGCCTTCATGCCCTCCGAGGGCAGGATGGTCTCGGTGAGCACCCGGACTGCCCCAACCCGGAGCCGCTCCCAGGCGCCGGCAAAAGACGCACTGTGGGCGGGGCGGGGGCGGGGCGGGGGCGGGGCGTGTGCTCATCACCTGCCCACACTGCTCCAGGGATGGGTTCTCTCTCCCAGGTGACCACCCGGACTCCAGCCCACACTCGGCCAGGTGGGGCTCCCCCTCGCCCCATAGAGAGAGCCCCCTTTCTCCTCCCCACGCCGGGTCATACTTGCCCTTTCCAGACACCTGCTCATCTGCTTGGATCTGCCCCGGCACTTTCCTCCCCACCCCTCAAAGAGTCATCTCTGCCAACAAAATCCCACTTGACATGTTGACCCAAACAGAGCATAATTCAGGAGCTAAAAGGATAATTTTCACTTCCATGGAATCTTTTTTAGCACTTAAAAACTTTTTTTTTTAATACCTTAATAGATTTTTTTTGGTAGGACAGTTTCAAATATGTAAATAAGTAAAATATAGAAAATAGAAATTCTTCATAATCTTCCTACCCAGGATCAACTTAAAAGATTTTGGGGAGAAGAGATTCTTTTAGACTCTGTAAATGTGATTTTAAAGGGAATCCGAAAGCATCTTTTATTTAATAAGCTGCTTAGAAAAAAGAACTTACAGGGACTTCCCTGGTGGTTAGGAATCCACGCTTCCAGTGCAGGGGGCACAGGCTCAATCCCTGGTGGAGGAACTAAAATCCCCCATGCTACATGGCATGACCAAAAAAAAGGAAAGAAATAACTAATTATATCGTGACCAGCTTTCCATGTCATAACTTTTTTTCATTTTTGTCATTTTTTGTTATTCCTCCCTGTTTACCCTTTCCCCAGGACTTGAGATATGAGCCATAGAAACATGCAAACAAAAATTTTAAAATAAAAAATTGACCAGGATAGAGCTTTTGTACTTTGCAGAGGAGAGTTGGTTGACAAGGAGACACAGGCACATAAGGGAAGCGTGGAAGGGGCTGGGAGAAACTTGTAAACAGCAGTGGAAGGAGGGAGGACCTTGGGGGAGTAGAGAAAGGCCTGACGTTGTGCATGCGGTTTGGAAAACTGTGGTCCTTTTACAGATTCCAGGCCAAGTCAGCAGCTTCTATATGGCTGGAGCTGCTGCTTGACAGGGGCGGGGTGTTGGGGGTGGGTGGCGCTCCGTGCTTTAATGTGCCCCTCCTGTGGCAGATGCAGTGTGGCCCCTGGCACATGGCGAGGACCTGGGTGGCACACGAGTCCGGTCAGCCTGTCACTGCCCGGGGGTGTCCTTGTGCTAACTGTAGAGGGCAGCTCCATGTCTGAACGCCTGTGGGTTTGTGCTCATTACCTGTCACCATCTCTGGGTGACTCTGGGATAGCTACTGCCCAGAGCCCATGAGTAAACCCAGAAACATGAGGAGGCTGGGAGGCTCCCACCCCTGCCTGCCTTGTTCAGTTTGTTGCTCTGTCTCCCTGGCTGCCCCTGTGACCTCTGTGGTTGCTCAGAATCCTGGTAGAAGCCAGTCTTGGTGCCCAGAGGGCCTTGGGCTCTCTCGCCACTGGGATGCACTGCTAACGCCCCATAGCAGCATGGACCCACTTCCCTACCCAGGAGGCCTGGTGCCTAGGAACCCTAGGTCATACCAGGGGGACTGGGTGGGGAGGAGGCTCCTCCTGGAATGTATGAAGGAGCCGTGGGGGCTCGGGGCCAGGTGGGCTGACCCTGTGCCTCCCATCCCTGCAGGACATCAACAACGCATGGGGCTGCCTGGAGCAGGCGGAGAAGGGCTATGAGGAGTGGCTGCTGAATGAGATCCGGAGGCTGGAGCGGCTCGACCACCTGGCAGAGAAGTTCCGGCAGAAGGCCTCCATCCACGAGGCCTGGACGGACGGTAAGACCAGCCTAGCCCCTGCTCCCCACCCCAAGCTTGGGTCTAGCTTTCGTGCTAAACCACCAGCCAAAGCTCCTTTCTCTCTCATGTTTTATTTTTTTGTCTCTTACTTGTCCCTTAACATTAGGTGAGTTCATGACCCACCCCACTCCCTTTTTTATTGGCTACACCCCATGGCACATGGGGTCTTGGTTCCCTGACCAGGGATCGAACCTGCCTCCTCTGCATTGGAAGTGTAGAGTCTTAACCATCAAGGAAGTCCCTCATTAGTATTTTGGTTGCTTCAGTTTTCTCCTCTGCTAAGTGGGGACAATAATAGTATCAGCTTAATATGTTTATGAGGATTAAGTGGCATAATACATCAGAAGCAATGAGAAAGGTTCCTGGCATACCATGTGCTATATGTGTGTTAATTATTCTCGTCACTGTAGTGGCTTCTCTTCCCTGGTCGGGTTGGGGCTCACATGCTGATTCCACCACCTAGAGGCGGCGTATCTTGGACCAGTGGTCTTGTGTTCTTGTCTGTTACATGCAGGTGATGATGTGCCCTCCTGTATTACTTTCTTAGGGCTGCAAATTGCCATAAACTGGGTGGTTTTACATGACACAAGGACATTCTTGTTCAGGAGACTAGAAGTCCTAATTAAGGTGCCGTCAGCACTGGCTCCTTCTAGAGCCTCTGAGGGGGAGGCGTCCCCTGCTTCTTCCTAGTGTCAGGTGGTTTTACTGGCACTTCTTGCTGTTCCTTGGCTTGTAGCAGCATCACTCTAATCTCTGCCTTCCATCATCACCGGCTGCTTCTCTCTGGGTCTCAGTGACCAAATCTACCTCTCAGTTTTCTACTGAAGATACCAGTCATTGGATTTAGGGCCCACTCTAATCCAGTAGGATTTCCCAGGTGGGACAGTGGTAAAAAATCTGCCTGCCAGTGCAGGAGGTGCAAGAGATACGGGTTCAGTCCCTGAGTCTGGATGATCCCCTGGAGAAGGAAATGACAACCTGCTCCAGTATTCTTTGCTGGGAAATCCCATGGACAGAGGAGCCTGGTGGACTACAGTCCACAGGGTTGCAAAGAGACAGACACATCTTAGTGACTAAACAACAGCTAATCCAGTATGACCTCATCTTAGCTAATTATATTGGCAGAGACCCTATTTCCAAATAAGGTCAGACTCTGAGGTTCTGGGTTGCCATGAGCTTTAGAGGGACACTATTAACTCAGCATACCTCCTCATGCGGTTGTTGTGCATTTTATGCGTAGCTGAGTGCCTGGCACATGAAACACACTCGGCAAATGGGAGCCTTTGATACCTTCCCCCCTCTGCCTTCTCTGCCGTTGTAGTAACCTGTAGCTCTGGCCTTAGCACCTGTGTGTCTCCATCACTCTGACCTGGAGCACTTGGCCATGTCTGGTGTCTGCTTGTTGGCAGATAATCTTCCCCAAAGAGAGAAGATCACACCCAGAATGGTCTTTTCCTTAGAACCTGGGCTGGGGCTGGAGAGTGAGCCATGCTACCCATCTCCTAGGGCCCTGCGGTCATTTCAGCTGAAGCCCCTGGAACAGACCCATTGGCCGGTAGAGCTCAGTACGCTGAGATGCCCCATTCAGCTCTGTGGTGGTCCTCAGACAGTAGACTAGAGATGAGTAGGGACGGCCACACCCTGGGGCCATTAGGGAGTGGCTTGGAGCAGGAGGGGATAGGTGTGTGCTTGACTCAGCAGAGGGGTTTACTGGGCTTCATATACGATGATATGAAGTCACTGCCGCGCCTTCCACTGTGCCTGTATGAGCTATCTATCCAGGCACGGATGGATGGAGGAGAAGGGGGGTGGTGGAGTTTGCACCGATTCACCCACACGCTTCTATTGTGTTCTCTCTGGTGCTAAGGAACAGCTCACAAGAAGGTACAGAGCAAAGATTGGCCCCGCCAGCCACCAGCAAATGCATGAGAAGTGCTGGTGTGCCTGCAGCAGACGCCGACATAGCAGTCTGGCTATAAGTACTCACAGCTGACAATGCTGTTGCCCACTTACCTAAGAACTGCATTTCTTGAGGCTGTCTAAAACCCCTAAACATGGCTGAAATCACGTGTCTGGGGTGTTTGCATGAGTCCATCTACAGTCCTGCCAGCTGAGGGGCCCACAGGTTCCATGGTAGCGCAGTGTGGTTACGCCACTGGGGGTTCAGCCGCTCGACAGAATGTTACGGGGCCATCGGAGTGACTCGTGTGATGGCCGTGGTGGCAGTGTAGAAACTGGTGATGCGCTGCTGAGTATTTTAAAAGCAGGATATGTAATTTACATACACCCAATGGTTTTAACACAACATCCGTAGAAGGCGAGACTGAAAAGGAGCAGATAAATAGGCTCATCTGTGATTTTTTACCCTCTAAACTCATCATATTAATATTCTGACAAAAAGGAGTAGAGAGAAGGAGAGAAGCTATCACCTCTTTGGCCCAGCTCTCATTTCCTGAGAGTTGCTGAGCCTCCCTGACGGGGCAAACACTGGAGGTGGGCGTGCGGGCAAGGCCTGGTCAGCCTCTGTCCCGCAGCAGCCGCGTCACAGGGCAGCTGGGGACCGTCATCTAACAGCGATCTGAGAGCTCGATTCTCATCCTCTTCCCTTTGGAAACAAAAATCCAAGAAATGCAAGCCTTGCCTCGCCCGTTAAAAGAGAGGGCAGTGCACCTGAGGCTTGGAGAGGGTGCTGGCTGCCGATGGCTTCTGTGCAGAGTGCATTGGACAGGCTGCCCACACTGGGTGTAATTGAGGGGCAGGATCCCTGCAGGGCTGCTGGGGGCAGCAACTGTAAGTGGAGAAAACTCTGAAGATGGGGCACCCCTGAGGAACTTGTTTTCCCCAGGTTATACCGCAGGCGTAGATCGTTGTTTCCTGCTGTTTATAAAGTTTGTGTTATACCCTGACTGTCCACTTAGCCTCATCGTCTATATATCACCACTCCTGGTGGCCCTGGCATACTCCATGAAAAGGAGTGACTTTCCCGCCCTCTGCCCCATCACGCATGTTCCGGCTGCATATCTATTTTCTCGAACTGCAGATAATTGATCATCGTATGGGGCACATCTATCTCCTTGGGATATACCAGAAGTGGAGCTCCCAGGCCCTGAGGTGGGGGTGGTTGTGATCAAGAAGGTGGGCCTCCCGGCTCCTGCTCAGCCTTGTGCCCGACCTCTGACCCCCAGGCAAAGAGGCCATGCTGCGGCAGAAGGATTACGAGACGGCTACCCTCTCGGAGATCAAGGCCCTGCTCAAGAAGCACGAGGCCTTTGAGAGTGACCTGGCTGCCCACCAGGACCGCGTGGAGCAGATTGCCGCCATTGCCCAGGAGCTCAAGTAAGCCCAGCGGGCACTGCAGTGCTGTGGGAGGTGGGCTGTGGCCTGAAAAGTGAGCCGGGTCCTGGGGCAGGAGGTCATTGATACAGAAGACTAAGAACGTCCTCGCAGGTGGGGAATAGCCTGCGACCATCCTGTCACAGGCCTTCGGTCCTTACCTACAGCCAGTGTGGGACCAGAGGGTGACCGAGTATGGCTCTGAGATCTTGCCTGGTCTTAGTGGCTTCCTGTCACTGGGCATTGCAGTCAAGGCTGGTGTGACTTCCAGGCGAGGCTGGGGCGGGGGCCCTTGCGGAGGAGAACTGTTCTCCTCCCAGCAGTCGCCTGAAAGCCCAGAGGTTGAGGGTGGGAGTATGGGTCCTGGAAGGTCTTGAAGAAGTGCGCAGGAGAGCAGGCCGCAGAGGTAACCTGGGTCGCCTGTCTCTTCCTCTCTTCTCCCCTGCAGTGAGCTGGACTATTACGACTCACCCAGTGTCAACGCCCGGTGCCAAAAGATCTGTGACCAGTGGGACAATCTAGGGGCCCTAACCCAGAAGCGAAGGGAAGCTCTGGAGGTGAGAGCCCCTGAGGAGACAGAGACTTGCCTCCAGCAGCCCTGTGTGGCCTGTCTGCTTCACGACTCCCTTTGCTTTGGGCTGAGAAGCTCCACTGGGTTCCTCAGACCTTCCCCAGTCCTGGTCTGACCGTGGAAAGCTCACATTGGCACTGGACTTGCCCTTTGCCCTGATGGAGATGCCCTGATCATGCCTTCTCCTCCTCCTGATTTACTGTACTTGGGCCAAGCCCCGCCTGTTTGAGAACCTTCCTGTTCTCTAAACCAGACTCTCTGGGGCCTAGGCGGGTGACTCCAGTGTGGGGTGGTCCATACACCCCATATTAAGAACCAGCACTCTGGGAGAGTCTGTTCTGAGTTATCTGGTCCTTCCAGACCTGAAACTCTCGGGCTAGCCAGAAGGATCTTGAAGTCTACTGGGTTGGGTGGGGGGTTGGTGATTCTGGACATGACGTTACTAAGCACCTTCCTATCCCCATGCCATTTGGCACTCCCAGCGCACGGAGAAACTGCTGGAGACCATTGACCAACTGTACTTGGAGTACGCTAAGCGGGCCGCACCCTTCAACAACTGGATGGAGGGGGCCATGGAGGACCTGCAGGACACCTTCATCGTGCACACCATCGAGGAGATCCAGGTGTGCTGCCGACCCCCTCATCCATGGAGGCTGGGTCTGCACGGCCCACACACTGCCCTTGTAGGGAGAGGGCTGAGGGTAGCCTCCCCAAGGATGTTCTAGATTTGAAAGCTTTGTGTTTTATTTATTTTGACTCCGTAATATATGCATATGGTATCAAATCTACAAGCTAAAGAGACTGTGCAGTTTTTGTCCCCCAGCCCCCAGTGCCGCTCCCCAGAGGAGAGCAGGACACGGTCTCTGCATAGGCGAGCACATTTGTTTATTAATATGTTCTTCCCCCACTTTTTACGTAAAAAGTAGCTTTTATTATATACTGTATCCTGAACCTTTATTTCTAACCTCATAATTATCTTGGAGCTCATTTCACTGCAATAAGCCATTCTTTTGTACAGCTGCAGAGTGTTAGATGAAAAAGATTTTGCAGAACAATGAGAAAGTGTGTTAGGACAGGTCCCTTGAGCAGACCCAGGGCACCCCTTGTTCCCAACCTAACTGTGGGGTGGTGAGCCCCCAGGGAGATTGCTGCTGGATTCACCAGGCCTGAGCATGAAGCTGTGGCACCTTCCTGTGGCCAGCCCAGCCATCCTGGTTCTCAGCTGAAATAGTCCTGGGTTGATGCCTCCAGGCTGCCCAACTGGTGTGAGGCCGGCCTCCAGTGGCCCCTTCACCCACTTCTGCCCTGGGACCTGCAGGTCTCCCTTGGCTTATCTTGCCCATGGGAGGCATTGGTCCCTCCCAGTCATTGTGCTGCTTCTGCACGCCCGTCTCTCCCCAGGGACTGACCACAGCCCATGAGCAGTTCAAGGCCACCCTCCCCGATGCCGACAAGGAGCGCCTGGCTATCCTGGGCATCCACAACGAGGTGTCCAAGATTGTCCAGACCTACCACGTCAACATGGCAGGCACCAACCCCTACACAACCATCACGCCTCAGGAGATCAATGGCAAATGGGACCATGTGAGTCCAAGGGCTGGGTGGGGCGCTGGCGGAGCCATTGTAAGTTTCAGAAGGGCAGGGATTTTTGTCTGTCTGTATTCTGATTTTCATTGATTTCAGTGTCGTTCAGTAAGTACTCATTGTCTAGCAAATGAATGCATTTCTAGAACAGGTCAATGTGTTCACTCCTATTACTGCCTGGCCTCTTCCCTTCATGGCTCCTCCACTTCCTCTGACATGGAGGCAGATGGCCGGCCCGTCCCAATGTCCCCTGACTGTTCCTGCCCCAGGTGCGGCAGCTGGTGCCACGGAGGGACCAGGCCCTGACGGAGGAGCACGCCCGCCAGCAGCACAACGAAAGGCTACGCAAGCAGTTTGGGGCCCAGGCCAATGTCATCGGGCCCTGGATCCAGACCAAGATGGAGGTGGGTCCCAGCACCGAAGGCCCGGCAGGGGCTTCCACCCTTCCCTGCACCATCCCAGACAGTCAGGCTTTCCCTGTCTCCTCCTGGACGGGACCTGTGGCCACTGTGGGTCCTGAACCCACAGCTGGCCTGCTGCCCCATGGAGGGTGTGGGACCCGTGCCCACACAGGGACACCACATGAGACAGTCCCACGGAAGGATCAGTGCCCAGGTGACTGATGCGGCTTGCCCTGTGGCATATGTGGTTGAGCTGGTCTCCCTTCCTCCTGAGCCATGAGCTTGGCCAGAAGGAGGTGACCTCCCCAGAGAGAGAACTGTGCTTTGGGCAGGCGTGAGATTCTTTGCTATATTGTTGGACCAGGTATCAGGGTGATGTAGGTAAGGAAGGAACACTGCTTGGGTTAGAGCGTGGTGTCCCTCTGAATTCCTTGAGGGCAGAGACCACGTCAAGTTCCTCTGTGCTTTTCTGGACCCCATCTCTACCTGCTTAGCACATTATGCATGGTAGTGGGTGCTCCAGAAATGCTTGCCAAGTTGAACTGAGTTCCCAATGAGAGACAGAGATGGGGATTAGGCCTGGACCATGGAGACAGGTGGGATTGAGGTGGGCAAGGCAGGCCTCCGAGGAACCAGAACAGCAGGATCGAGTTCATTGAGAAGGTGAGCCAGGTGCCCTGAGGCTGTGAGGAACCCAGCTCAGTGGGAAAACTTCCCTGAGATGGGTGGTAGTCGGGAATGGGCCTGGGATGGGAGTTTGAATGGCAGGTAGAGGAGTGAATCTTTAAGTTAGCAACTGACCTTGCATCCCCTTCCTGAGGCTGAGGGGTAGCCGGGAGATGGGAGGTATTCATCTGGTGATAACAGTCAGTGCCGGTCAGATTCCTTTATGATGCTATTTCCATGCCAAGAATCATCAGAGGGGTTGGCCCCAGTCTCCACCCTGGGGGCCCAGAATGCATAGGTTTCACAAGAGCCTCCTTTCTGGGTGAGCAGGAGATTGGAAGGATCTCCATTGAGATGCATGGGACCCTGGAGGACCAGCTCAACCACCTGCGGCAATATGAGAAGAGCATCGTCAACTACAAGCCCAAGATCGACCAGCTGGAGGGCGACCACCAGCTCATCCAGGAGGCGCTCATCTTCGACAACAAGCACACCAACTACACCATGGAGGTGGGCACCACCAGCCTTGCTGCCCTGGAGAGGGAGCCCCGGATCCCCCTTCTGCTTCCCTCGGCTGGGGAAGTGGTGGTGGGGGGGGTCACCCATCATTCCAAGCAGACTGGTTGCATAGTAGGATAAACCCTAGCTTTTAAGTGAGAGAATACTCAACTTCTCCTCCCTCCTGGAGCTCTGAGTCTTCGGTCCTCAGTGCCTTTTGAATTTCCCCAGGAGCTTGCTGAGAATGCAGATTTCCAGGCACCGTCCCAGAATTTGATTCACTAGGTCTGGGATGGGACTTGGGTATCTAAATTTTTTAACAAGTACCCAGTGATTCTGAGACTGGTGGTCACCAGACACTGGTTTGGCCTCTGCTTTTTAAATGACCTACTTGTTTTGACTATGAAGGCATGGGTGTGAGGTTATAGAGTTGGATGTTCAGGGAATTACCTACTTTTTTGTCCTTTGATCTTCCCCACTGTCAACTTTGCCCTTTTTCCTGACCTGACCGCACTGGTCATTCTGGTTTCTGCTGTTCCGGGCAGAAACCATCACCCTTCTGTGCTTCCCCCTTCATCATCTGGGTCCTCTGTCCTGGTTTGCTGTCCTTGTCCTGGTTGCCCAGCGCCTGTTGACTCTGTTAATCCGGGCAGAAGGCCTGGTTTGATTGCATTGGCCATTTTGATGATCAGGGGAGGGAGTAGGGAGGGGTGACCTGGGCCCAGGCCTGGGACCCCTTTGCTGATGGGCCTTGCTTGCCTGCAGCACATCCGTGTGGGCTGGGAGCAGCTCCTAACCACCATCGCCAGGACCATCAATGAGGTGGAGAACCAGATCCTGACCAGGGATGCCAAGGGCATCAGCCAGGAGCAGATGAATGAGTTCCGGGCCTCCTTCAACCACTTTGACCGGGTGAGCTCCACCCCTGCACTCGCTGACGGCAGCCCCAGCCCCAGGGCCCTGGAGGGCACTGCCCAGGGCATGGGCCCACTTCCTGGGCGAGTGAGGAGGAGAGGGTGGGGAGGGAGGAGCTGCAGTCAGCCTGCTCTGACTCTCCACCGCCCCAGGCTGGCCTTAGAAGCTGTCCAGGTGTCCCACGAGCATCGCTGCTTTCCTGGAGAGAGTGCTCGTGTTGTGGGTGAAGTGAAACCCTCAGACCCCTGACTCTTGCTCTCCTACCATGAGGAGTCACGCCTTGGGGGCAAGGCTGCCATAGCCTCAAGGGAGGGTCTGCTGTCCCTGGCTATGGCGACCATCCCCTGCCTGTGCCTGGGGACAGAGCAGAGCCTCCCTCCTCCCCGAGCCCCGGGGGGCCTTTCGGACCCCTGGTAGAGGTGCCAGAGCTATCAGTCCTCCTGGATTCTCATCCAGTTTTGTGTGGGCTGCCCCTCCCAGTGCCTTGGGGCTTTGTGGTGGCCACAGGGGGTGGGAGCATGGGCTTGGGTGCTGCCCACCACCCCTGCCTGCTTCACTGCCCTCCAGGCACCTGGGTGGGTGGCGTCCTCCTGGAAAACCCTGCTCAGGGCATCGGGGCCAGAGGTGGGCTGGGCACTCTTCTGGGGGAGCTTCTTTCCCCATGGCTCACCATGCTTCCCTCCAGCCTGCTCCCCGGGGCAGGACAGCTGCGTGTACCGGGGAGAGGGCCCCCTCTGGGCCACGGCCGTGTGTCTAACCTTGTGCACTTTTATTTCCCTCCTCCCCCCGCCCCTCCGCCCTCCACCTTCCCCATCCGCATGCCTTCGTCCCTGTCTCTCCCCACACACGCTACCCTCCACTGGGGCATGGCCCACCCCTTCCCCCTCACGGCCTCCACCTCCCTGGCACCGCATGGCTCGCTGGCTGGCGCACGGCGGCCCCAGGATCACTCCGGCACGCTGGGTCCCGAGGAGTTCAAAGCCTGCCTCATCAGCTTGGGTTATGATATTGGCAACGACCCCCAGGTACTCGCCTCCTGCATGGAGCACGCTCAGGGGTGGCGTCCGGGGCGAGAAATAACGCGTTTCTCCTTTTTTCTTTTCTCTCTCTCTCTCTTTCTGGATCTCCTTGCCTCCCCTTTCCTGTGGGCCGTGGGGCTCGTCTTCTGCTGTCCCTGCCTGGCCCCCGGCGGGCTCCTCCTCCCGCTACTCCGACCTCTGACCTCTGCCCTCGGTTATCTTTCGTGGGAACCTGCGCGGTGCCCACCTTCTTCTGTCCTCATCGCTCTCCATCCCATGGACGGATTTTTGCATCTCCCTGCTCTGTCTTCCTCCTTCTGTGAATATCTTCCCCGGATGTGTATTTGCATCTCTTCCTCCTATGTTCCTTTCCCCTTCCTGACCGCCGCCCCCCCTCCCCGCCCCCCGCCCCCTAAAACCGTACACCTCGACCTCCCCTCTGGCCATCTATGCCCTGTCTTCCTGGCCCCGGGCTGGCCCTTTCTCCTCCTTGTGTCTTGGTGCCCCTTGCCCCACAGAAGAAGACAGGCATGATGGACACGGATGATTTCCGCGCCTGCCTTATCTCCATGGGTTACAACATGGTAATGTAAACCCCACCCTCTGCCCTGGTGAGCGGCAGCCAGCCAGCTGACTGGAGAGGCCGAGTCCTGGCCGTGGTGGGCTGGAGGCCCTCAGGCTCAGGGGCCCCCCTCCCTGGAGGGGCCTCAAGATTCTGGTCCATGGGGAAGATAGTGTACTGAAAGGCTGGGCCCCAGCTGTGGGGCCTGTGTGTGTCCGGGAGACCTGGCCTTCTCGCCTTTCTCTGCCGGTTTCTCTTTTGATATTTACAATTGAAGTGGGCTTTTTGTGTTTTGGCTCCCATCGTGGATGGTGGGGCTGACCCCGAGGCTGCCAGGCAGGACTGTGGTAGGCACTCTGGGTGGAGGTTGGTTCAGTTCTATCTCACGTGAGGCCTGGAGAGTTCCACCTCTGTCCTGGTGATGGCTTCAGCCAGGCATGCCGCCCCTTTGCTAGTTGCCCCAAGCCCCTTCCCAACCTTCTCAGCTGCCTTGCCCTCATGCAGGCCTTCTGAGCAGGCCAGGCAACTCCTGGCCTACCTTGCAAAGCCCAGAGCCCTTGGGCCGCCCAGCGCAGGAACACGGGCGTGGGCTTTAGAAGCAAGGAACCTGGGGATAAATCTCGGTTCTGTCATCCCCTGCTTGGAGGCCCAGATAAGGTGAGGGGAGCGCTGCCGGGCCATTGTAACGGTTAAATGAAGCAACTCAACGTGAGTGCTGTGCCGTGTCTGACACTCAGAACGTGCAGTGTGGTGGAGGCCCAAGTTCATGTCTCAGCTCTACTACCCCCTGGCTGTGTGGCCTTTGGCAAGTCACTAAGCCTGTCTGGGCCTTAGGTTTCTCCTCTGGAGACCTGATGAAAGTAATAAAATAAATAGCTACTTCATGGTTGTGAGGAGGGTTAAATGAATTTTACACAGCACTTCAAATAGGGCCTGGTGTATAGTGTATGCTGTCTGTTAGCCAGTGCTGGCATTAGTTATCATCAGCATTATCATTTTTGTTCCAAGAGGACCACGTGCATCCGTAGAGGGTGGGAAACTGAGACATCTCAGGTTAGGTCAGGGGCCCTCTCTGACAGCCTCAAGCACTCTGAGCCCCCAGAGGCTTCAGGTCCATAGAGAGAGGGGACTGTGGCTGACAGGCCTGGGATTGGCTTTTCCCTCCAGGGAGAGGCAGAGTTTGCCCGCATCATGAGCATCGTGGACCCCAACCGCCTGGGGGTGGTGACGTTCCAGGCCTTCATCGACTTTATGTCTCGTGAGACAGCTGATACAGATACAGCAGACCAAGTCATGGCTTCCTTCAAGATCCTGGCCGGGGATAAGGTGGGTGTGCTGTGGCGTGGGTGCCGTGCGGAGGTGGGCTGAATTGGAGGAGCGGTCATGAGCAGCTCCGCTGTTCCTTCTCCCACCCCGAGCCTCACTGCTGTCCACCTCTACCCGTTTCTGTAGCATTTGGGCATCAGCTAAGAGGTTAGGACACTGTATTAGCTTCAGGGAGTCCCTTGCCACGGACATTGCATGTCATACTTATGATGAGATACTGGTGATGAAATGACTGGCAGTGGAGGGCAGTCCAGTCAGATGGAGTATGTGAGTGGGTGATGAAAGGTCAGTCTGGGAACTTAAGACTTCAGCCCTGCATCATTCTGGGCATGAGCCATGGCATGTGGATGGGAAGCAGGAAAGAAGCATGTTTCTCATTTGTCTACCCTAAGCAGCAGTCAGCTTCAGTTCTCCAAATCTCCCAGGTTCCCTGCACTGCCAAGCCTGACAGTGGGAAAGTAGGCGCATCCCGGGGGATTTGGGGGCAGAGAGATCTAGAGGTCAGATTCCCTTCCTGTAAAATTCATAGGATAATCCTTAGGCTGTCCTTCCTTAGCCAGTAGGGAGAATAGTTTCTGAAATGTCTCAGTCTACATTGAAGTAAAGACTGAACCAACAAAGAGGTTCCTAAAGCTCTTATTTACATTCAAAGACACCTTGTTAGAGTCATAGCACTTTGGAGCTGGAAGGACCCTCAGAAACCACCTCCTTCAAGTGACTCATTTGGTCGAGGAAGTCTCCGGGGCCCAGAAAGGGACCTGATCTCTTGACTCTTGAAGTGACTTGAGGGCCAACCCCTGTCTCCTTCAGACTGGCTCCTTAGGGGACTCTGGCAGAAGTAGGGCAAGTCCCTGAACACGTGTGAAGCTGCTAGCTCCCCAAAGATGCAGGTTCCAAGTAGACTTTGATGGGCAAGCCCAAGACAGGGAGGAAGCAGACATCCCAGACTGGGAACCAGATGGGCTGGGGGAAGGTTAAGAGTCTATCAGTGGCAGTGATGCCCCAGACTGGAGGCTCCTGTGATTTATGAGAATTGTGTGACCTCCTCAGAGCCCAGCTGAGTTGGGCGTGGGAGTCCTACTCTGTTTCACCAAATATGGATTGCTAATACCCGCCTGTGGTTGGTGCACACTAGAGAGATACACGAAAAGATTACAGGTGCAATTAGCTCTTGGAATTACTTGGAAACAGGCTAAAGTAGTTACTGAAGTGAAAAACAAGGGGATTGAAATATATGTTATTTAAATATATATACACATATATAGATAACATTTATACATATGTGTCTATATCATATAACTTATCGTATAATTCATTTATTTACATATATGCCTGATACAGGTATATGTAATGTACCTGTTGGAATGGGGGCTGGACAGGGTACCTTACCTCCTGAGTGAGGTTCCCGACCTCCGGGCTTTGCGGCCGCCCTGAGCGCATTGTTTCCGCAGAACTACATCACGGTGGACGAGCTGCGCAGAGAGCTGCCGCCTGACCAGGCTGAGTACTGCATCGCGCGAATGGCCCCCTACACCGGCCCCGACGCCGTGCCCGGTGCTCTGGACTACATGTCCTTCTCCACGGCGCTGTACGGCGAGAGTGACCTCTAACCCGCCCCGCCTGGTCCACACCCTCGCCCCTCGCCCCCCGCCCCGTCCGCTGTGCGAGCCCCACCCTGCGCCTCAGCTGTACCGCCTCTCCCGCCCGGGTTTGGTTTCACGCTCTGCCTCCAGTGGGCGAGCTGGGACCCGTGTGGCATCCAGCCTCCCTGCCCGTGAAGTGACAGTTTACAAAATTATTTTCTGCAAAAAAGAAAAAAAAGTTACGTTAAAAAAAAAAAGTAAAAAATACCAAAAAAACCACATATTTTATTATACAAAAAGTATTTTTTTCTCCACCAGACTTAAATGGAAAAGAGGAAGAATTAACTATTTGCACCGAAATGTTTTGTTTTGTTGTGACATAGGAAAATAACCAAGCACAATGTTATATCCATCCTTTTTATCGATTTTTTTTTTCCTTTCTATCTGTACCATCTGCTGTATTCATTTCTCCAATCTCTTGTCCACCTTGATGTGGGAGTGGGAGGTGAGGGCAGGGGAAAATCTTGTCAAAAGGCACATTGGTGCATGTGTGTTTGCTAGCTCACTTGTCCATGAAAATATTTTATGATATTAAAGAAAATCTTTTGAAATGGCTGTTTTCTTAAGGAAGAGAATTTATGTGGCTTGTTTTCTCATTTTTGAAGTCCAAAGGTGTGTGTAATTACCCTCTTCATCAGCACACACTTTTTGCCCCCAAATACTGCCTATTAAAAATGGTCAGGACAAAACTGACAAGTGTGGACAGCTTTGGTCCTATTGGGCACACAATGGCACCCCACTCCAGTACTCTTGCCTGGAAGGTCCCATGGACAGAGGAGCCTGTCCATGGGGTCGCTAAGAGTTGGACACGACTGAGCAACTTCCCTTTCACTTTTCACTTTCATGCATTGGAGAAGGAAATGGCAACCCACTCCAGTGTTCTTGCCTGGAGAATCCCAGGGACGGGGGAGCCTGGTGGGCTGCCATCTATGGGGTCACACAGAGTCGGACACGACTGAAGCGATTTAGCAGCAGCAGCAGCAGCAGTGTTAAAGCAGCAACACTCCCATGTCAGTTCCTTGCTCCTTGCTTACTGTTTTCCAAAAGAGTGCATGGGATCAAGGATGGTGTGGGGCACCTGTACCACCCCTAATATGCTTTTGACCTTGGCACGTTCAACCTTATACTTGTTTCGTTTTCCAGAGGAGAACGTGGTTTCCTCACAAGGCTCCTATGCGTTGAAAATAAACCCCGCCTTTGTTTCTCACATCATCAAACAGCTCTGTGACATCTACATGCCCCAGTTCCTTGTATTTTTGCTGCAGGAGACACTCAGGAAGTCAGACTGTCCCGTAGACAGCAGCTGTCCAGCCTCACCTGGGAGGCTGTTGGAAATGCAGGCTCTCGGGTCTACCTCAGACCCTCTCTTTAGAATCTGCCTTTAAACAAGGTCCCTGGGGGATCTCTGTTTCTTTTGATTTTTCCTCCTTGCCTCTTTCCTCCTCGAGGCTTCTACTCACAGGACAGGCAGCGAGGACTGCCAGTAACGGTATCAGTAACAGTGCAGTGATTTATCGACATAATTTAGCAATGGAAGCTGCAGGTCTGTGTTCCAGTTCTGTGTCGAGGGGTAAAGCAATTTCATGCAGCAGTAACAGGGAGTTGAGTCTGTGGAGTCTGACGGCCAGAGTTCAAACCTACCACGGCCATTTCCAAAACGGATAAACTGGGCACTACAGTTGTCTCATCCACTAACAGGGAATAATAGTGCTGCTGGAAGGTTGATGCTCTAATATATAGAACTCCCAAAGTATTCGTGCATATAAATGTTGAAGTCAATCCTACTTTAAGTTTTAAGGGATTCGCTTGAAGGATCTCTTTAAAAGAGAACCCTTAACATGATAGAAGTCCCCTCATATAAGAAGACTAAGACCAAATTGGAATTTATTGAACTGGGGCCAGAGATGACAGTTTTCCAGTGTAAGCCCCGTTTGTTTAGGAATTAGTTCCATGAGTTCTGGAACACCCACTGCCCTGGGAAAGAGGCAAGGCTTTTCAGGAGAATGGACGTGGGGAGAGGTTGGCTTTTGCTTTGGGAACCATGATTGCAGGTTTTCCCACTGGCTGGCAGAAAGCCGTACCTGCTCAAGGTAGGTCTGCTGTGATGGCAGCTTGGTGGGGAAGACTGTGGTTTAAGAGTTGAGGAGAAGGAAATTGTTCCAACCAGAAAGTTTCCTAAACTGAGGGTGTGTGCATTAATAAGCCTCAATTTTCAGGGACTTCCCTGGTGGTCTAGTAGTTAAGACTCCAAGCTTCCACTGCAGGGGACGTGGGTTTCGACCCTTGGTCAGGGAACTAAGATCCCACATGCTGTGCATCATGGCCACAGTATTAAACAAAATGCTACAAAATCCCCCTCAATTTCCAGAGGTATGATCAATCTTTAAAAGAATGTGTAAGAGTCATTTGAACAAGGTGTGTTTATAGAGTTATTCCACAGTCTTCAAGGGTTTGAGTTTCTCAACATTCAAGGGTGCTTATAAATGACTATATGTGTGCAAACGACTATAATTTTCAATCCATTAGAGGTAAAATCTTAAAATTTCATAAGCTTTTAAGCGCATCATGGACATTTTATTTTATTGATAATGTAATTTTCCTGTAAAAATAACATTCTTCTGTGTCTTAATCATTCATACATTTAAACAGATTTAATCCTCCAGAACAACCCCGTTTGCAAACTTTGTTAAATCCCTTTAGATATTTTAAACATATTAGCAAGTTTTAATCACTCTTTAAGACATCAGACTCCCAACCCAGGCAGATTCAAATCCAAGCTGCAGAGTTTCACTCAGCACAAAGCAATTGAAATATTATAAATGCAGCAAATCAGGTTCCCTGGAGCAGTTCAAAGCTGTTTACTAACAGTTCTCTTAGACCTCCAAAATTGAAATTACACGTCTCATTTCAGTTGCACATTGCAGATGAAAAATCACAAAGCTATTATATGCTGGGTTCTTTTATGTGTTCAGTCACCTTAACCCACTCGTTGTCATGATGCATACAAAACTGCTGAACACCACCAACGTATTAGTACCAAGAGTTTGATTTATGAATACTTCATCTGTTTAGTTATTTCTAAAGAGGTGATTTCCAGTCCTTTAGCTACTCATTGCTGGCTTTTGGGGTCAGAGGTTCAAGAGATACATATATATATTTAGGAAAATACCACTGAGGAGTCCTCTTTGAGCATTTGAGCTCTGTGATGGGCTGAATAATGGTCCTCACGAGATGTCCGTGTCCTAATCCCTTGGATCCTGTGACTCTGTTACTTTACATGGCAAACGGGACTTTGCAGGTGTAACTGAGTTAAAGTCCTTAATGGAGACATTATTCTGGATTGTCTGGGTGGGCTTTGATGAAGAGGGAGGCAGCAGTATCAGAGATGTGACGACGGAGGTAGAGGTTGGAATGACATGAGGCCACAAGCCAAGGAATGCACTGTCTTCTAGAAGCTGGAACAGGCAAGGAGATGGAAGCCCCACTTAGTGCCTCAGTGGGAATGCCGCCCTGCTGACCCATTTTAGGTTTCTGAACCGAGAAGATAATAAATATGTATTTTAAGGCACTACATGTGCTTTGTTACTGTGGCAACAGGAAGCTAACGCTTGCTTAATCATCCAGGCCTCTGGACAGGCTGGCTGCCCACCCCCCCCCAGCCCCACCCTGATATCAGTGACTTGTGTTGTAGGCTTGAGGCTTTGGCTCAACCACCCCAGCTTCAGAGGCCTAAACTTGTAAAACGTCAGCTCTGGGGAGGCTGCCACAGGTGCTGACCAGAACCCCTAACCCTGAAATTTCGTCTGCAGAGGAGGGGAGATGGAGGTTTCAGATGAAACCTCCAAAGGGTCAGAATGACTATGCCCAGTGGGGGCGGTTGGGGGGTGGTTGCTGGTTAGTGGCACTGGCTGAGGGGCTGAAGGCTGTGGGCTTATCCCCTAATGGGGTAGGTGACCTCACATGGACGAGAGTCCCCCAACAGGCTGTTCCCTCCCCCCCAGTCCAGGCCAAACTTAGGGGGACAGAAGAGGTAACTAAGCAGTGGCACTGCCACCAGAACCACTGAAGGGCCTCGTCCACATGTGCTGTCCTGCAGGGTGGTGCTGGAGAGGGCCCCTTTCCACACCCGACTCTGGGGAAGCCTGGATATGGGAGCTGGGAGCCCACATCGAAGCTGAGAGGGCCTGGGGTTTTCGGGACACTCAGACGTGGTGGGATGGAGTCCTTCAGCTAAATGAAAGCTCTAGGGGCCACTTTGTGACCATCAAGGCTTTTGAAGCTCCAAGAGAGGTGGGGGAGTCCCCATTTGAGCAAGCACAGCTCAGGTGCTGCTGTGGGACCTTTGACTAGTTATTGGACACCTTGCCACCTTAGAGATGAAGGGGAGATGAGACTTCAGGGTGTCTCTCGAACCCAGGGCCTAGGTGGCAGCCCAGCCTCAAGTTGGGATCTGCCACATGCCCTAGGAAGCCCTGGATAAGCAGTGAGCCTGCTCTATCTCAGCCCCTCTATGTGGGGGCCTCACTCCTCTCTTGGGCCTAGCTTTCTCTGGTCATGACCCCCATGGTGGGAAAGGCCAACCCCACATGCCCTCGTGTTTTCCTCTAAAAGGAGGCCAGTCCCTGTTCCTCGTTTGCAGGACCTGCTTGGCCCAGCCTGGCCTGGTCTGACGCGGTGATGCCTATCACTCCATGGATGAGGCTTGCGGCATTGGTCAGGCTGGGTGGGGCAGATAACTCAAAAAGTGAAGGCTACCTCATTTCATCATCAATTTTATCTCTGAGATTTGGATTCAGCTTACAACCGATCTCACTTTGGAATTATTAGTGTCCTAGCTACTGTTGGCCAGGTGGCAGTCATGACCTCCAGTCATGGCCTGCTCTTTAGAAGTAGGAAAATGAGTCCTGGTTTTGTCTCAGACTTCCATTGACACCTTCTAGTAAGATCAAGCACCAGGATCAAAGCCTGCAGAATGAGTATACAGAAAGACAATCTGGAAGTCCTAGTGGAGCTCCCTCATCAAAAGCTGTGCTCTTAAATGCTATGGATTAAAATGGTGTGTGGAAAATGCACTGGAAGACTCTGGCAAGGAGTTCAGAGGAGCTAGACTCTGCATTTGAGGACGTTTTAGCAAATTTGTTTTGCTCACCTCTGCACAAGAGTGACAGATGATAAACATGTTTAAAGACTATAAAGCTTTTTCAATAACTACGTCGTGGCTGACTCTGCAACCCCATGGACTGTAGCCCGCCAGGCTCCTCCGTCCATGGGGTTTCCCAGGCTGGAGGGGGTTGTCATTTCCTTCTCCAGGGGATCTTCCTGACTCAGAGATGGAAGCCACGTCTCCTGCACTGGCAGCCAAATTCTTTTTTTTAAAATAGATATTTGAAATACAACTTTTTTCTGATTCTAAACAAACAGCAACGCGAGTGGTAGTAACAAACAAGATTCCACCTCTCAGTATTGTCATGTGACTGTAGCAGTCTTATATTTGAAACGCAAGGCGGAAGCATCTGTATTCCAGAAACACCTAAATATACAGGTCGGAAAAATGAAGTTTTCTTTAAACTGCCAGTTTCACTCTGAAGCCCATCCATCTCCTTCAGCATCCAAAGAGTAAGCACAGGCTCTGCTTCGATGTGTAATAAAGTGCGAACAGGCACCACTGACAGGACAGTCGCCTGTAAAACTAGACTTCTGACGCTGGGCTCAGCTTCTCACAGGTCATCATTTTCATCCGGGAAAGGAGCTGTCTGAGCAACCTCTAGATGCACTGCCAGGCTGGGTCCATGACCACCTCTGGCGGGTGAGAGCGGGCATGATGACAAACTCCGAGTTAGGGCCTCCACTCAGCTTTCTAGCAAGCCAGAGCGAGGGCTTTTCAAAGCTTTTCTGCCTACTTTTGGCAGAAATGACATAGTACTGAAGAGTCTCCTTTTGGTGGAAGACAACTGACTTTGCCTTAATCTTTCTGTCCTTAATATCTACTTTGTTGCTACACAATATGATGGGGGTTGTTCTCACACACTCGGACCAGATCTCTGTGCCTGTTAGGCGTGTTCTTGTAACTCCTGATGTCAAACGTTCTAATGAGACACTCATCTTGGTTATAGCCATCTCTTCGTCCACCAAATTTCTCCTGACCAGCTGCATCCCATACATTGAACTTAATAGGTAGGTCCTCTGTTAGTATGGAACACGGGGAATGGGACTCAACACTCCGGGTAACTACACACTTCTCAGATTTACCAGTCAGATGGTGTTTCACAGGTGTAGTTTTGCCAGTGTCACCATCACCCACCAAAACAAGTTTGAACTGAACTTGGGGTTCTCTTTGGGCAGCCATTGTAATGTTACTTTCACATATCTATCTGACTGAGTTGGCAGGCAGATTCTGTACCACTGAGCCACCAGGGAAGGCCATCAGTAACTACATATATTAAACATAAACAAGTTTATAATAGTAAGAATGATAAAGCATTGTGTTACAGTTTAAGTGGCTACATGTTTTCTTTCTTGATGTTTATAAAATACTGGAGCATCTTATTAATCTGATTGTATTTTAGATCCAATGAAATATGGCCCACAAAACAGATTACCTGTCAACTCTCCCAAATCTTCTGGATTCTATTTTTGATGAGACAACAAAAGAAAGATTCATTGGAGATTGGTTCCAGGGGTTCAAAGATTCACTGGGGTTGGTACCTTACTCTCCAGAAAGAGCAATATAGAGATGTCTCACAAAGGTTCATCCTAAACCTATTCTCTAATTTGGCAAGCTAAGAGATCACAGGCAATGTAAAACATCCATTCTTATCACTGACATTTGCTTTCTTATCACCTCTCTCTAGTATCTTCCACTTCTAATTATATATATATATATTTTTTTTTTCGGGGGAGGGGGATAAACAGTCTTTATTTCACCATCAAATAAATTCAGGTCATCTCAGGTTTGGTAACCAAATGGATCATAAGAAAACATGTTTGCTCTCAGATTTTTTAAATTGTAAAATTAAAAAAAAAAAAAAAAGGACTGTGGACATATATATACACATAGGCCTTAGAAATTTATATATAAGGATGAATGTGTAAATAGATATCTTTGTTGTTGTTTAGTCACTAAGTTGTGTCTGTTTGCGACCCCAAGGACTATAGCCTGCTAGACTCCTCTGTCTATGGGATTTCCCAGGCAAGAATATTGGAGTAGGTTGCCATTTCCTTCTCCATCTAATTATATTTTTCTTAGCCATCTTCATGAGTCCTACTTTTCCAGCAGAAACTGCAGGAGAGATTTTGCAAATACTTAATACCTGGGAAGCTGGCTTCTAAAAGCAAGATCTTTGAAAGATGGCTTGTGAACACTTGTAAAAAGATACAGTCATCCCTGGGCACAGCACAGTTCCATGAATAGCAGATGCTGCTTGACTAACATCTTCTTTTGGGGTTGGTACCAGGCTCCCTGAAAAGAGCAATATAGAGAAGTCTCAGTCCTTGCTGAAATTCAGACAAGCAGCATCTCCTCTGTTCTTGGTGGGAGAGTTCCACTGCAGGGCTCAGTGGCTGTGTAAATAAAAAGTGTGTCCAGAGTGTGCTGGCTTATGAATCTGACGACTTCTGGGAGGTTGCTGTAGGCTGTAAGCACTGGTTCTTGGTCCTGTCTTGTTCAGGTCCTACTGACTCGGACTCAGGTGTTCACCTTCAAACCCGCAGGTGTTATGAAGCCTATAAGGTAAACAAGAGAATTAGGATCACAAAAGATCTCAACGGGCAATGAAAGTAATCTTCTAAGATTATGTTTTATGAGAATGCATGTAAAACCCTGAAAGTGGATCTAAAAAAACACAAGATGTGGGAGATACCCTGAAAAAGACCAAGAAGGTCCTCAGCTTAGTATGAGTGAACAGAGTAGTGAAGCAGCTTCAAAGGGCTAATCTGATCTTGGGTTGGACTGAAAACTTGGAAACTCAGAAGTTGCTCGTGCTCACATCTGCCAATTGTAGGAGAAGCATGAAAAGCTGGCCTTTGACAAGACAAAATAAAGCCTTACCTCCACAGAGGAGAGACTCAACCCCAAGCCTGGGAGTGAAATGAACTGGATCTTTGTCTGTAGTGACACATTTTCCTTTTCTAATGCAAGTTAGCTCAGATGGGCTTTGGACACTTGCAGCGAAAGTCCTAACCAATACAAAAAGGTGTCCACTTTATACGGAGGTAGTGGGATGGGCAAGACACAACCAAGGACTCTAGGTTGTCTGAGGAAACCCCAGGCAGAGGGTCATTTGGGACTTATTCTGAGGATCAGAATTAGTGGAGATGTCCCCTTGGCGCTCCAGAACTTTCAGGGGGAGGGGTATCTCTCAGGCTCTCCTCACTGCAAAATTTCTTTATAGTTCTAAATTTAGACCCCATGGAGAAAGCAGTGGTTTAAGGAAGAAAGGGAGAAGGTATTCATTCTCCTTACAAAGGTAATAGAATGCGGAAGGGGTGGGTGAGATGTCTGAGGGAACTTAAATGGGCCTCGGTGACTGGCTAAATATGGGATGGAGGAAAATATCCATAGAATGTTAGTGCTGGAAAACCTTTCATTTGACAGAGGAGAGAATCGAGGCCTGGGAGCACTGGTTGCACTGCTAGGGTCGCAGGGTGACAAGAACTCAGGTCTCTTGACTCAGCCCAGGGCTCTGTCTACCATCCAGCCAAGCTTGGAGCCCATGTGGGTGGGAGGAGGTGGGGGGTGGGAAAGGAAGAGAGGGAAGTATATTTTGGTTTCACACAATCAGCTTGAGAAGATTAGATGTGATATCTCATGCATGTACTCAACCCTGCGTCATGTGAGGGGGTTGCTCATGCATGCGTGCTAAGTCGCTTCAGTCATGTCTGACTCGTGGAGACCCCATGGACTATAGCCCACCAGGATCCTCTGTCCATGGGGATTCTCTAGGCAAGAATACTGGAGTGGGTTGCCATGCCCTCCTTCAGGGGATCTTCCTGACCCAGGGGTCAAACCAGCATCCCTTACATCTCCTGCATTGATTGGCAGGTGGGTTCTTGACCACTAGCACCACCTGCTCAGTAGGTTGTATATTTGGTTGGGAGCCTTCTAGGGCAAGAACCACAAAACCCAGTTCAAGCTCGTACGGCCAGAGGGCGATTAACTGGCACACCGTCATCTAGAGCTTTGCTCACCCAAAGTGAGACCCGGACCATTCTCGAGGACATGCTATGGGGAGTGACTTCTGAGACCCTTGAGATGGGTGACCAGGGGCCCCACGCCTGGTCCTCACTCCACACTGGAACACTCTGACCCACTGGTTGCAGAAGGCACCCCGCTGCCACCTTGAGAAGGGAATACCAAGAGTCTCTGTGCTCTTCATGTGCAGCAGCTGAGGCTTGGAAAATCGGGAGCTATCTGTGTGCTGGGGGTGGAGTGCAGAGTCCTGGCGGTCAGGCACATGGAGACTCAGAAGACTGTCACTGGGCACCTGTGAGAGAACCCAGGTTTAGGATAAAAATTCTCATGCAAATCCAAGGCAATGGGAAAGCAGAGTTCTTTGCGCAAAACCTCTCTTCATAGGTTATTTTAAGGCACGTCTAAGGGCTGACTAAAGGAGGAAAATTTAAATGAAAGCTTCGGGGGAGGCATCTCACCCAGGGTCCACCATCTTCCCCTCATTACCAACAGAAAGCTGCTTTTTGAGAAAGCGGTTGTTTAAATTAGCTAGATGGATGCTGCCCTCCAGTGGCCAGATGTGTCCTTACGGTGTTTCCCAGTTTGAAGGGAGAAGGTGCAAAACCCAAGCCCCCATCCTCCTCACTCTGGTTTGCACTGCTCCCAACAGATTCTGGGCTTCCCTTGTGGTTCAGCTGGTAAAGAATCCACCCGCAATGCCAGAGACCTGGGTTTGATCCCTGGATTGGGAAGATCCCCTGGAGAAGGGAAAGGCTACCCACTCCAGTATTCTGGCCTAGAGAATGCCATGGACTGTATAGTCCATAGGGTTGCAAAGAGTTGGACACGACTAAGCAACTTTCACTCACTCACCACAGGTTCCAGCTGGGCTGTTCGCAGGATGGTTGGGGCCATGGTCTGTGCCACAGAGGGGCAGCAGAAGCAACATTTAACGGGAGAAAAACAAAGGCTAACACCTCTTGACACTTAACTTGTGCTGGCCCATCTTAAGCAATTTCCTTGCATTTAAATGTCACATATAGTATTTTCATCCCCATTTTAAAAACCAGGAAACCAAGGCATAGAAACCTTAAGTTAATGGCCAAACTGATTTGAACCCAGGTCTCTCTAATCACCAGAAGCAGTGGTTCGTTCAGTTTACCAGTGGTAGGCAAACTGCTATGTCCAAGAATTGTTTAGGGAGTTTGTCAAAGATGCAGAGTCTAGGGTTCTATCCCCCAAGATTGTGATTGAGTGGATCTAAGAGGAGCAAAGACAATTGGGAATCTGTCCATGGCACATTATGGGTAGAATCCAATAAGTAGTCCAAGCAGGGTGACGGGCCACGCTTTGGAAAGCATTAGATTAAGACCACATCATTAATAGGAGGAAGAGTTTGTTATGATATAAGAAAGAACTTTGTAATATTCCTATATTCTGATTCGGCTAATGTCTACACGTCAAGGATGTAGGTGCACACAATCTCATTTCCCCTCCTTGGTAACCCTTGGAGGTCGATGGCCCCGGTTTACAGATGAGGATGCCAGGGTGTGAACCTCCAAGAGATAAGAAATTCCTCCTCTCCTTTCTTCTATCTTGAGGCTCCTTTCATTGGCAGCCCATCACGGTGGGTAGCCCCTGATGACACTCCAAAATATGCCACTTCAGCACAAGGATTATTTTGAACTGAAGGCTTTTGAGAAGCAGATACAAAAAAGCTCTATTCCTTTCTCCTATTTGCCTAAAAGCAGATCATAAATTTATAAATTGATGTATCATTTGTAAATTCTGCTCTCTACCAAGAAGTCCAGAAATTAATCTCTGGCGACAGCTCTAGACCCTCTCCAGCCTAGAGACAACATCAGAGGAATCTAAACACTGGTGCTGCTGCTGCTAAGTCGCTTCAGTCGTGTCCGACTCTGTGCGACCCCATAGACGGCAGCCCACCAGACTCCCCGTCCCTGGGATTCTCCAGGCAAGAAGACTGGAGTGGGCTGCCATTTCCTTCTCCAATGCATGAAAGTGAAAAGTGAAAGTGAGGTCGCTCAGTCGTGTCCGACTCTTAGTGACCCCATGGACTGCAATCCACCAGGGTCCTCCATCCATGGGATTTTCCAGGCAAGAGTACTGGGGTGGGGTGCCATCACCTCCGAATCTAAGCACAAGTCTTGCTAAAACTAGCCCTTAGCTACCACTGGCTTCCCCATATATTTGCCTTCCCATAATTTTCCACCCTATACCCTCCAAGTTCCTTTTCCTGTGTCTTATCATTTCTCTAAAAGTTCATTGTTCTTTTGTTAAGATACTATACAAGCCCAAGTTCTCACCACTCTTGTGAGTTACTTAACTCTGAGAGCTCCCATGTATGTGCAGGATACACATGTTAATAGACTTCTGTTTGTTTTCCTCTTGTTTTTTTTTTTTTTTTAAAGGTGTATTTACTTTTATTGGCTCTGCTGGGTCTTCACTGTTGCGTGTAGGCTTTCTCTGATTGTGGTGAGTGGGGGCGACTCTCCACGGAGGCGCACAGGCTTCTCTTGTTGCGTGGACTCTAGGCACACAGGCTTCCGTAGCTGCAGCTCAAGGGCTCTAGAGCATGGGCCCAGCAGTTATGACACAAGGGCTTAGTTGCTCCACGTTATGTGATTTTCCTGGAGAAGGTATCCCCTGAACCCGTGTCTCCTGCATTCGTAGGCAGATTCTTTTTGTCAGACGTGACTAAAGTGACTTAAAATGCACAACATCCTTATCGAACTCAAGTTTGTGTGCCCAGCACTCAGTGAGGCTGATCTCAGCCTGTAGGGGCTTGAAGCTCGGCTTTGGTTCCCGGCCAGAGATTGAGGCTGGGCTGCGGCGGTGCGAACACCGAATTCTATAGCTACTAGACCAGTGGTCAGTGACAAGACTCTGGCTCTTCGGCTTTGCGTGAAAAAGAATTCCCACAAAGATGCAAAGTAGAGAAACAAGTAAACGTTTGTTCGGAGGAAGAAGAGTATAGGCTGTGTGGATAGACACACAGGCAGCTGAGTTGCACCCTTGCAGTGGTTTGAATCACTTTTACGGGGCATTTCTTTGGGGTTTCCTTTGACAAGTCATTCTGATTTGCCTCCTCTGAGTCAGTATTTGGTATAGCTCAGGGTACTCCTGTGTGCACGCTCATCTCTTAGTCATCTCTTAGCCTAGTGAAGAGGCTTATGCGTAGTTGACACCACTTACTGTGAGGGGACGCCCCCTCCCTTTTGGACCTCCAAGGAGCCTTTCTGCACATGTGTAGTTGGTGAGGTCTCCTTGACTTCGAGAATGAAGAATATCTTTATCTCATATCTACCTGGGCAGAAGCCAGCCTCCCCCACCATCCTGCTTTTATGGACTTTCTGTCCACAGGGGGAAAACTCTTCAGCCTGGAGTCTACCTATCTCCTGCCTCAAGGCCAAACAAACTGAAATGTCAGAATTAAGAGCAGAGAAAATTTGAGTTAAAGGGCTAAGTAAGGAGAATGGGCAGCTAGTGGTCAAAAGACCCGAAGTCCCTGAGGATTTTCAGGGTAAAGTTTTTAAAGGCAACATTTGGGGTGAGGGCTGCAGTGTGTGACTCTCTTCTGATTGGGTGGTGGTGAGGTAACAGGGCGGTGTTCCAGGAATCTCAGTCATCAGCCTTCTGCTTCCAGCCAGTCCAGGGTCTCAGCATGTAGTTCCATCCCCCATCTTGGTGGGGCCTTAGTTCGTGCAGAGCAACTCAGAATTCTGTTCTGTTCAGTTCAGTCACTCAGTCATGTCTGACTCTTTGTGACCCCATGGACTGCAGCACGCCAGACTTCCCTATCCATCACCTATTCCCGGAGCTTTATCAAACTCATGTCCACTGAGTCAGTGATGCCGTCCAACCATCTCATCCTCTGTCATCCCCTTCTCCTCCCACCTTCAGTCTTTCTCTGCATCAGGGTCTTTTCCAATGGGTCAGCTCTTTGCATCAGGTGGCCAAAGTATTGGAGCTTCAGTTTCAGCATCAGTCCTTCCAATGAATATTCAGGACTGATTTCCTTTAGGATGGACTGGTTGGATCTCCTTACAGTCCAAGGGACTCTCAAGAGTCTTTTCCAACACCACAGTTCGAAAGCATCAATTCTTTGGCGCTCAGCTTTCTTTCTTAGCTAAGATGTCATAGGGTGGCATCAGCCCTGAGGTTGGAGCAGCCCTCTGCGGTAGTGCTCAGAAATCTTTATCAGATTATTAGGTACATCCCTTGAGGAGAAACTAGGACCCTTTTATTTCTGCAGTATTGTTTCTTGACTGCCTTTCCTTGGCTTCCTCATTCTCTCACTTCCCTAATTAGTGATAGTTGAAGCTGCTCTTTGGAACTCAGGGAAGGTCTAGATGAAAGCCTTTTTCTACAAATGAGAAACAGGGGCTTTTGGACCTAGGAGGGCCCCTCAGGGTTCTGCTCAGTTTCGATCCCCCTTTTCTGATTCTCCTCAGTCCTGAGGGGAATAGGGACGGGACAAGAAAGGGAATAAAGTTTTGGATAGAGAGGTTGATCAGAAACTCAGCAGAGGAACTTGGGTTTACAGGGTCTGGGTTTCAGTGTTGTTAAGCCGACTTGCCTCACCTGTTGCGAGCATGCTTATATAAGGGTCTGGTGGGCCTGTGGAGCAGCTGCCCTAGATGTCATAGGGTGGCTTCAACCCTGGAGTTGGAGCAGCCCTCTGGGATACTCCGGCCACGAGTCTGATGGCTTCCCAGGCTCAAGGCCTCCAGGGCCTTGGGGTCTCTGCCTAGACTTTCAGTTATTTAGGCAGAAAACAGACCCTGTGAGTCTTCTGACTCTGCTCTGTGGACAAAGGCTGTGTGGGGAAGGGGTTGGCTCTGTGGCTGGGTCCTCAGGGTCTGAGAGGGCAGAGTGCTACAGACCCCTCCCCGGCACCCTAGGGACTCAGGCCGTCCATCCAGAGAGGGCCCAGGAGTTTCTGCAGGCTTGTGTGCAGGGCGGGGAGGCCTATGGAAGGACAGAGCCAAAAGCAGGAACATGACGCTCTCAGCTTCTGCTTTACCTCCTGTATGGCCTCCGGCAGGTGCCGGAACTCACATGTGATTTACATGTGACCTGAGCTTGGTTTGGTAACACTGGGAGCCAAGGGTGAATTCTGGGGGCACCTGGCCTTGAGGGACAAGGGACTGTGTGGATGGCCAAACTAGCTGCTCCTGCCCAGGCTCTGGGGCTCCAAGCAGGGGTCTGCCTGCAAGAGGGTTCCCTCCCCACACCCCCACCAGCTTTGTTTCCATAAACCAGTAGGATTTCCGTCCCACTCTCACCCACCCCAGGACCACGAGGGCTCCCCCTCACTCCCCACACCCACCCACCCCCACTGTAGTGCTTCTTTCTTTAGTGCTTCCCTCCTCACAACTTCCTCCTTATACCATTTGCATTATCTGATTTTTTTTTTAACCTGAAGCAAGTGCTACTCTTACAATTATTATATATAAAAAAACCCTTTTCATTTGGGGAAACCTACAGATTGGACAGTTTTCAGGAAAACAGGCTAACTCACCAAGAGCAATAATTTCATTTAAAAGAAACATGTTTTCACAGATTTTTAAGAAAACCTCCCAGGACCCAGTTTGAGAAATTCCGACTCGAAACCTTAAAGTCTAATTTGATGTTGTCTTTCAGATGTGAAATACCAATATAAAAACCTCATCTTTAAAACTTGTATCTTTCAAAACAAAAAAGTGAGAAGATCAGTACTTTTTGCTACATTTGTACAAATCTCTTTAATGTTTGGCTTAAAAGAACAGCTTGCACTCTTGTATTTGCTTCTGCACGCAGAACTACTGTAATATTACACGCCATGGAGCCTCTGGAAGAGTGTACTGCAGACTCATGAGAGAATGAGAAGGCAGAATACCAACGTCTTAGTGTTGTTGTAGGAATATGAAAGTGAAAGTGTTCGTCGCTCAGTCGTGTCTGACTCTTTGTGACCTCAAGGACTGTTGCCTGCCAGGCTTCTCTGTCCATGAGATTTCCCGGGTGAGAATACTGGAGTGGGTTGCCATTTCTTTCTCCAGGGGATCTTTCCGACTTGGATCCCCTGGAGAAAGAAATGGGATCGAACCTTGGTCTCCTGCATTGTCAGGCAGATTCTTTACCATCAGAGAAGCCTGTTGTAGAAATAGTTTTGATCTAATGGCTTTCCTGAATGGGTCTCAAGGACCTCAGTAGACAGAATAGCAGAGTCTCAATCCCAGGGGATTTATAGTCTCAGGGAGACAGGAGCATGTGGGGTCCAAGAAGCCAGGGAGTGAAGGCCTCCAAAGACTCACAGGGGTGGATAAATGGCCCGGCTTCCTCGAGCCTCAGTGGCTGACTGAAGTTCTGTTCCTCACTGTCTGCCATCCCCAGATTGAGCACTGGTTGCCCATGTTTGAAAATGTAATACCTCCTTAAACAAGTTCCTTCCCTTCCCTGCCTCACCACTGTTGTCCCCTGAGATTACCTTCCAAGGAAACCACTTGTTGCTAAGTCCTTGTCTCAGGATCTGTTTTTAGGGGAAACCCAAACCAGTGGCTCTCCCCAGACCCACAGGCCTCATCCTGCTCCTCCCACAGTGGCCTGCCTGTCCATCTTAAAAAAAAAATTTTTTTTTTAATTTATTTTTGGCTGTGCTGGGCCTTCATTCCTGCATGGACTTTTCTCTCATTATGGAGAGTGGTGGTGGTGGTGGGGGGGCTACTCTCTGGCATTGAGTGGGCTTCTCATTGTAGTGGCTTCTCTTGTTGCAGAGCACAGGGCTCAAGGGCACTCCAGCTTCAGCAGCTGTGGCACGTGGCTGCACAGTTGTGGCACAGGGGCTTAGCTGTTCTGCGGCATGTGGGATCTTCCCAGATCAGAGATTGAACCTGGGTCTCCTGCCATGGCAGGTGGATTCTTTACTACTGAGCCACCAGGGAAGCCCACTAGTTCATCTTTAATAAATTACTATTTAGGAAAAGAAAAGTCCTGGTTTTCAGATTTCTGTGGCATAAATCTTCCCAGCAGGACCAATTTCCAGTGCCAAGTTGATGTCACTGAGACCACAGACTAGAGAGGAGCTGCCCACTGCCCTCTCCCAGGAGCCGGCTCTCCCAAGGGGCTGCTGCTGGAACACTTGCTCTCCTCCACTGTGTTTGATTCTACTCCGTGTCCCCTCTGCGGTGTCTTGCCACTCTAGCACTAAGGACAGTGTCCATCTATTGTAGGCACAACTATTTGTTAGCTGAAAAAATGCACAAACTAAAAGTTGGGAATTATGTGGGGTTTTTTGTTTTTTGTTTTTTTTGAGAATTATGTTTTATTCAGGGACCTTCCTGAGAACTATAGCCCGGGAGACAGACTCTCAGATAGTTGGCTCTGAGGGGCTATTCTGATGAGGTAAGGGAGGAGCCAGGATGTATAGTTTTTGCTGGAAAACAAACAAACATATAGTCGAATATCACAAAATTACTGCTCATTACAAAAACAGGCATTTCAACTTTATGATTTTAACGGTTTTCTGTGTATGGGAAGATGCAAGTGTCTGGGCTTATTGAAATCATTCCTTTGACAAGCATCTTAACTATTTGGGACCAGTATCTTATTTCCATCCTGAATTTCCCTCTGTGTACATTGTTGGCGGCGGCTGCAGGGACTGAGGGCGTGGTGGTGGGCAGTATGTTTACTGAAATGGCAGGCAGCATTTCTGGTCCACAAGCCAAAGAGAGTAACCAAGCCACATGGTGGTATAATTGAGAGCTCCTCAGGGAGGGGTGTCCTGGCAGAGGGGAGTGGGACCAGTGGGACTGGCAGGGCTGAAGACTGCCTGGAGGCAGCTGAGCCTTGAGACAAAGCATAAACTTCAAGGCCTGGCGGGGGGAATTGAACCCACAGGCAAAGTCAGAGCCCAGAGATGGGGGGAGGGTGGGGGGAAAAAGGGTGGGGAGAGGTTATGTCAGGTCCTTGGCGAGTGGGCGGCTGCAGCATAGAGGAGGAGAAAAGGGAGGGATCTCTCAGACTCTTTGGCGCTTGTCCCCTTGCTTCACCCTGGTTTGAGTTCCAATTCCACTGACTCCCCGCAGGCCTTCCCAGTGGCCCCTTCTGTCATGGGCTCTTTTGAAAGTGGGAGCCCTGGTCTGCTCATCCTCTCAGTTCCAGTCTGATGAGACAACTCATAATTAGTGTCTTTCCCAAAACTGCCACCTCGTGGAGTTCTTCTAGCCTTTCCCCCTAGAATCTGGGGTGGGCGGAGGAGCGGGGGTAGGTTTGGCCAGTAAAGTACCCAGTGAGCTTGGGAAGGCAACAGGAAACCCAAAATTAGAGTTGGGGAGGACAGGCGGTGGAGACAGGCCAGGGAGGTCTGTGAAGCTGCTCCAGAACCGGGTGAGCTGTGAGCCATGAACCAGGGCTTCCTAAGCATCTAGGCTTGGAGTGGAATAGTGAGGATCCAAGTAAAGCTGACCGGAAGAAATCACCCAGGAGAATCATCTAGGACCTACAGACCTGAGGCTTTGACTTTGTCCCCCTCACTTCATCCAGAAGGAAGGAGGTTAGGACGACGTGGTGGGAAGCACAGGGGCGTTGGAGATCAGCAAGCCTGAGTTTGAATCCTACTTCGGCTACTTGCTAGCTGTGTGACCTTGGGAAAGTTACTTAACTTCTCTGAGGTGCTTTTCTCATCTGTAATGAGTTTATGATAATGAATGCTAATTGACCAACATGGTGCCTGCAACATATTCAGGGCTCAATAGATAATGTATTTCACTGAGTCTAACATGCCATCAGTTTTAAGAAGCATCTTTCAAGGGGAATCCTTTCATAATGTATATGTATATTTAGTATACTTTGAATATCTTATAGTTTTATTTGTGAATTATATCTCAATAAAAAATTTTTTTTAAAAAGAGTCTTCAAAGAAACAAAGAAAGATGGGGAATTCCCTGGGGGTCCTGTGGTTAGGACTCTATGCTTCCACTGCAGGGGGCATGGGTTCCATCTCTGGTTGGAAGATCCCCACATGCTGTGTGGTGTGGCCAAAAAAAAAAAAAACCAAACAAACAAACAAAAGGAAGGGAGAAAAAACTGCCAGATAAATTGACTTGCCAGTGAATGTGAAACATACTCAGAATTCAGAGGAAGTGAAATATGAAAAAAAAAGTACATTAAAAAAAAACTACATTTTATCTTAGCATCCATGAAATGTAGTGATTCTTTTTTGCTTCTCATTTGTGGTTTTATGCTTCTGGACTTTTCTGTCTCTGGAGTGTTGGAGGGTGCTGTAACCACTCCCTGACTGAGCACCTCCACTGGCAAGGTCGCTTCTGACCCTCTACCCTCTCCACTCCCCGTGTACGGGTGCTGCCCCTCCAGGGCTCACGCTTGGGGGTCTGGGGCATGTGGATGCGTCCACTGAGTTCATTACCAGTAACGGGACTCCTGCACTCTATGTGCTTGTATCATTTGATTGACTGAAAATCATTTCTAATTTACGTTCCCACCGTAATGTTTGAGAGAGCCATTTGTTTAAAGATGGACGTTAGACAATCTAATAGGATAAAAGGGATCCCCAGGTGGCCCAGTGGTAAAGAATCTGCTTGCCAACGCAGGAGACTCAAGAGACACAGGTTTGATCCCTGGGTCAGGAAGATCCCCTGGATCCAGTCTGCAAGGTCTTAGCTCAGGGCCTACCACTGACTGGACTGACTGGGTCACACCTTTTCATCTCTGGTGGCTCAGACAGTAAAGACTGCCTGTAATGCAGGAGACCTGCGTTGGATCCCTGGATTGGGGGGATCCCCTGGAGAAGGAAATGGTAACCCACTCCAGTATTCTTGTCTGGAAAATCCCATTGGCAGAGGAGCCTGGCAGGCTACAGTTGATGGGGTCGCACAGAGTGGGCAGCTAACACCATAGGCTGCTGCTGCTGCTGCTAAGTCGCTTCAGTCGTGTCCGACTTGTGCGACCCCATAGACCGCAGCCCACCAGGCTCCCCCGTCCCTGGGATTCTCCAGCCAAGAACACTGGAGTGGGTTGCCATTTCCTTCTCCAATGCATGAAAGTGAAAAGTAAAGTGAAGTCGCTCAGTCGTGTCCGACTCCTAGCGACCCCATGGACTGCGGCCCACCAGGCCCCTCTGTCCATGGGATTTTCCAGGCAAGAGTACTGGAGTGGGTTGCCATTGCCTTCTCCGATAGGCTAAAGGCTGCCAAATCTAATTTGGTACAGTAAGTGTCAGAGATCACATCAATTAGATGTCTCAGTGTGTTTGTATGGGCGTGTATAGAAATACAGTCTTTTCGTTGCCTAATGTGTATAGTGTGTCTGGTACCTTTAAAAAAAGAAACTGCTTTATTGAGGTCTGATCGATAAACAAAAACCTGTAGATATTTAATGTATGCAACTTGATGTGCTCATAACTGGCAGTTTTTAAGTCTTTCCATCCCTGGAAATCACAAAATTAGTGTATGTGGGACACGATAAATTAGACGTCACTATTGAGATGGGGCTTTTAAAATCAGAACAGTAAGGGAAGACGGAGCCGGGTGTGCGTCGTGCCTTCGTCAGGACTCCCCACCCCCGCGGAGTAGCGGTGCTGGCCTCTCCGCCCGGGACCGCGCGGGTATTCTGCTTTGGGCCAGCAGATGGAGCTTGTGCTGCCCAGTAGCCGTCCGACTGTGAACTGGACTTTATATAGTCACCCGATGTTGCCTCGAACATGTAATTTTCCAACCTCCTACCTCACCACAAGGAAAACCTCAGAGGCTTTTCTTCTGGGAAGAGCAATTAGCCTTAACCTCTTAGGAGGAGACACGGCATTGCTGAGCTTGTCTGGGGAAGTAAAATCTCCTCCCTCCTCGGTCTTAGCGGGGAGGAGAGAAACCAAGCAGGGCCTTGCGGGAGGATGGAGGGGGTGCTGGGGAGGGCTGGGAACTGCGGGACATGGTTAGGGCTCCACGTGGGAGATGCCTCCGGTCTAGGCTGGAAGGTGATGGAGACACCGAGCAGCCGGCAAGGTTACTCGAGGGGGCGGGGACCTCCAACCTGAGCTCTGCTCCGATCTCAGGCCAGCCCGGGAGACCCTTCTACCATGGAGGGGCCTGGTCCCTCCCTGCTCTCACAGAGCATGTGGTGCAGGGGGTAGTGTGTGGGGTGGGAGCAAAGGAGACTTTCGTGGGGTCCCCTTCAGAGGGCAGGTGGAGCGGGGCCCAGGTTGGCTGCTTTAGGCTCTGGACACCCTGGGATGGGAGGGAAGACTGAAAGGAGCTAGGAGCAGAGATGGGCTGAACCGGAAGGGGTTGCCTGGGAGGCCCACTCAGCTGGGGGAGCTCCAAGCTGGGGGCGCCCATGCCAGCACCCTGTGGGAGGACTAGTGGGGCATCTGTGGCCCCCATGACAGGTGGGCTGAGACTTGCATCGTGTTCCATTTTGAACAAGAGACCCTGATGTGGCAAAGGCTCTAGAGGTAAAGAACCCACCTGCCGATGCAGGTGATGTAAGAGAGGTGGGTTTGACCCCTGGGTTGGGAAGGTCCCCTGGAGGAGGGCTTGGCAAGCCACTCCAGTATTGCTTCCTGGAGAATCTCATGGACAGAGGAGCCTGGTGGGCTACAGTCCATAGGGTAGCAAAGAGTCAGGCACGACTGAAGCGGCTTAGCATGCCTGCATGCTGATGAGGGTGAGGGGCTGGGGAGGAGGGAGAGAGACAGCATTATTGTCCCTACTTTCAAAGACAACATGATGTCAGTGCAGAGAGAAAACAGGTGTGTGAGTGTGCACATGCAGACACAACAGTCGTTACCATGAGGCTGGTAGTAATTGGAGCCAGAGGAAACATACAGGTGACCAAGACTTTGGGACCTCGGGCAAATGTGTAACCTCTCTGTACCTCAGTTTCCTCATCTGTAAAATGGGAACAGTATTAGTATCAACTTCATAGGGCTGTTAAAAGGATTAATCACAAAGCGATGCTTGTAAAGTATGCAGCGCAGTCCAAGCGCCTAGTGTCACAGATGGTTGTCGTTGCTATCAGTCATCATCATCATTAGTAGGAGTTGTCACCCACTGGAAGAGGAAGGTGGGGAAAGGTGGGAAATGGATGGGCACTCAGAGAGCCAATCACAGGGTGGTCAAGGCAAGGCAAGCAGGAGGGGAGCAGTGGGAGCCAAAGAGAAGAGGCAGGAAGTGTCAGGTGATGAAATAAAACAATTTCCTAATGAGCTTTAGTGTCCTTTATTCAAGGGAAGACACTCCATGGGTTGGGGGAGTATATGGCCTCACAAGGGGTGCAGCACCCTTCCTGAGGATTCTGGAGCAAGGGTTTCATCGAGCATTAGAAGCAGTAACAAGGATACCGAGCATGACTGGCTATGAGGTGAGGGTTTCCTTATAAGGCCAGCGGATCCTCTTTTCTAGGGCCAGGTAAGCTAGCTCCAGCTGTCTTAGAGGATTGCCACCCGTGCATGTTAGTTTTCCTCAGTAAGGTGTGTCAATAACTGAGGCCCGACTGAGGTTTGTTTAGATTTGGGATGTGGGCCAGGCCACTGGGGTGACCTTCATTTGGTGGATCCCGATATAGGAATTATCTTTGTCAGAAGGTAACATTCAAAGTCTTTGCTACTCAAAGTGTGGTCCGAGGACTGGCAGCATCATCACCTGGAGCTTGTCAGAGATGCAGATGCTTGGGCCCCAGCCCAGGTGCACTCACTCAGAAGGAACTTCTTATGAGGCTGTCCTGGTGATCTGCTTGCTTGCTGGTGCTAGAGAAGCCCAGCTGTCAGCAGTGGTTGGTGGGGCAAGTGGAAGGAGGGCTGGAGAGATGGGTTGGGCACACTTCCTCCTCAGTGTTTCCATGTGCAAGTTGTTAACTAGAATTCAGTATTTGTTTATAATTTTTTTTCCTTTGGGGTAAAAGAAGGTTTGTTGTCATTGTTGTTTAGTCAGTAAGTCATGTCCGACTCTTTGCGATCCCATGGACTGTAGCCTGCCAGGCTTCTCTGTCCATGAGATTCTCCAGGCAGCAATACTGGAGTGGCTTGCCAAGCCCTCCTCCAGGGGATCTTCCCGACCCAGGGATCGAACCCGTATCTCCTGTATTTGCAGGCAGATTCCGTACTGCTGAGCCATCAGGGAAGCAAAAAAAAAAAAAAAAAAAATTACATACCCTGAAATGTTCACAACAACTGTCTTTTTGAATTTTCAATAAATGTATCTAATAATGAAACGAGACTCCAATCAAGATATAAAGCATTACTGGCAACTAGAAAGTTCTCTCCCCAGGCAATCCCTACCCTAGCCCCTAGAGGCAACTGCCATTGTGATTATTTTCCCACCATTGATTACTCTGCCAGTTTTAGAACTCCATATAAATAGGATCAGACAATAGGTTATCTTGTGTAATACTTTTGTCACTCACATAATGATTTTGATTTTATGTCGTGCGTTTCAGAAATTCGTCCCCGTGTGTTGCTGAGGAGTGTGCTCTCATGTAGGTATACCACGGTCTGTACATCTGCTGGCCTGTTTCTGGGTTTTTGGTTATTATGAATAAGGCTACTAGGAACATTCCCCTATGAGTCTTTTTTGTGAACATATATCCTCATTTCTCTTGGGTAAATACCTAAGAAGCGTAATTGCTGGGTCATGGAAGAGGTATAGGTTTCGTTTTTATGAGAAATCACTAGACTTTTTTCCAGAGTGGTTGTACAACTTTATACATTTACCAACAGTGTATGAGTGTTCCCGTTAACAGTCTCATTAGCATGTGGCTTTGTCAGGCTTTTCAATTTCCACCATGGTGGTGGGTGTATAATGTGTTATTTTATACTTCCTAATGATGACTAATGATGTTGATTATCTTCTTTTATGTGCTTATTGGCCTGGCCATTCACATGTCTTCTTTTGAGAAGTGTTTGTTCAAATCTTCTGTCTATCTTTAGGTGGGGTTGTCCTTTTACTACTGAGTTATATGCGTTCTTTCTATATCCTGAATACTGGTCCCTCGTCACATATGTTTTGCAAATATTTTCTGTGAGTGGATTTTTACAGGAATATTGGGTATTGGATTTGGCCCCAGGTGGGGCTTATGTGGGTGCAGGGCTGGAAGTTATGTGAACCACTGACTTTAGGGTTGCATGTTGTAGAGGGCCACAGCCCCCTCCCTCACGGGGCTGGTGTGAAGTGCAAGTGAGGTAACACAGGGGAAAGTCCTTTGTAAAGTGCGGGACACACAAAGATTTAACACTGATCCTTTGAACATGCGAAGAGGAAGGGTCATTTCTCTGTCTTCTCCCCATTAGTGCAGTCTCTTGGAAGCAGGAGACAGGAGAGAAAAAGCTACCCATTGGCTGGAAACGGTCTCTTGTTAAGATCTGAGTGGTTATAGTGCCTAAAACACGGTACAAGCTTGGCATCCCACCTAGGTTCAAATCTGGGTTCTGCCAGTTACTCTTTGAGTGTTTCTGAGCAAGCCCCCATTTCATGAAAACTGGAAACAAACACCTACCTCCCGAGTCACTGTGTCATTATTATTATTTGCAGAATGTCACGCTGAGAGGACTGCCCATATTGTGCAATCCTCACAATGACCTTTTGTGTAAATTGTATCACCTCCCCCCACTCCCGTTAAGAATTTATGGGTTATTTAGATGCTCCTGAACTGAGAGCCTGTAGGAGGCTGCGTGGAGGCTGCTCTCCTACAAGTCCTGTCTGGGGAGTGTGGTTCCACACGTCTGTTCCACACAGAGCCACCAGGGGGCACACGCCTCCTCTTCAGGGCTTGTGTTGAGGCTGGGCCGTTCCCTGCCCCTAACCCTGCCTCTCACTGCTGTCCAGCTCAGGGTCCAAACTGACCTCTGTGGCATTTTCCAATGGAGTATAATTTCAGAAGGTCCTCATTTGGGGATAAGGGGCTAAGAAGACCAAGGAACCCCGCATAGAAAGGCCAAGGAGGGCAGTACTGGTTTCTGTCCCCTTAAAGATTTCCTTGGCTCAGGGGGTTCACACAGGCGGGTGGGCACAGGGGAGGGAAGCAAGCTGTTGAACGGTTTTCTGTGCACCCTGACCCCACCCTTCATAGCCCTGTTACCTCCTTGGACCTCAGATCTCCCCCATCCCCTACTCCCCCAGCCCTTGGCAATGACCCCTTGGTGAGCTACTTCCATGCCAGCTTGTACCCAATCCCTTTGGCAAACAGGCCTGGGCACTGACCCCGGGGCCCGGTGGCTGCAGGGCAGAGCTGCTGTCCTGGCCAGGCCTACCTCCCTGCAGGAGGCAGCAGCAAGGCCCTCTCGGCCACCACCCCCACCTCCACCTCGGGAAGGGCCAATGGATCTCTTGTTCCTCTTTTCCTCCCAGCAGGGGTTGGCAGGGCAACGCCTGGCCTGGGGTCCTCTTACGCAATCAAGCAGTGGCCGGTCGATGACTGACCAGGCCGGCCCGGTACTTGGTCATGGAGCGTGTGTACCTGGCGGGCAGGGCCCCTTGTTCTGGAGACTTGCTGTCTCAGGAGGGAGATCTACAGGGTATTCTTCACGGTCAGCTAGCACTAGATGGGCCACCCAGCTTCCCAGAAACCTCGGTCCTTCTTGTCCTCCAGAGGCCATTCGATGGAGCAGTGGTTGCTTTTCCCTTCTGAGCCCTTTAGCTGTCCTACTATTTGGATCTTAGTCTACTTGCCTACCTGTCCACTTGCTCAATGGCTCGGTGGCTGTGGAAGTGGAGATACTTCTGCCCTCACTCATGCTGCCCACTGCCCACTGCCCACTTGTCCACTCCCTGGTCCTCTCACCCTCTCATCCAGAGGGAGTCTGAACAGCTCAGTTGCCGGTCTTGGCACTGAACCCAGCCATTAGGGAAGCTCTAAGTGACCAAGGGCAAAGCTTTTGGGGTCAGAGAGACCAGATGTGAATCCTGACTGTACTGTTTCCAGGCCACGTGGCAATGGGAACATTTGTCAAATCTCCGAGCCTCAGTCTCCTCATCTGTAAAATGGGGACCCTCTTCCTCCCACAGTGGGCATAAAGATTGGATTCGGAATTAATTAGGGTGCTTTAACCAGAGCCCAGGGAACGCGGCTGTGGTCACTGGGCCTCTCAGTGGCCATGTCCCGGCTGCGGGGACTCCACTTGGCCTGTTTCCCATGGCTTCCCTGTGCCTCAGGTTACACCCGGGACCGGCAGGGGCTCATCCCTGCTTCTTGACCAGGCTGTCCTCCCTGGGCAGGTGGCCCTCACACCCAGCCCTGAAATGGAGGTCGATAATCACCACCTTCCCACACACCCCTTCCTCTGCCTTCTGGCTTGCAGGGCACTCTGGGGTTACATCAGGTCAGCCAAGACACCTGGAAGAACCAGCTTGCTCCCTCCCCTTTGGCTGCAAGGTCTTCATGACATCTGTGGAGAGTGGGGCGGCTTAGAGCATCTGACCCCTCAAAGGGTCATTTCCCCTCCCCTCCGAGGCCTATCCGGACGGACGGACCTGTCCGTCCCCACCTCATTCTCTTCCTTCCATAGGCCCTCTGGGGGCTCTTTGGGAGCGGAAGGTGCTTCCTGACTGCAGGAAGAGTCAGTTGGGGTGGGCGAGGGGAGCTGGCAGGAGCAGGTTAGGGTGGGACTTGATGTGAAAGGGGGTCAGTTCCCTCTCCTGCAGACAGTCAGGAGGCTGCCCAGTACGTGGGGGAGCGTTGGATACCAGCCTTGTCTCGGGGATAATGTGTACAACTGTGGGTGTGGACTTCGGGGTGGATCAGACCACACTGCAAACTCTCCACTGGTCCTGGCACCTTGGGCTGGTCACTGATAAAAATCTTAGTGGTTTAAGAAATGCACGTGCCATGCTGAGCATGTGCCTGGCACCGAGGGGAGGCCACTGTGGGCAGTGGCCGTGTACCAGCCTGGGGGAGTTCCTGAGTCATTCAGCTCAGCCCAGCACCCCCTAGGACAGCCTTCAGGAGCCATGCAATGGTGCCCTTTGGGGGCCCTGGGGGGTCCTTCTCTCCCCTCTGCGAGTCCTCAGGGGAACTTTCAGGGGACATTTCCTGGCTGGTGAAATTCTTTGCCGAGTGAACCTATCGTGTGTATGGATGGGGGGAGTGTACATGTCTGGGGTGAGGAGCTTGTTGTCTAGAAACAGGCTCAGCTGCGGGACGCATGGGAGCTGCTCACACTCACGCTCGAGCAGTGGCTGCCCACGGAGTGGGGGCCCTGGCTCTGGGCTCCTTGCACCAGGCCACATGGTCATTGTTAGTTTGCAGAGTCCACTCGGTTTCAAACTCCCAAAGGACAAGGACTATTTGACATTTTAAAAAAACATTGTATCCTCTTCCCAGGTGGTGCTACTGTTAAAGAACTCATCTGCCAATGCAGGAGATGTAAGAGACCCAGGTTCGATCTCTGGGTTGGTAAGATGCCCTGGAGGAGGGCATGGCAACCCACTCCAGTTTTCTTGCCTGGAGAATCCCATGAACAGAGGACCCTGGGGGGGCTACAGTCCATAGAGTCGCAAAGAGTCAGACACAACTGAAGTGACTTAACGCACACACACACCCTAGATGGGCACTGGTCAACACAATGGGATGAATGAATGAATGGATGCTAGGCAGGCAAGCAGTCAGGTCAGGGTACATGGACAGTGAATATCGCATCCTGCTGGGGCATCGAGGAGCCCAAGTGGGCATCCTGCGAGGGCATCCCAGTGGTCTGTGTGTAGCCTGCCTTGTGCCCTCCACCTGCCCTGTAGAGGGAGGCTGGCAGGGCTGGCACATGTGCAGCCTTCTTGACCGAGTTCAGGGACTCCCCAACTCCGTTCTGTTACTGGGTCCCAGAACCCACTTTCTGTGCAGGGGTTGGTGCCTCCCTCAGCGAGGGAGCCACTGTAAAGGCAGAAGTCGCGTGCCACCTAGCAAAGAATGGGTGCTTAATAAATGCTTGTGGGTCAAGGTATCTACTTGCTGGGTTGGGGGGGGGGCTCTGCCCAGGGCCATCAGCCAGCTGGGGTCCAGTGCTCCTGACCTGGCCAGCCCACCAGGCTGCCCCTGGATTGAGGTGCCTGCCAGCCTCACGACCCAGCTGAGAGGGAGGATTTGGGGCCCAGGAGTGCCCTGAGGTTGGCAGGGACCTGGAATTCCACTCAAGGAGGCGGCCTCTTCAGCCACGCTCTGGGCTGACCTGGAGCAGGGTGACTGGGAGGCCACCTCGCCCACACTGAGAACCTGTGCTGAGAAGAGGCGGGGCCGCACCTGGGGGCGCCGGAGTCCACTCCCAGAGGCGGCCCTCTCCCATCCTGGGACTTGGGCCCATGCTCCGGGGAGCAGGCCCGCTCGTGGAAACGGCCTGCGTGGACTCAGGCTGGGATCCAATCTTGTGTGGACGGGCTGTGACCTTTGGGCGTTGCTGGTTTGAGTGCTTCCTTGTCTGTAAACTGCTTACAGAGATGCTTACATACAATGGAACAGTATTCAGCCAAAAAACAGAATACTATAGTGTGGGTGAACCTTGAACACAGGTCCCGTGACCGAAGCCAGGCCTAAAGATCTGGGTACAGGATGCATCCCGAACCGGCAAATCCAGAGATGGAAAGTAGACTGGTGGTTTCCAGGGACTGCAGGGAGAGGGGATGGAGAGCAACTGCTTAATGCACACAAGTTCTCTTCTGGGCTGGAGAGAATGAGCTGCAGCTCCGTAGAGATGCGGGTCTCACACTGGGCGTGTGCTAGATGCCACTGAACTGGTCACTCTAAGAGGGTTCGTTTTCCAGTATGTGAATCTCACCTGAATGAACATTATGGGGTTGCTACTGACTTCGCCGGGCAGCTGGGATAACGGAGAGAGATGTGAGACCGAGGTGCAGCCTAGCAGCTGTAACCCTCGCTGCCCGCCTGCCCCCCCAACTCCAGACTGGCCAGTGCACAGGGCCAGGTGGTGCACAGATGAGGCCAGGCAGCGAGCGCGTCTGTTAACCAGAGGTAAAGGGGACTTCTGCGGCCGCTTCACCAGCTGTGGTCAAGGTTCCTGTGCTGCGGACCCAGGCTCCAGCCTTGGATTTGCTGGGCAGCTTTGGGCTGGTCCTTCACCCTCCGTCCATTTCTTAATCTGCCCAGACCTGCCTTGGCAAGTGTGTGTGACTGCTGCGTTTGACGCATCACCTCTGTCGTATCCCTGCACCTCAGTCCTGTCTTGTTCACAGTGCGGGCCACTGTCAGGGAGAGTATCAGGGATCACTCGGTGCTTGTGTTTCTTGTCTGTCTTCCACACAGAATGTGAGTCCACGGTGGGGAGGTCTGCTTGATCTGGCATGTCCACGTCGGTATTCCCAGCACACCCAGTGCCTGACACAGAGTTCAGTTCAGTCGCTCAGTCGTGTCCGACTCTCTGGGACCCCATGGACCACAGCACACCAGGCCTCCCTGTCCATCACCAACTCCCGGAGTCCACCCAAACCCATGTCCATCGAGTCGGTGATGCCATCCAACCATCTCATCCTCTGTCGTTCCCTTTTCCTCTTGCCCCCAATCCCTCTCAGCATCAGGGTCTTTTCCAATGAGTCAGCTCTTCGAATGAGGTGGCCAAAGTATTGGAGTTTCAGCTTCAGCATCAGTCCCTCCAATAAACACCCAGGACTGATCTCCTTTAGGATGGACTGGTTGGATCTCCTTGCAGTCCAAGGGACTCTCAAGAGTCTTCTCCAACACCACAGTTCAAAAGCATCAATTCTTTAGCGCTCAGCCTTCTTCACAGTCCAACTCTCATATTCATATGTGATCACAGGAAAAACCATAGCCTTGACTAGACGAACCTTTGTTGGCAAAGGAATGTCTCTGCTTTTGAATATGCTATCTAGGTTGGTCATAACTTTCCTTCCAAAGAGTAAGCGTCTTTTAATTTCATGGCTGCAGTCACCATCTGTAGTGATTTTGGAGCCCAGAAAAATAAAGTCAGCCACTGTTTCCACTGTTTCCCCATCTATTTGCCATGAAGTAGGTGCACAGAGTAGGTGCTTAATCAATGTCTACGGAAGGAGCAAAGGCCAGAGGGTGGCAGGCCTACTGTCCTAAGTGCTGTGAGGTCAGGGCTACCACCATCCCCACCTTGAGCTCCTGGTCCGAGATGCAGCCTGAGGCCTGGAGCGTTCCTCCCCCTCAACCACCCAGCTCCTCCCACTCCCAGGACCTGGGTGTCCCACACCCACTGCCCTGAAGCCTTTTTCTCAGGCTCGCAACCACCCCAGCGCAGCTCCCTTCCCTGAGAACCTCTGTCATAAAGAAGGTGAGGCCCTGATCTGGCCTGTCTCCCTGCCTCCGGGCCTTCCTCACCCAAGGGAACCTTGGTTATAAATATGGGGGTCACACCTTGCATGTGTATTAGGCACCTTTCATCTGGGGAGCTCCTGGCTGCGAGGAGGCTAATTAGCAGCTCTCTGGGAAGGGTGAGTAAGAGCTGACGTCGCAGCCCGGGCAATGGCTAACCAGGCAGCCCGGGGCCTGGCCCGCCTGGGGAGAAGCGGGTGCGCCTTGCTCTCAGCCCACCCTCCCCCACTTCTCCTTGCTGCAGCAACTCTTCACAAGGGTCCCTTCTGTCTTAATAATAAAGGCCATCTTTTATTGAGTGCTTCCTGTGTGCCGAGGGCTTGCTAAGCCCCTCCTGTCTACTGAACGCACCCGCCTGTGCAAAGCACCAGGGGGCGATTGTGAAATGATAACAACTGGGGCTCTCATTATCAAACGTCACTCCTCGCCGGCAGCGATCCAGGACTACGTGCGTGACCTCATGTCATTCCTAAGAAGCCCTTAGTGTGCCATCTCACATGGAATAAGTGCTTGATAAGTGGTTAGCTATCACTGTGCATCTGCAGAACAACCTGATGAGGTAAGGTCCTATGTTATACTCATTTCTCAAGTGAGGAAGCTGAGGCTCAGAGAGGTTGAGCCACTTGCTGGAGATCACACAGCGAGTCAGGAGCCGAGCCAGTATTTGAACTGGACTGGTTTGACTCTGAAGCTGCAACAGATTTCCAGATGCTCTTCTCTCCTTCCCCGCAACCTGGAGGTGATTAGCACCAAGGCCTGACTTTGCATAGCTGCAGTGTCACTGAGCAGAAACCTTCTCTTCATCCATCCCTCCAGCCGTGGGCTGATAGGCTAGGCCTGGATCAAAACACCTTGGAGATCATCTAATACAACTCATCTCCACCCCCATTTTTCCGATGAGAAAACTGGAGAGGGTAGTGACTGTGCAAGGTGACAGTCCTAATGAGAAGATACCTAGAGATTAAGCTTGAGGAATAGAGGCAGTGGAGTGGCTGGAGGTCACCTCACCCCTGCCATCAAACTGGCATTGATACCAAGTAAATGGTGCAGTGGTAAAGAATCCACCTGCAAATGCAGGAGACACAAGATATGTGGGTTTGATCCCTGGGTTGGGAAGATGCCCTGGAGAAGGAAATGGCAACCCACTCCAGTATTCTTGCCTGGAGAATCCCATGGACAAAGGAGCCTAGAGGGTTACAGTCCAAGGGGTCACAAAGACTCAGACATGAATGAGTGACTGAGCGTGCACACACACAACGTCCCCACAGTAGAGTTCTCAGACTCCCTTTGCCATCTTGTTCCCTGCCCCCCTTCCCCTCCAGGAGCTGCCCCAGGGATATGTGGGTGGGATGTGGGTTCAGGCAGCTAGCTAGGAACTGAGACTGGGATCAGGGATGGGGTCCTCCATCTCCCTGCCCTGCAGGACAGTCCAGCGGGCAGGCCATGCCCCTTGTGGCACACCTCACGTGTCACTGTAGTGACTCCAGAGCAGACACATAGATAATTAAAAATGCTCATTGGAGAAATGGCTGTATCCTGTACCCACAGTAGGGAGGAGATGAAACGCCCAGTGTGCAGATGGGTAGATGGTACAGCACGTCTTCCTACCACTGCTCACCTGGATCCATCAAATGTGGCTCTCCTTCAGGTTTGGGAGAGAAGCCCGCAGCAATCTGGTTCAGGGAGCAGCAAGTTCATGGGCCAAGGGCACTTGGCTGAGGTTTCCTCTGGTGGGACACGATTCCTGGGCCCTGAGGAGGGTGGCTAATTGTTCAGCTTTCTCTGCATGTTGCCCCTTTTGAAGTGGGCTCTTTGGGTACCAGATGCATAGACCTGGGGTCTCTGACCCTCTACATCCCCTCCCCTTCTACCACCCAGTTCCATCCTTCCAGTCTCTGCATCTCCTTTCACTGTCTACAGCTTCTCGCCTGCTCTATCTGCTGCCTCAGACCCTCTCCCACCTCTCTGACATCTCTTCTCTCCTCCTGTCGGCCTCAACTTAGAGCTTCCTCAGAGAGGGAACAACAGCCTCCTCATCCCAACTCTGAAATAGTTTTCCATGCATACAAGTTCTTTGAGCAGCTTATTCTTTTCCTTCAGAGGAATTTGAACACTTTTTCAAATGGAACCGTATTTATTTATGAGATTATCTATTTAAATGAATCTGTCTTTTCTGTTATAGGGGGCCTGGTGAGGTGGGAACTTGGTGACGGTCACTTCTGGTCTTCAGCGCCCAGCAGGGCGTATCACATACCCAATGAGTGAATAACAGGATCCTCAGGACAGGAGGAGCCCCTGGGCCAGTGGTTCTATAAATGTCTCCCCAGGAGCGGCTCCTGGGAACTTGTTAGCAAGGAAATGCAGATTCCCTGACTTTGGGTGTAGGGTCTAGCAATCTGGGTTTGAAGCAACTGGGCACCCAGAAGGGGGCACACAAGAGTTCAAGAACCACTGGCGGAAGCAAATGCCCTGTTGTTGGATTAGTGGCCACCGCGGCAAAGGGCCGCCTATAAAAGGCACTGGGGATGAGCAAGGCCACGTCTTCAAAAGCAGCAAGGGGGAGCCCTTTTCTAAGGCGGGCCGGCCGGCTGAGTGTACGGGACACTGGCTCATCACCCGGACCCCTGCCCCGGCCCGCCGTGCTGTTCGGCACACCGGCCACTGGAGGGCAGTGCGACCACGTGCATCGCGCCCCTGCCCGGTTGCAGGCGGGAGCAGCCTTCGGAGGCCTTCCGGGAGACTGCAGGGGCGGCTTCAGGCAAGAGACAAGAAGTAGGAATCGCGGCCCAGGCTGTGGTCTCGGCTCACAGGGCCTCCAGACGTTCTCAAAGGCCGAAGGGGCCCGGCTGGAGCGCACCCCCGGCCCGGGTATCGCCGAGGGTGGGTGGGGGGCCCTCCCTGCCTCGCCCCATCCAAGGCCAGGCCTGCTGCCTGGAAGGTTGAGAGTTTGGCTCGCTTGGGGCCTGGAAAGTTCAGCGGCCCCGAAAGTGCGGGACGCGCAGGGGAGGAGGCGCCGTCCGGCCGCTGAGGGCAGAGCGCCCGCCCGGGGAGGGCGGCGGGACCTTGACTGCCTCCCCGGAGGCAAAGGGCAGCCTCCCGCGTGACCCCCTCGGAAGTGCAAAACAAGGCGGCCATCTTGGCGGCGCCTTAACCCCGTCGTGGCCGCGGCGCCCGGCCCAGCGCGGCGGCGAGGGCACCTTGAGGGTTGGAAGCTGCGATGCCACGGGGGACGGAGCAGGAATTTCCAAGACCTAGAAGAAAACCTTAGATCCTGGCAACTCCCCCCGGGGTGGTGGTGGTCTTTGGAAACCCCATCCCATATTCTATATAGCATCAGGAGCCCGAGCCTTTGTAAGTGAATTGGGTTTGTTAAAGTCACTCCTTCCTTCTTTGCCCCTTATTCCAGGATCAGAAAGCTAGAGGCAGCGAACAGGCACCAAACGTTGCTCCCGGTGGTGGTCGCTCCCGGTGGTGGTCGTCTTCAGGTGTCTGGGACTAGCCCAGCGTCTGTCCGCGCCCCCGCCCCAGACAAGTGTATCTCACAGCATAAACAGCAGCTTCTTCACACGCAGGCCCGTCTCCAAGCCAAGCCAGGGACTCGCAGCTGAAGCGGAATTGAAGTGGCTTGCTCCTTTGAGCTCCTCTCCACCGTGAGGACTTTAGCCGCCTTTCTGAATGCCATTTGAGGAACCATAGGCCCTCCAGCCTCCACCAGTCCCATGGTCTTGTATCTGACCTGGTTCACAGATTGATATTGTCTGTCATTTGAGTACTTTTCAGCTCTTCGCATATCCTTTCTTGTTAATAGCATCGGTTCAAGATCCAGCTTAAATATAAGCTCCATCAGGAAACTATCCTCCATTTCCCCCCTCATTTCCAGCAGAGCCTGTCTTTTCCCTCCCTGCCCACCTGTGGTTCCACTGGCCTCTGCTGTAGGAGCTCCTGTTTTCCTCTCTCCTCTCTGAACTGTGGGCACCAGGAGGGTAGGGACTGTGTGACGGTGGTCTTTGCACCCCACTTGGCCCCTCCCATATGTAGGTCATACAGGAAAGGGTTATTCCAAGAGTCAAGAGATTATTGAATGGTTTTGGTGTTGTAAACGAATTTTCCAAATATTTTGAACCTTGAGCGAAGGAACATGTAATGGGTTTTATTAAGCCCTGTGATGGAATCCTTTTGTGTTTAATTGCTTTGTTATTTTTAGTGGAAACACCAAAGTGCCATAGGAAAAAAAACCCCATGGGTCCTAGCTGACCAAGAGGACTAACTAACCACTGAGCTCCAAGTGTTCTTGCTGCTTCCTCTGTGTGGCCTTGGGGTTGGAGCCTGTGACATGTGAAGGCTGGCCCCAAGGACCAGCAAAGGAAAGTCTGTGTGTCTGATTGGGCTTGAGGCTGTGATTTCAGGCTGCCATCTCAAGATGAGACAGAAAAGAAAGTGCCTTGACAGTCTTGGAGAAGGTCAAAGCTAAAGGAAGAATCTTCGCTTTTTTCCTTTTAAAAGAAAAAGCCCAAGTGCCCCCACGAAAGACTCCAGAAAACCCCTTTCATGCCTCACCCACAGATAATTTGCTGAACATTCATTCAGGGGAAAACAAAGAGGTGGTTTTGTTTATTTATTTAAGAGGAAAAATAAATGAGCTGTGACAAAACAATTTGAAACCAGGCCCCTCCGAGACCTGGGCTTTCACTTCCTTGATGGGAAGTAAAACAGAGAATCGAATCCCCCTCCAAATAAAAGTGAAGTTAATAATCAGACAGCTCAGGCCCTGGCCACATCCTGTGTCAGCTCCCTCCCTCCCTTGGCTCACTGTTTATAGCTGTAGAGCCGCCCTCTGGAGCCCAGAGTCGACTTAACTCTTTCGTCTCCATCCCAAGGAAGCCCAACCCTGCTCTGAGGCTGGTAGGTTCCTCACACCCTCTGTGCAGGCCTGGCCTCCGCAAGGCTGGCTCTCCCCAGGCTTGCCCACGTGGGCCCGTCCTCCAGAGGGCTGCCAGCCTGCCTTTCAGCCTCTGGCTGATGAGTTTAACAAGCCCAGCTTCAATGTGAGTGATGTATTCTGCTTGTCCTGCACAAAACCCAAAGTGGGCACAGGCGGGCTGCACTGGGTAAGCTGGCTGCACTGAGCTCAGGTGCTCAGAGCTCCAGAAGCTCCCTCTGGAGCTTCCCTCTCTTGGGAAGACACTAAACCCACTCCTGCTGCGGACTCAGGGCCTGTGCCTCCACAGCTTGGTGGTCTCTGTGAATGCATCCTGCTAGGAAGAAGCACAGACCTTTGGGACTTCTGGCTTGTGCAGAGAGCAGTGCTGTGCGTGTCTCTGAGTTATTTTCTATGAAAACTTCAGGCTTTCTTCAAATGCCTTCCCTTGTTGCAGCCAGCCATTGTTGTAGGCAATGACCCAAGAGAGTCACTGTTACTCTTTTTACAGAGCGGGAGACTAAGGCGCAGAGGCTAAGTACCTTGCCCTCTGTTACAGAGCTGGTAAACAGCAGAGGCAGGATTTGAACCCAGGCACTGAAGCTCTGAAGGGCTCAAACAGAGGCTGCTCTCTTCTCTGGAGCCAGGGGGCTTTCTGAGAGTAATCCCATGAATGCGTTTCAAAGATCTCAAACTCCAAGGAGTTTTGGAAAACATTCAGACCTTCCTGGGGTCTCCTTTCTGCTTCCTTATTGGGATGAAGGCACGGAACATGCGGGGGGTCCCATGGACAGCGGAAGGGGAGGATGTGGAGCAGGTTGGGATGGGACAGACCTTTCATCTGCTCGGCAGGAGGTTCTAGAGCAAGAATCCAAAGACTTGGCGTGGCTGCTCTCTCAGCCCCCAGCCTACCTTCTGCTTTTATTGCATGCCATGTCCCTGCCAGTTCTGTAGCCTGTGGGTCCCTCACCAACACTCTCTTCTGGCTAAAGCTTGTCTTGCAGGAAGCTACTCACCAGTTGCCTGGGGGCAAATGGCAAAGACTCAAGAGCTGGCGGTGTGGGCCATCTTGCCTCCCTGGGATTTCCTCCTCTGCATGCCCGGGCTACTTAGATTTGTCTTGGAAGTGTCTGTTGCCAGGTCACCTTTGGCGGGTCCCTCCACCCCTGGAGGGTGTGTTAGGCTGCCCCCTGGTGTCTGGAGGCCATCATGCCTGCTTAGAGCTCCAGAAGCTCCCTGTGGGGGCGCCACTGAGCACAGAGCAGGTGTCTGTCTGTGCAGCCCTTGTCCCCCTCTTTGAGAGTGAGCTGATCTGCCAAAGATCTGTTTTCTTAGGATGCATTTCTCCATTCAAAGCCACAGCCCAGAATGGGTAGTGCCCTATTTTTCATTTTCTAACTCATTCTTCATCTAGAGAGAAAACTCTGGGGGCTCCATTCCTGTTCTTCTCAGGGGTGCACGGCAGGGGTGGCTCCTCTGGGGAGGGAGGAGGCCAGCAGTGGCTCCTGTGTGACACCCAAGGGGGCCGACACTCGGCAGGACGCCTGGCCCCCAGTGGTCTCACAGAATGTGTGCCTTGACTCACATTTAACCTATATGTTTAAGTGGAGCACCTACATATGAGAGTGCCCACGATGGGATGGCCCCCGTGGTCCTGACAGGCTGAAGGTCAACATCTGCCAAAACCCCCTCAATCAGACCCAGTCTTTATCAGTGCCAGGGCACTTTAGGACCATTCATCTCATTTACCCCACACCCTGGGAAGTGGGGTACGTGTGATTCTTCCCACTTTCCAGTTGAAGAAAGTGAGGTCGGAATACTTGTCCACTCTATCATGGCTGTCTGCTAAAAAATAATTTTCACTGAGTTCAAAAGGAGTGCACAGGGACAATAATGAATATTTTCTTCTCCAGGCTCAGAGGTCCTTGAGAGGCAGGACAGCACTCTGTCTTCAGCATGTTTGGGGCACTTTCCTCATCCCCGGGTGGTGGTCTCCCTGTCTGTTCTCCAGCCCTTCCCAGCTCCTGGCAGGCCTCCCCACAGCCTTATCTCTTGTCCAAGAGCACATGTCCTTAGGAAGTAAATATCGTGTTGCAAGAACCAGTAAGATGAGAATCCCTCATTGCACATTTTCCTCAGCTTTTATGAACTTAAAACATTATGCAAAATTTCAGACATAAAGGAGCAGATGGTATGCTGAACGCCCATGTGCCCACCAGCACCATCGCCAAGTCCTGGCCAAGTCCGTCCATGTGTGTCAGCATCCACCTCTCCACACCCATATAGTTTTTAGATAAGTCCAATGCATCAGGTCATATCACTTCATCTTTTAGTACTTCAGTACATATCTCTTAAAAAAACTCATTACACTTACGTTGTTCTTACTTCATTTAAAAATTAATAATAACTGCCTAAATATTAGCAAGATTCATCTGCTCTTCACCTTTCTAGAACATTTTTAAACTTTTTGCCTTTCTACTTAAAGAAAAAAAAAAAAGAAACATGTATTTCTCAGCATCGGGTCATATCCTGACAATGGCTCCTAAAAGGATAGATTTCTGAATCTGGGCAGAAACGCCCAGTTATTAATTCTCTGAGGCCAGCGATCATTTCTAAAGCTTGTTCCCACTACTGCCCTCTGCTTGGCCAGGGCTGTGCACGTAAGTGGGGGCCAGGCCAGTGTGAGCTTCAGTTAAAGATGAACACAGGGAGGGTGGGGATGTGGCGCGTTGAGCTAATGTGGGGGGACTGGAGAGCAGCCCCTATGTCCTCCCACCCACACTCTGAGTGGCTGTCCTTGGCTTTCCATGCGGTGCTCCACCCGCCAGCTGCCGGGGCCTCCTAGGGAACCCTCTTCTCTCTCTCGCTCCAGATACTTGACTATTTTCCAGTGACTCCGTGGAACCCCACTTTGTGGGGCCTCCAGCCGTCTTGGTTTTGCCAATTTGCTGCTTAACATACAGCAACAGTTGACAGGGTGGTTTCATGGTGGTTTCATGCCAAGCGCTTTGCTCATCTGTCCTCACGGCAGTGCCAAAGATGGGTATTGCTGTCACTGCCATTTCACAGCCGATAAGACTAAGGGAGGGCAGGTAAGTGCCTTGCTGGCCGAGGAAGTGGCTGTGCCAGGATTTGAACACGGTCCCTCTGAATGTTGAGCGCTCTCCATCGCAACACTGGTTCTCAAACGTTAAGCCTCGTTTAGCAGACTTCTAGGCAACTTGGCCTAGGACAAGGCTCTTACCTTTCTGAGGACAAATCTTGACAAGTTGGGATCTGCAGTCACCATGCACTTTTCCTTGCAATGTTCACGTCTTCCAGAACAGATATAGCATGACTTATTATTACACACGCCCTTATTAGGAGATTAGCTCAGTTGAATGGAAAACATTTTAGGTCATTCAGCTTCTAATTTCCTGGTTTGTCTTTTTCATGGTTAAATAATAGTTTGAGTCATGGATTACAGGACTGTGACAGGTGTGAAGGTTAGGAGGGATGGGAAGAAGCTAGGTTGAGTAAGCCTACAACCTAGACATTATCCTTTCTGTACATTTTGTCACATCTCTCAGTGTTTGATAGTCTGAAAAATGGGACTTTTGGAACATACAGAATCAGGGTCGAATACTTAAGAAATCTTGGAGGGAGAAGGGCTAGTGCAGGCACAGTGTCCTTTACCCCAGGCAATCAGAGTTCAGCCTGTGTGGCTTTGCCTTGGCTGAACTTTGCAGGAGCCGTTTTAGGTGGCCTGGTGAGGCTCAGTCCCAATCCACTGCAAGCCTGTCTCACGCACCTCGGACAGCCTGGGCATGAAAGCTGGGCACTAAACTAAATTCAGTCACACTCTTGATTTTGCTTTAGTTTGCTTAAGCTTTTTCCCAACTCCTGCTGCTCTAGAGAAATGGAAGAGTGGGCAGAGGTGGGTTTGATTAATTAAGGGACATGGAACAACCAAAGCAGACACAGAGCAGAGGTGCACTGGCGGACTCACAGGAGAAAGAGAAGCAACCGAAAGCTGAATCACGAGGCCAAACTCAAAAGGAGAGGACGCAGTGTTTGCTGGACGTGTTCGTGGGGTTTATGGACACTAGGCAGTGAGGCTGAACTTCCAGAAGCTGTCTGCCCACCATGGCAATGAGGAAGCTGGGGTTATCATTAGGTCTCCTTGGGAATGTCTAGAGAGGAATCAAATCATCTACATTGTTTCCAAAAGTTGCGTTTGCTGGGGCTCCTCCAGCTTTGGCCTCAGTTCGGTATGCCAATCTTCCATGAACTCCTGCTCTTCTAGGAATCGTGTGCTGGTGGGTTGGGTTTGCCCCGGTGTACAGAGAGGTAGGTGCCTGGAAAATGCAAAGCTATAACCCAGCTCCATCATATGCTTCTGCTCAGATTCTCCTTTGAGTCCTCCTTCCACTGTGGAGGCACCACAGTGGAAGCCTCCAAAATTTGCAGTGAACTAGACTGGCTTTCAGCCCTGCTCCAGGAAGATCAGCCCTCACTCTGCAAGAGACCACCAGTGGGAGTGAGTTGGGAGAACTGTAGGAAAAACATGGGCAAGAAGGAAAGCTTGCTTTTCTAGGACTGTCCTTGTTCAGTGTTTGGAAGAGTCTGTAATCCATAAGAAACATTAAGGCTAAGAACATAACTGAGTGTGGTTGGTTGAGGGTCAAAACAGTTGTTTTAAATCCACTGCTGCTTCTTTTTCTCTCCTGGGTCTGTGTTTTTTGTTTTTCTGGTGGTGTTTGCTCTCACATTCTTCTCTTTCTTCAGAATATTCACATCTCCCCCACCCCACCCCCTTCTTTTTCATTCTCAATTCCCCTTCCCACCCCACTCTGCCTTCACATAATTTTTCTTTTCTTTTGGCCTTCCTTGTTCTGCATCTGGATTCCCGGATGGTTTATTTTGTCTGTTTCCTGAATTTCCCTCCTCTCCCATTTTTTACAGTTTTGTTGTTGTTGATGTTCTTGTTTCGCTTCCTTCAGCTTCAGTTCTTTCCCCCAAAGCTTTCCTTGGGCCACACAGGCTTTTATTCTTGTTCATCTGTTTAAGACATGCTGGCAAGGAGGAGGCCACAGCCGGCAGGCAGGGCCACGGTGGCAGAAGAGGACCTGGGAGTCTGAAGATTCTCCCCCAGCTCGGGTGTCCTTGGAAGAAGGGCTTCCTTCTGGAGAGGGGCTGGGCCTCTGCTGCTCTCCCCCTGTGAGGCTGGACGTCGCCTGCCAGCCCCCGGCTGAAGGTTGGGGGCAGATGGTGTTTCCTCCATGGTGTGTGGGCCGGGGCCCCATCTCACAGGGCAGCGATGGAATCAGCCCTTCTCGGTGGACAGGTGGAAGACTCATCAGGTTCCACCCAGAAAGGCTGAGGCTCGGGGGAGGTGCCCCGGAGGGGAATGTATCACTTGCAAGGCTCTGTGCTGTGGGTGGGAGGACCTGCTGCGTGGGGGCTGCCTCTCAGGGGGAGTCTAGGTATCCTGTGACCCTGGGTCCCTGGCCAAAGCTGGCCTGAGCATCTGGAGCTGCCTGCGGGGAAACTGAGGCAGTTCTCTGGTGGAGAGTCCTTCCTTCCCACCCCCCACCCCGGCCAGTAGGCGTTTTGAGAGCCCAGGAAGAATGCAAGAAGAGGCTGATCACTGTGAGGTGTCTTTAAAGGCTCTTGGCCACTGGGAGCCACACAGAGCCCATCTGCGGGAGGCCCTGAGGGTCCAGTCTGGTACCAAGAGAAGCAGGTGGCACTTCTCGATGGGTGAGGTGGCAGAGAAATCCTAGAAGTCACAGCCGCACCCCTCCTTGTCTGGAGTTGGGGGTGGGGGGGGACGGTGAGGAGTGGCCGGCCCCTGCTCCCCAGCTGTCTGAGGCGAGTCAACTGGAGTCCATCTGGCTGTCTTCCCCGGCCCAGGCTGGCGTCCCACCCTGGGCCATCAGTGCTGCTGGGTGCTGGCTGAGTCCTCGGCGGGGGGCAGACGCATCAGTGTTCTGCCTGGGGCACCGCGGCAGCTGGGTTGCACCCTGGGGTAAAGGGGCCCGAGAGCACCAGGTGCTCTGGTGCGCTGCCTACCCTGAGGCCCTGTGGCGATGGCGGCCACTTGCTTCCCTGGAAGTGCCGTCAGGGCCCCTTGCCTTCTCCTCCCCCTGCTCACTTGCCGGGTCCCATCTATCCTCCTCCCTTATCAGTGCACAAGGTTCGCTGCCACTTTAGGAAAGACAGTTGATCATATGGAAGCTTGAGAGAAATGTTCACTTGTTTTATATTTTGCTTCTTCTCATTTGCTTATGTTTTCTAAGCCTCTAGTCCTAGAGTCCAACTCTTGGGTCTAGCTAGAGCCTGGTAGGCTGCAGTCCATGGGGTCTGGAAGAGTTGGACAGGACTGAGAGACTTCACTTTCACTTTTCACTTTCATGCATTGGAGAAGGAAATGGCAACCCACTCCAGTGTTCTTGCCTGGAGAATCCCAGGGACGGGGGAGCCTGGTGGGCTGCCGTCTATGGGGTCGCACGGAGTCAGACACGACTGAAGCGACTTAGCAGCAGCAGCAGCATCCCTCAAGACCCTGGAACCATGAGTCCCAAGAGCCGCCCACCAACCCCCCCCACCCCAAGGCCCTGACTCCTGGGCCCCATGGACTTGGTTCATCTCTGGTTCAAGGCAGAGCCTCCCTCCTCCCCGGCACAGAGGGTCAACCTAGACAGGAGGGTTGGTGAGGCGACAGATGATGAATTTTCTTCCAAGTTCTCCCTTCCACTCTGGGGGAGGCCCCGGCCTCTTTGATGCAGGAATTTGGGTGGGGTTAGGATCTGGCAGCCTCTTGCCCTTCCCACCTGAGCCCAAAGCACACGCTCATGCAACCTGCGGTGTCAGTGCCGCCTCGTTCCTGCCACCTCCCTCTGCTTTCCCCCTTCCCACGCACCACGTTGTATAAATATTTACACCCCCGGGCTGGCAGGAATCTTTCTCCAGCTGCTTCCCTGGTTTCTGGGAGAGCTTGTTCTCTTACTGAACAGCTGCAGCAGATCTGGTTGCCTTTGGTCAGACAAGGGCAGGCCCTGGTTTGGGGGCCTTGTGGGCCCCCTCTGGGGTGGAGGGTGCAGTTGGCGGGAGAAACTCAACTGTTAAAAAGTCACAGGCTGTGGCAAAGGTCCATGCTTTCCTCTGCCGGCTGCCTCCGTGGCGACCCTCCAAGAGCTGTCTGATCCCTGCTCTGGCTGGGGTCGTGGGTCCTGCTTCTCCAAGAAACAGCTCCCCAGGGTGGGATCTGCCCCTCTCTGGGCTGGGTGTGCTGGAGAGGGCTGGAGAGCAATGCTGAAGCAAGCTGGCTGGTGCTAGGACAAAACAGGAACTTAAGTGTACTTACAAGCACTTTACAGTTTGCAAGTCTGTGCTATACCCTTGATCCTCCCCCTGAAGCAGATTCCCCGGCTTAGTGCTGGAGGATCTTCATACTGGGGCTTCTCCCCATCTCCTGCCCCAGGCCACCTTACTTCCCACCAATAATACTTGGGGGCTGGGGAGTGGAGGGGACAGATGCCTCTTCCCTTATCTTCCTTGGTGACCTAGGAAGCAGGAGTCTGCCAGAGAATCAAGCTGCCATTTGTTGGGTTCCCACGGGCCGGGTGCTGTGCGAGGTACTTCCCCATGGTCTCATGTAATTATTCAAGCCTTAAGCCAGCAGATTTTTTAGCTTCCGTGTGTGTGTTTCTTGTTCCTGCCCTCAGACAGCCATGGCCGCGTGGCAGTGAGCTCCCAGACACAGTGCCCTGTCTTCCTCTGGCGCTTTCTCAGGTCCTGGGGAGTCTCCAGGGGCCAGCCAGAGGACACTTGTCTCTCGCCGACAGCGAGGGCAGGTCACCTGCTGCAGCCTCCCTCCTGCACCTTGCTTTCCCCACACTTGTGGGAGGTAATTAACCTGTTCCCCATAGAGCATTCTAAACGCAGTGCAACAACAGGCTTTAAAAAGCAACAGCATGGTGTCATCTAACTCCTTTTTCTATGTATGGCGGGGAGGTGGTGTGTGTGACAGAAGAGACTGTTCAGGTATCAGGTACGAAGAAGCATATGTGCTGAGGGAGCCTGAGGAGAAAGAAGACGGGGATAAAAAGGCCTGGATCTCACCAAGGGGTCGAGCCACTGGGAAGGCGGGTGTGTGAATGGGTAGGGGTTCCTGATGGGGGCCAGAGACAGAGGCCCCAGGCTCCTCCTACACTCATACTTGTGCCAGAAAGCAAAGAGGTAGATTTGGTCTGTCTTTCTCTCCGAGCTCAGACTCCTCCTGGGCCTGAGAGGAAAGCTCCTGTCAAAAGGTAAGAGGCCTGGCCCAGCGCTTGGTACCCAGCAGGCAGCAGGCCATCCCAAGGTGAGGCAGGGGAGGGGTGGGCTGGGCACCGGGTGGGAAAGTAGGAAACCACAGCTCAGAGCCGCGCAGCTGGGAGATATTCCTGTTGCTGCCTGCCTTCCCACCCCCCAAAGGTACAACAAAACCCAAATAAAAGTCTGACCCGGCAGATATTAATACTCCAGAGCCAGGGCTGGTGTGCAAGCGGCCGCCCCCCTCTTCCCCCTTCTGTTTCTATAAGCGGCTGAAATAAATTTAGCGAAACAACCCCACCCGTCTGAGGGCCTAAGATTTCAGAGCAGTGGGACTCTTTCCCCTGAAAGCCCCTGTTTTTCAGAGCTGAGAGCTTTTTGTTTAAAATTTCCTTTGAAAATGGAATGTGCTCGATCTAAAATAATTATTTTACTGCAGTCATCTATTCCTCATAGATAAATACTCTGACATAGTATGGCTTGCTAGAAAGCCAATCTACGGATGCTGTACAGCTTAAAATAGTTAACTCTATGGGGCCACTGCCTGGTTGGATCTGTTGGGATATTTACTGTAACGTTATTCTTCGCTATGTCTGTGTGTGTTCAGCCAAGTCCCTCTGTTGTCTGTCACAGGACAATAGTTATGGCTGGCTAAGTTACCAAAGTAGAGAATTACTTATTTGAGACCTACTGTGTGCTAGGCACTGGGCCAGGTACTGGCAGTTGAGTGGAGAGCAGAAAGAGCCTACTTATGGAGCAAACATGCTGGTGGGAAGAGAGATGTCAGAAAGTAAGATGACTACAAAAGCCTGGCAACTAATATCGTACTTAATAGTGAAAGATTAAACACCTTCTCTTAAGAATGGGGTCAAGATGAGCATGTCCAGTCTCACCACACCTATTCAATACCATAGCGCAAGTCCTAGACAGGGCAATAGCACAAAAAAAAGAGATATAATGCATATAATTGGAAAGGAAGAAGTCAAACTATTTCCATTCAAAGACAACATAATTTTCTATATTTAAAAAAAAATCCAAAACAAAACTCAAGGAATTCACCAAAAAACCGTCTTAAAACTAAAGGAGGACTTCCCTGGTGGTAGAGTGGAGAAGAATCTGCCTGCCAATGCAGGGGATGGGTTCGATCCCTGGTCCGGGAAGACCCCACTTACCCTCAGAGCAACTTGGACCGTGTGCTGCAATGACTGAGCCCATGTCCTACAACTACTGAAGCCTGTTTACCCCTAGAGCGTGTGCTCCGCAACAAGAGAAGCCACTGCGCTAAGAAGCCTACGCACCGAAAGGAAGAGTAGCCTGCATTTGCTGCAACTAGAGAAAGCCCACACAAAGCAATGAAGACCCAGCACAGCCAATAAAATTAATTGAAAAAAAAAAAAAAAACTAAAATGACTTTCGCAAGGTCATAGGATGCAAGATCAATATACAAAAGTCAACTGTATTTCTATAAAATAGTAATGAGAAATTAAAAACAAATTAAGAAAAAAATTATAATATAGTTGGCCCCTGAACAACACTGGTTTGAACTGCACAAGTCCACTTATTTTTTTCAAAAGTAAATGCAACAGTACTACATGATACAAGGTTGGTTAAATCCGCAGATGCAGAACTGTGGATGTGAGAAACTGCACATATTCTTGAGGGCCAACTATAAGTTCTACATGGAATTTTGCCTGTGAGAAAGGTTGGTGCCCCCAACTCTTGCACTGTTCAAGGGTCAACTATAGTTCCCCCCCCAAAAGGGAAATATTAGATATAAATCTAACAAAATATACATAAGATCTTGTGTTAAAAACTACAAAACACTGATTAAAGATATTGAAGAAGACCTAAATAAATAGACATATCATGTTCATGAATTAAAAGACATATTAGTAAAGCAGATATAATTCTTCCTGAAATTGACCTATAGACTTAATACAATTCCAATATAATATCCCAGTAGAATTTTTTTTCTTTTGTAGTTACAGACAAGTTGAATCTGAAATTTATATGAACAGGCAGCAAAAGAACTAGAACAGCTAAAACAATTTGGAAAATTAAGAATAAAGTTGGAGGAATTATACAACCTGATTTTAAGACTTACTACTGGGCTTTCCAGGTGGCACAGTGGTAAAGAATCTGCTTGCCAATGCAGAAGATGCAAGAAAGGTGGGTTTGATTCCTGGGTCAGGAGGATTCCCTGGTGTAGGAAATGGCAACCCTCTCCAGTATTCTTGCCTGAAAAATTCCATGGACAGAGGAGCCTGGTGAGCTACAGTCCAGGGGGTCATAAAGAGTTAAACAGGACTGAACACAGACACAAAGTTACAATAATCAAGGCTGTGGAATTGGCAAAGGAATGAAACACACAGATCAATAGAACAGACTAAAAAGCAATTCAGTAGAAAAATTCAATACATTACAAAATATAAATACAAAATGATTTTTTGTATACAAAAAAATATACAATCATAATACAAAAATGATACTCTTTTCAATAAAGAATGTCCTGATTAGACATCCAGAGGCAAAAAAAAAAAAAATTAACCTCAACCTAAATCTATTTTACATAAAAATTAACACCAAATGGATCTCAGTGTAAAACATACAACTATAAAATTATTAGAATAAAATAGAAAATTTAATGACCTAAGGCTAGCTAAAGAGTCCTTAGACGGGTCACCAAAAAGCATGATTCATAAAACTGATAAGTTAGACACCATCAAAATTTAAAACTTTTGCTCTGTGAAAGATACTTTGTTCAGAGAATGAAAAGGTAAGATACAGACTGCAGAAAATATTTGCAAATCACTTATTTGACAAAGCCTATATTCAGAATATCTAAAGAACTCTCAAAACTCAACAGTAAGAAAACAAACCCGATTAAAAACAGGTGAAAGAGTTGAACAGACGTTTCATCAAAGAGGGCATACAGGTGGCAAATAAGCATATGAAATGTTTAAAATCATTACCTGTTGGAGAAATGCAAATTAAAACCACAATAAGATACCACTACACAACTGTTAGAGTGATTAAAATAAAAAATACTGACAATTGTGAGTGCTGCTAAGGACAGTAGCCCCCCCAGGCTTCTCTATCCATGGAATTTTCCAGGCAAGAATACTGGAGTGGGTTGCCATTTCCTACTCCAGTGGATCTTCCTGACACAGGGATCAAACCCACATCTCTTGCGTCTCCTGAACTGGCAGGCAGATTCTTTACCACTGAGCCACCTGGAAACTCATATATTGCTGTGGGAGGTGCATAACGGTATAGTGAAAGAAAGTGAAGTTGCTCAGTCGTGTCCGACTCTTTGTGACCCCATGGACTGTAGCCTTCCAGGCTCCTTTGTCCATGGGATTTTCCAGGCAAGAATATTGGAGTGGGTTGCCATTTCCTTCTCTAGCAAAATGGTATACTCACTCTCAAATAAGGTTTGCCCTTTTTTTTTTAAACTTTAACATACAGTTACTATGTGATCCAGTAATCCCCACTCCTACTTATTTACCCTCAAGAAATAAGAACTTATGTTCACACAAAAATCTATACACAGTGTTTACTGCAGCTCTATTTACAATGGCCCCAAACTGGAAATAATCCAGTGACTTTTAACAGGTGAATAAACCAATGGTGGTAGACCCAGTGAAATACCATTCTTCATTTAAAAGGAATGAACTACTGATACATGCAACAACATGGATAAGTCTCAAAGGCAATATGCTCTGTGAAATCATATTGACTGTATGATTCCAGTTATATGGCATTCTAGAAAAGACGAAATGACACTATAGACAGCAGATCAGTGCTTGCCAGAGGAAGGGATGGGGGAGGGTCTGACCACAAAGAGGAGGGCAGGCAACCCACTCCAGTATTCTTGCCTAGAGGATCCCATGGACAGAGGAGCCTGGTAGGCTACAGTCCATAGGGTGGCAGTTAGACACAACCGAAGCGACTTAGCACAGCACATCTGACCACAAAGGGAGAGCATGTGAGTTTTGGGGGGATAATGGAACTGTTCTGTTTCCCAATTGAAGTGGTAGCTACATAAATATACTCACACGTTAAAATCCATAGAATTGTATACTGAATAAAGGTCAATTTTGCTATATTTTAAATTAAATAGTTAAGTTACAGGAATGTACAAATACAAATTGAAACAACTTTGGAGGAAACGAATATTCCTTGAAGAAAGAAGAGAGAAGACAGACACATTGCCTTGATGAGGGGAGAGGGTGCCAAGAATGGTTGAGGAAGTGATGCTTGAGCTGGGTTCTAAAGAATGATTGAGAATTTACTTGGGTCAAAGGAAGGTCAATTCAGATAGAAGAAATTGAACGTGTCAAGGCCCTGGGGCAGGAGGAAGGATGGCTCATTTTCATCTGAGACAGACTAGAGCACAGGGAGCGCCTTGGAGGGGTGGGAGAGATGGTGGTGGGGAGGGGCAGCAGCATGAAAGCCAAGAACTGAGCAGTAAAAGAGTCTGATTATGCTAGATTATGGGTTTGGTTTTTACTCTACAAGGGATGGGTAGTGAAGGGTTTGAGGCAATTGTATAATACAAGATCCTGAAGAAGGGAATGGCTACCCACTCTAGTATTCTTGTCTGGGAAATCCCATGGACAAAGGAGCCTGACTGGCCACAGTCCATGGGGTCTCACAGAGTCGGACAGGACTGAGCAACTAACACACACAAAACACAAGATCAGATCTAGGTTTTGAAAAAAAATTACTATGGGTGCCCCAAGGAGAGGATTTGGGGAGCACACAGGAATCTTAGAGTTGGAAAGGACCTCTCAAATAGGATTTCTCAATGTTGGTACTATTGACATTTTGGGTCAGATAATTTTTTGTTGGGGGGGGGGCGGGGGCGGGGCACGTGGCCAGGGGTTGGCCTGTGCATTGCAGGACATTCAGTAGCATCCTTGGTCTCAACCTACCAGATTCCGGTAGCACTGACCTTCCCTCCTCCAGTTGTGACAGCCAAAAAACTTCTCTAGACATTGCCAAATATTCACTGCAGGTGTATCAACCCTGGTTGAGAACCACCATTCTAAAACAACCAAATTCAGTATTTCTGGCTTCACAATAGAATCGTCTAGGGAGCTTAGAAAATACAAATACTGGCCTTCACCCCACACCAACTGAAGCAGAATCTTTGGAGGTGGGGTGGGGCCTGACGCCCAGCATTATTTTAAAAGCTTCCCAGATGATTGTGCTCAGAGTGATGTTTGGGTACCACAGCCTAGTCCCCACTCTCCATCTCTATCTCAGAAGACTTAGCCCAGACTAGAGAAATGACCCCCTGAAACGGAGGCAGAGTAGCTCCAGAATGCCTTACTCCTGGATCAGTGCTCATTCCATTGAACCCTGTTGCCTCTTAACAGCTGCACAGAATATGCCCTGGGTAAACTGCGGAAGCCCAGCCTCCCTGAGTTACCAGCGCTGGCTTTCTGAACATTCCAGTGTTAAGGCTGTCATCCCCTCTTCCTGCAAAGCCCAGGCCCTCCCTCCCTTCCTGCCACCCCTGGAACCTCTTCCCCTTCCTTCTTCTACTCCTGCTGCTAGATTCATGGTGACCAAAGAGTCTGAATGGGCTCAACAGCAAGGGTCGGGTGCAAACTGAAAACATTTACTGACCACCTACGCAGGATCTATTCACGAATTGCCAGTAATAGAGAAGTCCTGGCCCTTAGGAGTTCAGCCTAGAGGGGAATAAACAGGTAATTTCCATAAAATGCTGCAGGCTACAACGGCACCACTAAGAAAGAGGTATTTTGTCTGCTGGGGAGCTGCCTGAAATCCCAGCAAAAGGAAGCCCCAGGGAGGGGTATGCAGCAACCATCAGCAACTGTTAGCAGCTTGGAGTGGCTGAAGGGGAAATGGCTCTCAGGGGTTAGCACTGTCGGGAAAGGGCTACACCTTCCTGACCACCCCAGAGGTGAAGGGACCTGCTCGAGGTTGTCCAACTGGTAACCAGCTGGCAGAGTTGGGCTTCCTATCAAAGTCTAGGTGGCTCAAAACTCATGGGCTAACCCTGTGTCTCTAGGCAGGTGACCCAGGCAAGGAAGGAGGGGTTATATAGCTGTGGGTTAGCCTGGGAACTTAATGGAATGATGGGACATTTCTGCAGGAAAAGTGTTAAAACAATTGACTCAAGAAGTAGGTTTAGATATCCCGCTGCCAGGCAATGAGTCTCCCCAAGGCTGTGGTAGCCCTGGGGTTGGATTCCCAGTCCTACCAGGAGGTGGTGGGCTCCCTGAGCTGTACCCCAAAGGTTCCCAACACTGTGCAGAGTTGCATTTACAGCAGACCCTCAAGTGCCCTCTCTTGAAGCCTCTGCCTGGTTCATAGGATACTGGCAGCTGAGCTGTGGCCACTAAGCACTGAGGTTGCTTGAGGATATTGAGAGAAAGAAGAGTCTGGCTTTTATTGGATATCAACAGGGCCGAGTGATCTAGTTTTGAGAAATACCTGTGACAACAACCCGGTATTTTTCAGTTGGGCAGCAGATCCTGATCACCTCATCCTGACTCACCTTGCTCTTTCCCAGGCTCTGGGGCCAGTGCTCTCTGCCCCTTTCCAGGTGTCCAAGCCTGCTTTGTCCAGGCCTGGGCCTGGGCAGGAGGTTGGGGGGGAGGTCAGAGAGTGATCCAGATCGAAGCTGTCAGCTGATCATTTTATGGAAGAATCTATATTGAAGAATCCTTTGCAAAGTGAATACTTCCTGAATTTGTTTTATGCTTTAGAAAGACACCAAGAATGGTTTAATTTACACACAGTGGCTGGACATACACAAGGGTTCAGCTAGGCATGAGACTAGACACTTTACCTGCCAATTTAAGGCGGAATTGTTATCCCTACTTTAGAGGCTTTGGTCAGTGTCTTGAAAAAAGGTTAAGAAGTGGCAGAGCCAAAATTTGGATTCCAAACTGCCCCAACTTCAAAGCCCTGGACCACTGATTCTTACACCTTGGTGTTTGAGTCACTAACATGAAATTTACAAAGAATGCAGATTCCTGGTCCCATCCCAGAGTAATTGATTCAGTGGGCCTGGAACCAAGGCAGGGGAACCTGCATTCCACACGCGAATCTGAATCAGATAACTTTGCAACAGCACTTGTCCCTTCCTCCCTCTCTCTCTAATCCAGGAACCTAGCTGTTATCCTAGGGTCTCAGCTAGCAGAGGTTACGAGGGAAGCGCGGGGTCTGATCTGAGAATTTGGGCTTTTTTTTTTTTTTTGCAAATGACTTGAAGCTGAGGAAGAAGCACAACATCGCAGCAGCCCGTCGCCCCACACTCTCACCTGCCGCGAGGTGCGCCCAAACTGGCCGAAGGAGTTTGTCCGTCGCGCTTCCCTAATTCTGAGGACTTTCACTTTCCTCTTTTCGTAAAACCTAAAACCCCCAAGCCGAAAATACCTGGCTAGCCCCTCCTCGCTTAGGCGACCGGCTCCGTGTGAGCGGGGAGGGCCCGGATGTCGGGCCCGGGACGGCAAACCTGGCCCGTCGCCTCCCGGTCGGAAAAGGTAGTGCAGGTGACTGGGCGGCGGCTCTGGGCCGGGCGCGGGCGAGGAACCCGAGGGCTGAGCGCAGGCGGCGGCGGAGGTCCGCGCACGCCTCCCGTCCGGCTTCCGGCCCGGGTCGCTGCCGTTCCCCCCACACCCGGCACCTGCCGAGCACGTACGGGGCGCGGGGTCGAGGGGGCGCGCAGGCCGGCTCTGTCCCTCCTCCACCCGGCGGGACGCTGCTCCCCGGTCCGCCGCGGCGCGGATGCCAGGTCAGCGAAGGGTTAAGGAGGCCGGCTCCCTCACCCTTGGAAAGTCCCCGAAATGACGTTGCAACCCGACAATTAAAAAAAAGAGTTTAATTATAGAGACAGGCTCTGGGAGTTGGAACAAACCCGGTCGGTCGGTGGGGCCGGTAAACAACTCCGGAGCGAGCGGGCCGGGCTGGACGCCGCCCGCGGAGCCCGCGCCCCTGGGAGCGGGGGAGGGGAGCGCCCTCCAGGAGTTGGGAACCGAAGGAAATTCGAGGAATCGGCCTTCTTTTGGCAGGGTTGGGGGGGCGCAGTGGAAGACTTTTTAGCTAGCCCGCGGTGCCAAGGCCCCGTCATGGTGCTTCTGGCGGGTCCCGCAGTCGCGGGGGTTGGAGGCGGGGGGGGTGGGCGGTAAGAGGCGCCACCTGGAGAGGGGGACCCTGGGTGCGGGTCGGGACTGGCCCTGGGCCCCGCCCGCTCCGGGCCCCTTCCCCCAGGCTTTCCATCCCCGCTCCTCCGCCCCTCCCCTGTCCCCCAGAGCAGAGCTTCGCGAACCCTCCAGATTTAAAGACCAATGGGCCTTTTTTTTTCTTGCTGGGAGAGTGGGGGTATAAAAAACTGAAATAGCTTCACATCAGGACGCAGACTAACCTTGTGGTTTTAACGCGCACCCTATTCTGTCCTGAAATCTGGAACTCATTACCTCATCACTAAGAAACTGCACGAAACCGCTCCCCCCCACCCCCTCCTTGAAGCGGGGACGAGAGGGAGCAAACAGCCCTTTAAGAAAGAAACCTACATTTGAATGATTTAAATTAAGGTGGATGGAAGTTATTTCCCCTTCTGGCGCTTGCCAGATTTCAAGAAAAGCTGAAAAATGGGAGCAGGGGGAGGGAAGCAACAGGCAAAAGAAGACACCAAAAGAAGAAAAGCAAAGGGGCAGCGGCCAGGTTAAAAATGGGGGCCCTTAATTTAAGTCACAGGGGACAAATAAAAGCAGACCGGAATGGGGATCCCATACATTGCACATACATTGGTTCATGGCTGCAGCAAAGGTGGTGTGTTTCGCGAAGATGAAAAAAAACCCCAACAGGTTCCTAAAACAGTTGTGATTTGGAAGGTTTCTGGGTTTGCTCGGAGGCTGACAAGAAATGCAGTAAAAATATGTGTGTGTTGGTGGCGGCGGCGAGAGTGCGACTCCAGCGCTCTGCTCCGCCCGCCCGGACCTTTTCAAAGAAACGTGCTCGTAATGGGGTGACCTAATTACATCGCAATGGAACCCGCTCTTAGCCACTCGGCGCACGGGGTTTCATAACAGACCCGGCGGCCTCGAGTGCTGGGAAGAAACGTGCGAGGGCTGAGGAGGCGGCCGGGCACGCGGGGAAACAGGAAAGAAACGCAGCCCCGCGGTTTCCACCTCGGTCTGTGGGGGACACATTCACAACTTTTTATTTGGGTGGGTAGAGGGGTGTCCGAACAAACAGTAAATAAATATATACTTCCCAGCTTTCAGAAGAGTAATTGCCAACTCGAGGCCTTTCGGTTTCGAGGATCCCATGCCCCCCTCCCCCCATCCCGCCAAAACAGCGCAGTGTGACAAGCCATATGTTCCATTCCCGTGAGGGCGGGGGAGAAGCAACAGTAAGTGTCGCCTCCCCCCATTTTAGTATCTTCATTCTTACCAAAGTAACTTTTTTTTTTCATGGTTCTAGCGTCTGTGGTGTGTATACGTGTTGCTCAGGGAGTTTCGGGCGCAGCCCGTGGTTCAGAGCGCGGGGCAAGTTGTGCGTTGCTGGGTGATTTCTTTTTGGGGGTGGGCAGAAGGGCGTTCGTGAGGATTCAGGTTTGTTTTAGAAAAATATTTAAAGATTGCTGCGTGCAATAAATACCACTCCCAGGCCTGTGAAAACAAACAATCCGCCCAGGCGGGGGTCTTTTTCGCGGAGCACCCCCCGACCCCGCGCCCCGGCCCAGACTTGGAGAGTGCCCGCTGCACAGCGAGCGCCACTGTAGACGCGAGCGGCGCGCGAAATCGCTTGGTGCTCGCCCTCGCCAGGCCCGGTCCTCCAGGGTGTGTGTGTGTTTGGCGGGGGGGGGGGGGGGGAACCTCCTTAATCCTTCTCCCTCACCCCCGCCCCTGAAGAAACAAAACCCTAGACTTGAACGCTCTGTGCTCCCCTTATTTCCAGTTTCCTCTCCCCGTGGGGTTTGCGGAGGGGAACCGAGGGCTGAAGAGATCCCGGGAAGAGTGAAGTTGTGCGGGAACTTGGAGAAGTTTCATGGGAGATCGGCACAAGATGGAAACCGGGCGCTTAGGACGGGCTTCTTTCTGCTCCCGCTTGCAAAAAGAGAAAGTCGAGCCCGCCTTCCTGCCCGACCAAAAAAAAGAAAAAAGAAAAATAACAACACAACAACAAGAACCCCGAAGAGTGTGGAATGAGTGATGTCACAGAGCAGCGCTCGCAGGCTGACAAAAGGGGGGCGCCCCTTCCCCACCCCCCGCGCCGCGCGCGGCCCCAGAAAGGGGCGCCGGCAGCCGGGGGTAGACAGGCGAGCGGACTCGAAACTTTTCCTCTTTAAGAAAAAAAAAAAGTTGTGCGCGGCTCGCAGTGGGGTTTTTTTTTTTCCCTCTTCGCCTTCTTTCCTCGTCTCCCCTCCCCCTTCTTCCTTTTGAAAGTTTCTTTCTTTTTTTTTTTCCCCCGAGTTTGACCGCATGGCTGATTCAACTCCAGTGTCAATCAACTTTTTTTTCCTCCTCTTCCTCATTTAAATAAGTTTAAAGCTCCTCCTCCTCCCCCTCCGGCCCACCAAATCTGAAACTTATATAAATTGGGCTTCGCGCGCCGCAGCCCGGGAGAGTCAGAAAGGCGAGGGGCGCCGGGAGCAGGCGTGTGGGACTCCTGACCGGAGAGCCGGAGGCTGCGCCTTCCCCGCACCGGGACCTTCGCGACACACCAGACCCCCGTCCCTGCCCCGCGCGAGCGCCCAAGATGACCACCACCCTCGTGTCTGCCACCATCTTCGACTTGAGCGAAGTTTTATGCAAGGTAAAGTGGGGCGCAGCGCTTGCTTTTCAAAGTCTTTTTTCTTTTATCCTCAAAAAGAATCTCCAAAAGTTTAGGTCTGGACAGGCAGGGGTGGGGGAGAGAAAGAGAGGCGAGACGGTTGTTTTTTCCGCCTCATTTTTCTCCCCAGTTTGAAGGAATTTGGTTTTCTCCTCCCCACCCTTTGCGTTTCAACTGTTCCTGGCGGGCATTACCTGGGAATCCAGAGACCAGAGTTTTAGGGTGCGCAGTGTGCGTAGGGGCTGCCCTGGGCAATGTTTGGGATTGGGGCAATTTTTCGGTGATTCTTTTCGTCCGTGACGTGCCGCTCTTGAGCCCGGCTTCGCTAGTCCGTTCCGTTTCGGGTGTCGCCGCTCCTAGGAGGGAGTTCGAGTCTCTCCAGCTACTTTGCCGGACTGCAGGTCGGGAGGTGCAGGTCTCTCGGGAAGGAGAATCTCGGGATGACGTTTTGCTGAGTGATTTCCCCCTCTGTTCTGGAGAGGCTGGGGATCTGCGAGAAAAAGGCCAAGAGTTGTGATTCAAAGGATGTTGTCAAACGAGTTTGCACTGGGACTTCAGTTCGCCCCAGCTCGACAGGCTTCCTCTTGTGATAGCCGATCGTGCTGCAAACTTTGGGGGTAAAAGTGGCACTCGGGTTCACCCGCTTTCCTCCTTTCCTAGAGAATGAGACTCGTGGATATGGACGGAATGAAGGGAGGGGGGGCGGTGGGGGAGATACAACGATAAAATACCCGTCTGAGCTCTAGGGTCTTGGCGAGGAAGGATTTAATGAGGGCCTCCTTAAGTTGTGTAGCTTGCCAGCCGGTGTGGAAAAAGGCGAGTTTTAAATCAGAAATATTTATTCCAGGAGTGCAGCTTAAGGGTATATACCAGAAGCCCATGGATGTTAAATTTTTTTTCGCCCCCTCTCCCCAGTTTGAAAGAGAAAAAGCTGCTTGGCTACTTTTAATTGCTAAAGTGTTTTGCCTTCTTTTAAACACGTCGAGTCATGTTGCTGTCTTTTCCTAGCTTGCTTCTCCAGTCGGTGCAGCTGCCAGGGCCCCAGGGCTGCAGGGTTGGGGTGCAGGGACACCCTGGAGCTGAAGAGCAACATCAAAAAGTTTGAATTTCAGTTTCCTTCCCTCCCTGTGCTTTTCCAAACTTCAGTTGCCCTGGCGGCTGCCTGAGCTAGCCGGCACTTCTTCCTTCTTTTCGCGGCTCTCCGGCTCTTTGATCTATTTCTCTTTCTCTTGCTCCCTCCCCCCTCAGGACTTTTTAAATGAACCTCATTGTTGGGAACTGGCTCTCCACTCGGTTCCTGTAATCCGCTCCAGGGGGTGGTTGCTGTTAGAGATTCCCGATCCCCCGCAGCTGATCCTAAGGGGCCACCTTTAGAATTTGCACAATGACACCCACATGGGCCGGGAAGCCAACTCCCAGGTCCCCTGCTCACACCCTTTCCAAATCTTGGGTACAGGTTGGGCAGGTGAATTGAGTCCCATTGGAACAGAGACCTGCCTGTGGTGCCTCTGCGGCCCCCCCCCCCCCGCCCCCCACGTCCATTATTGACTGGGATGAGGCTGGGGGGATTTGGTGCTTTACTTTTCCTTCCCACCTGCAGCTTTGCGTTAAAGATTAAACACTGGCGCTCTTATCCAAGCCTGCTCTTGCAGCCAGGAGACTTAACTGCAAAGGCATCCTCTCAGCGGAGGGGGTGGGGTGCGCAGTGAATGGTGGGAGAGATCATTGTAGAAGGCTCCCCTTCTGGGACCATGGGAGTTTTGTATTCAGGGATCACATCCCTCTCCCCGTAGCCCCCCACCCCCATTAGGGATTTCTCCTCTAGCCCCTCCCTCTCCCCTCTCAGCAGCTAGGTAAAGTGAAGGCAGTCTGGAAACCTGTCGCCAAAGCAATAGATCGCTTCTGAAGGAGGAAGTTGAGAGTCCGGCCAGGCTGTGTGTTTGTGTGTATGTGTGTGTTTGGGGCGGGGATAGTCAGTTAAGCAGGGACTGATTGAAAGGAGGCCTAGCCCATAGTCTCCTGCGGTTTACCTTTTTTTGTTAGGAGGGTGGGAAATGAGAGTTTGTGTGTTGTGTGTGAGATTTTGAACTGAGGAAGGTGAAGTTGGATTTTCTGGATGAAAGTGGTAGCTTTAGGGACAGGATATGACAGTGCATTCCAGGGATCCAGGGATCGGCATGGAGTAGGTGCGTGTGTAAAACAATTCTCACACAGGCCAGGATTTTTGTGGTTTCTTCTGCCTGGGACCAAAGTAAACCCTCTTGGCTGGTGGAATGGGAGAAAGAGGAGGAGGGGGCTTGCCAGGGCAGAGGTGGGGATGATGAGTTCCTTTGAGAGAGAGGGAGCATTTCTGATTGTGGAGGGGGCTGCCGGTAGAGGGTACCCTTCTTGGGCCTGGTGGATGGCCTTTGCTGCTAACCACAGTCTCCTCTCTTTCCCCTCCAGGGTAACAAGATGCTCAACTACAGTACTCCCAGTGCCGGGGGTTGCCTGCTGGACAGGAAGGCAGTGGGCACCCCTGCCGGTGGGGGCTTCCCCCGGAGGCACTCGGTCACTCTGCCCAGCTCCAAATTCCACCAGAACCAGCTCCTCAGTAGCCTCAAGGGTGAGCCAGCCCCAGCTCTGAGCTCTCGGGACAGCCGCTTCCGAGACCGCTCTTTCTCAGAAGGGGGCGAGCGGCTGCTGCCCCCCCAGAAGCAGCCGGGAAGCGGCCAGGTCAACTCCAGCCGCTACAAGACGGAGCTGTGCCGCCCCTTCGAGGAGAACGGAGCCTGTAAGTACGGCGACAAGTGCCAGTTCGCCCACGGCATCCACGAGCTCCGAAGCCTGACCCGCCACCCCAAGTACAAGACGGAGCTGTGCCGCACCTTCCACACCATCGGCTTCTGCCCCTACGGGCCCCGCTGCCACTTCATCCACAACGCCGAGGAGCGCCGTGCCCTGGCCGGGGCCCGGGACCTCTCTGCTGACCGTCCCCGCCTCCAGCATAGCTTTAGCTTTGCTGGGTTTCCCAGTGCCGCCGCCACCGCCGCTGCCACGGGGCTGCTGGACAGCCCCACATCCATCACCCCACCCCCCATCCTGAGCGCCGATGACCTCCTGGGCTCACCCACCCTCCCCGATGGCACCAATAACCCCTTCGCCTTCTCCAGCCAGGAGCTGGCGAGCCTCTTTGCCCCTAGCATGGGGCTGCCCGGGGGTGGCTCCCCGACCACCTTCCTCTTCCGGCCCATGTCTGAGTCCCCTCACATGTTTGACTCTCCCCCCAGCCCTCAGGATTCTCTCTCGGACCAGGAGGGCTACCTGAGCAGCTCCAGCAGCAGCCACAGTGGCTCAGACTCCCCTACTTTGGACAACTCAAGACGCCTGCCCATTTTCAGCAGACTTTCCATCTCAGATGACTAAACCAGGGTAGGGAGGGACCCCCCTGCCTACTCCCCTCCCCCACCCCCTCATCCCCTCCCCACATCCCCTACCCTTACCTCCCTCCCCATCTGATTCCTGACAAACCCCTACATTAACAAGGTTAAGCTCAACCCCTTTCCCCCAGAACCTTGGAACGCCCCCTCCCTCTCCCCTCTTTACACCCCACCCCCCAACATAAGGACAAGTCAGTTTGTCAGTAGCTTCCTCTGGCTTGAACCCCCTCGATTTTTATAGCCCACTTAACCATGCATAACAGACAAGTCCCATATTTGTCAGTAGATGCCTTTTTTTTTTTTTTTTACCCCCCCTGGCTTAAGCCTTAAGTGCCAAATCACAAAAGAAAAAGCAGTAACAGTTTACAGAAGCAACTTAGTGCCTTGTAATCTAACTTTGTCACTGTGACTACATTACCTCTTCAGCGCCAGAGGGCACCCGTGAGCCTCCCCAGAGCCTCTGCCCCGGGGAGGGGGAGGTGGGGGGGGCATGTAGAAACAGCAGCTCCCTCCACTGGCAACACAATTGCACCTTTCCTTAATTTCAATCTCCCACACACTTCCTCTCTCCCTCTCCCTGGTAGCCCCCACACCCCCCTTGGGAGAGTTGTTGCCAGACTTGGGTTTTTGGGGAAACCTGTCTTGACATTCAAAACCTTTTTTCTTCCCGACCTGAACCTCTGTTGACTAATCTTGCCTGGGTTCGTGTAGGTCTGCAGGAAGGAAGACTGCAAAAGCGGATGAAGATTGTGACATAAGTGGGACTTTGTGATTTAATTTTTTTCTTTTTTAAGTGGGGAGGAAGGGGAAGCTAGATGGACTATGAGAGACTTGATTTTGGTGCTAAAGTTCCCCAGTTCATATGTGACATCTTAAAAAATAACAACAAAAAGAGAGAAAAGCTTAAAAAAAAAAAACATGTAAGGGGTGAGCAGTTAATGGTATTCATTCCACATACAATATCTGTGTAAAACGATTTCCTGTAGAAGTAGCTTTAATGGTTTTTGCTCTAGAATACCGTAGGTCTATCCTTAGAGCACTCACGCCATGCTTTTTTCCCTGGGTTTTAAACTTCATATAACTTTCAGAAATTGGAGAGCAAAAATTTTGCTTGTCACTGCACATCAATATAAAAAAGCTTATTTAACTTATCAAAACGTATTTATTGCCAAACTATGCTTTTTTTTTTGTTAATTTTGTTCATATTTATCGGGATGACAAATCCATAGAATATATTCTTTTATGTTAAATTATGATCTTCATATTAATCTTAAAATTTTGTGACGTGTCTTTTTCCTTTTTTTCCACAGTTTTAATATATTATTCTTCAACGACATTTTTTGTAACTTTACACTTTTTTTGGTTATTTTATTTTAAAAAAATGAAAAATTAATTTAAAAAAATGCAAAAAACTGTTGGATTATTTATTTTAGAAATTTCCCCCCTTTGTGTTGGACTGCAAATTGAGTTTCTTTCTCTTTTGGCCTTTCACAACTAGGACTGAGAATGTATGTAAAAGTTCTGTGACAGTACAGAAGGAAAACAACTTCTTATGTATAGCTTCTAAAAGGGAAAAAAAAAAAAAGAAACCCTTTGACTTCCACGTGCCCATCTCAAGACATTCCGATTGCAGATTTGAGGTTCTGGATTCCAGGTTTTGGAGTTTTCCAATGTTAATACAAACAGAACTGGCACACCACACATTAAGATGAATGTAATTATTATTCCTCTTGCTGGTCACTACCGTCGCTTTCTATTTCTCTTTCTTTGTGTGAATTTATTTAAAAAAAAAACTTTTTGTAACGACTATTTGCAGTTTAAAAATCAATAAACCCATTTTTTTTCAAGAAACATTGATGGTGAAGCTGGTTTTGCTTGCTTTGGTTTTACTGTGCCTTGTAGGCTTGTCCTTTATAGATGAGGTAGGTGCTAGGAAGGGGAGGAGGGGGGAAGGGCACTGGTTGATTTCTTCTAGTCTTTAACAGCTAAACCAGTGGCTGGTTCCTTTTGTTGAGGTTGGAAAGTCTGCTGAGCTTAGAGGGGATGGTGTGGGGGTTGATTGCAAAGCAGCCTGTATTTGTATTAACCTGCCCAGTTGTTGGTTGTTGACAAGGGGCCAGCCTTATCCACCCTGTAGCCTCGAAGATTCTTTGGAGACCTGAGGCATGGGGCCTTCCAGTCTTCCCTGCTTAGTCTGTGGTCCTAATGTTTGGGGTGCTGAAATGGTAAGAGGGGGATGCAGCACATGGCACTCCAGCAAACCTGGATTTGTTCTTTTATTTGGGCGCTTCCAGCCTTTGTTTTGTTTTTGGCTGTGCCACCTGGCACATGCAATCTTAGTTCCTAGACTAGGGGTCAAACCCACACCCATGCATTGGGAATGTGGAGTCCTAATCACTGGACAGCCAGGAATTCCCTCTAGGCTTGTTTTTCCCTGCAGGAGATGGACCTGAAGCCCTAGCCTCTTAACACCTGTCTGAGGTGGGTATGATTAACTACTGTAGACTCATGGGTTTTCAGGGTGGCGAGGGGCTGTCACAGGGCACTAGGGGCAAAGGTAGTTTCGTTTGGACTTAACATGTGCTGCTATATCCGGAACGCTGTTAAAGGGAAGAGGCATGAAAATGGCCCGTGTAACGGGAAATCATCATTCCCACCACCTTAGTCTTTGTTGCATCCCTGATGCCACACAGGATAGGCAGGTGGTCATCTTGGGAAGGATGAGGTCTCCTTGGCTAGAGGAACCTCAGCCAGTGTCAGATGGCCACTTAGAGGGGATGTTTTGCCTGCCAGAGAGAGGCTGCATCCTTCTGAAATCTCTTTCTGGTTCTTGGGAGGATTTCTTTCTGAGGAGGCAAGGATATCTGAGGCTTAGCTGCCTTCAGTTCCTTGCACTCAGTAAGTTTTAGGGTTGCTGTTGTGATTGCCCATTCACTTAGTCATGTCTGACTCTGCCACCCCATGGACTGCAGCATGCTGGGCTTCCCTGTCCTTCACCATCTTCTGGAGCTTGCTCAAATTCATGTCTGTTGAGTCAATGATGCCATCCTATCATCTTAACCTCTGTTGCCCCCTTCTCCTGCCCTCAATCTTTCCTAGCATTCAGTTTTAGGGAGTAAGCTGAATTTCCACTGGGACTCCACTGGGCCTCTCCCAAGGCAGACAGGTCTGCAGCACACATCAGCTGGCCCAGAGCTGTCCTTGAGGTGGGGCAGACCTACCTTAGGCATCCTGTGATTTTGTTCCCTGGCCGGTAGGTGCTTGCTGGGGAACAGGGCCAGGATGTAGAAAAATGGGACTATTACCTCTTCAAGGGCAAGGGCTGCTGGTGGAAGGAGGAAAATCAGCCCTCCCGGGGTCTGGAGTAAACCTAGGCCTCCTGTCCCTTGCAGAGGGAATGAATACATGTATGTGTGTGTGGTGGATGGTGATCGTGGTGTGGGAGCATATGTTTCCTCTCTGACTAAAAGCAAAAACATATATAATTGTGCACCTTGAGCCGGTTTACTGTAGGCATAGTTGAGCATATGGCAGATATCTTTGTAATTCCCCAGTTCATGGAGCACTGGTTGGGGGCTGAGCACACCCATTGGCCAGCCCAGAATTTCCTCCACCGGAGTCAGTCCCTGGGTGATACCAAAGATGGAAGCATTGATTCCCAGAGATCCTGGAGTGTAGGCTCTGGCTGTAAAGGGGAGGGGAGGTTCCCTATGGCCTGGGGAAGCTTCCTGTCCCCAAGACTTGACCCTTTACTTCAGTGTCTCCATGGAAAACTCACACAGGCTGGACTTAGGCCCACTCAGGCCCAAGCATAATCACCACAAGAACCTGATTTTCTACCATATAGACTTAAAGGTAGACGAGATCCCCAAGTCCAAAGCTACTTGGGAAATGAAATTGCAGAATCTTTTCAGGCCTATTCTTTTTCCCGGATATTAGGTGATGAAAGGCCTTGAAAGCAGCCCTAGTCCTGTGCTCTGGGCTGGCAGGGAGTCCAAGGAGGTGTGAGCCCAGAGCTGGCAGGGAACCTCCCTGAGCCCCTCTGTGGCCAGAGAAGATAAGAGCTATGCAGAGAGAGCGGGAAGTAAGGCCTCCAGAGAGGAAGGTGGGGCAGGAAAGGCCAGGCCTGCCTTTGTCAGCCAGCTTCCTGGGGCAAGAGGCCTACGTCCTCACCTCCTTCCCTGAAACTTGGGGCATCTCTGTTTTGGGGGTCTTTGCAAGGTCTGTCCTGGCTGGGCAGGGCCTCCATGGCTGTTGGCCCTGCAAATCATTTTGTTGTTGTTTAGTCGCTCAGTTGTGTCCAGCTCTTTGCAACCCATGAAATGCAGCACTCCAGGCTTCCCTGTCCTTCACTATCTCCTGAAGCTTGCTCAAACTCATGTCCATCGAGTCAGTGATGCCATCCAACCATCGCATTCTTTGTTTCCCCCTTTTCCTCCTGCCCTCAATCTTTCCCAGCATCAGGTCTGCAACTTATGGTCTGGCTTTTGGTTAAACTTTTCCCCTTGCAGCAGCTCAAAGACATCAGCTCTTTTGGCCACTGAGCAATGATTCACCTTTTTGGGCCTTGAAGCCTCACTTTTGGGGAGGAGTTTGGGAGCCTGCTCTACCTCAGTGTTACCCTGGTGAAAGTGGGGGGACCTTTGGGAGGAATGGGGAGGCAAATGTGAGACAGGTTTTGCATTCAAGTGGATCATAAAAAAGCACTGGTTATGGGCAGACATGGTCAAAGCAGGAAGATGTTTTTATGGCATGGAGGTTGGAGCCCTTCAACTTGGGTTCAAATCCCAGCTCTACTTATGCCAGCTTGTTCCTTGGGTGAGTGACTCAACCTTGAATTTTCCATCTGTATCTTAAGGGGTGACTGTGAGGATTAAGCGAACCATACCAATGATCGCTCTCCATCAGTGCCAGGTAGTCTGAGAACTTTGTGTGTGTTAACTCGTTAAATGCTCATAGTGAACACTCAGAGGAAGTTCAATACTACCACGATTTTACAGATGGAGAATTTGGGGTGCAGAGAAGTTCCCTCATTTGTCACATGGTTAGAAGTGTCAGGATTTGAACACAAGTAGGCCAGCTCCATGCCTGCCTTTCACTATTATGTCTCAGACACCAAATGCTTTTGGCATAGTCCCCCATAGTAACTGCAGATTGACAGTGTTAGTTCCTATCTCCCTTGGCTTTTGTGGAGATTTTGCAGGGACGTGAGAGGCGACCAGTTGGATTAGATGACTCTGCACGCACCCCCTCCACTGGGTGTCATGATCTCATGTCCCACGGGGCCCTGGATTGGAGTGTTTGGAGGACGGTGCCCAGGAGGAGGGGCAGGCCACCGCCTTGGACTTTCCCCTTCTTTGCCTGTCATGGGGTGGCTTCTGTTAATGACTGACAGGGCAAAGGGTGCCTGGGGCTGCCTCGAGAGTTGGCCTTGTGCCCTTCTTCCCCCAGGGTCTCCCTCCCTGCATGTAACCAATCATTTAATCACATCTGGCTGGATGGACCTGAATGCTACCTGAGTTCAGGGGGCGGGGACAGTGGTGACCAGCCACGGTCCTCCCCTCTCCTTGCAGGTGGCCCCCTCAGGCCGGCCTCTGCCAGCAAACGAGGATTCAGAGAGGTGGGAAGCAAGGTGGAATCTTGGCCTTTTCTTGAGGTCAGATCAGCACTGGAGGGCCCTAGGATGACCCACCTCTCGGTGGGTAAAGCTTGGCCTACAGAGAAACCTCCAAGGACTTATGATACTTCTCCAGGAGCCTTGAAGGGTTACATCTGAGTTACCACTGTGGGAACTTAGTCTCTGAGGGAATAGGGCAGGGGCTACTCGCATGCCAGGTTGGGATCGCTCCACTTGCCCACAAGAGCTAGTTGCTGATCGGGGGCCAAGGCTGCCTCCACCACACGTAGGCTGTTTGCAGTTCTTTCGACATATCGGCAGAGGCTGGGTCTCAAGGTACAGGGCTGGGAGTGACGACTGTGCCTGTGCTATCAGGGGGATAGTGAAAAATAAATATTGGCAATGGCCAAAGCAGAGGCAATTTTCTTACCACCGGAAGCCAGTCAGGTAGCTGCTCCTGACTCCCAGTAGTATTTCGGGGAGAAGGAGCTCATGACCATGTGGGACAGAGTTCATTTCTGCCCACCCCAGCACTGCAGGAGGGAGGGAGGCTCTGTTGCCCAGGTAACGAGTTAGTTTTAGAGTTAGGAGTCTGGATTCAAGTTCCTGCTTGGAGTCAACTGCACTCTGAGACTTCAGGCTAAAAACTTAGTTAAGCAGCTCAAGGGCCCCTCTTTCCTCAATTGCAAAATGGGATTATGATGATAATGATGAGGACAAACACCTAATTCAATGGATAAACTCTGGCAGAGGCACACAATAGAATACTATACAGTGATATAAAAGGATAAATGACATGTATATACACAATACCTTGGCTGAACTGCAAAAACAGAAAGCTGAATGAAAGAAGCCTGTCACAAAAGAGCACATTTTATCTGAGTTCATGTGTAAGAGGTTCATACGCAGGCAAAACTGCTGTACACCAAGACAGACTTGATTAAAAGAACACAGGAAAGTTCAGTGAACTGCATACTGAAGACTTATGCACTTTACTGCATGCAAGCTACACCTCAAGAAGAGAAACAGAGCTATGGTGAATATTAAAAAATACATATAAGAAAGAGAAAAAAAGAAATTCAGTACCTGGCCCATTATAGGCATTTAATACATTGTGGCTTTTTTTTTTTTTTTAAATAGCAACAACCTGAAATCTTCAGGTGCTGTTCTCATCCTCTTTTTATAGGAGGTAATGGGCCCAGAACAGGTGAGTAACCTGCCCGGGTGAAGTGGGCCTTGAATCTGGCAGATCAGGTCTCAAGCCTACACAGTGCCAATGACTCAATGCGGCCCTGGATACACAGGTGAGGC